>NC_135052.1:3493251-3809043 GCF_051014685.1 Ptiloglossa arizonensis
CTACGACACGACCGATGGCCATTGCTAAACTACATCGCGAAGTGCTGTAAATGGACGTTAAAAAAACGATATCAGCGCCATTTGCAACCAGATCATGGAAACTAGATGTGACCCTATTTTTTGATGAATGATTCTGACGTTAGAAAATGTAGAAAATGCATTGGCTTAATCAAAGACAGTACTTTATATATCTAGTAACATTGACCAATACTACAAAGTAGTTATATATTGTATTGTTATAGTTATTTTATTATTATACTTATTTATTAAATTGTCCTAATTTGTTGAACTATTATAATATTACTTTTTATAGTATTTACACAGCCATACTAGATTGTAAGAAATTTTCAAAGTTCGAATACACAAAACAAATGTTTGTTAAATATAACAATTTATCTACCATTTAAAGTATCCATTTATTAAGTTCAAGTTGAGGTTCATTTAAAGTTGCAGAATTTTATTTTTGTATAAATAAAAAGATCAATTTAATTAATTTATAAAAATTTTATTACATATTAATAGCACAAAATATTAGGCGTTAACATTTTAACTATTAAGCGTATTCCATAAAATCATGGATCATCGCTTTCACATTTTTTTGTTTGTAATTTATATTTTTAATTGAATACCTTTGTTTTTACCTCTTCTACATAGTGTTATTTATTTTTAAATGTTTTATTTTCAAAAATGGATTGCAGTAACCAAACATTAGTGTCATACTAAAATACAGAGGCTGTAGTCACGTGTGTCACTTAAATATGCCACATACCCATCAACACTGTATAAGTCAAACTTGAGGCCCTCTAGCGCACCCTCGCTAACTTAAAGCCCTCTAGCAAACCCATGATGAAACGCAATTATTTTTCCTTCCTTGCACTGCTGATAGAGGGCAGACACAGACGGCGGTCATATTTTGTGTCGTAAAATGCGTCCATAGCAGAAAGCTCGCGCCTCTTTGATTTGAGGCCCTCATGGAATTTGTTATCCGTTATGTGGCGTGCGAGTGGATCGCTGAGAAGAGAAGCCGTAGAAGAGATGCAACGCATGGAAGAGAACGGAGGAGAGGAGAGGGCATCTGAGGGAACTGGCGAACGAAGGAACGAAGGAACGCTGGGGCGAAACCGCGGAAGGGTGAAAGGGATGGACGGAGGGGATAGAACGACAAGACGGAGGTTAGGATCAGTAACAACATCCTGGGCGAGAGGGCTGAAGGGACCAGGACGAGCTGGCTCGGAGGGTGAGCGTATTCGCAGCAGTAAACATGGTGGACTCGCGCATTGGTTGCGCACTAGCTGGACGTTACGGGTCGCACCACCCACTAGCGAACTATACGTAGTAAAAATCTCGATTATCTGTGCTAGCCAGGGTTATAGAAAACACAAATAATGATTCAAAACATAAACTAGGAACCTAGCATAACCTAATCGCGCTTAGTCGCTCGCTCCGAACACTATTGGTTATTGGACTCACGCTTGTTCTTTGTTGTCTCGGCAATGTCCGATATATATACATAGTTCGGGAACCCGCGCGACACTGTTAACACAATTAGAGAAATTGACACATTACTGGGCACAGATAAATGAGATTCTTACTGTAGTGTATACCAACTCCTACGGTATTTGTTTCCTTTTGAGGGGTTCACGGCTCATTCACGCTACCCCTTCTCCTTCCCGGTATGCTTCTAGTGTCGCACGGCTGTAACGCTAGATGTAGTTAAACAGTACACCGTATGATGTAGGGCGCAGAATCATTCTGCCGTTGATCGCATGACAGTGAAATGAATTTTCCGAAATACTTAATGTAGATAGATCATTTACATAAATCGTTACGAAACAACGATAATCTGTCAATAATTCTGCGGTATTTAAAGATTATAATAAGTTATTAGTTCAATGTACAATGTATTTATTAAATGTGTATCATTGTATTTTGAAAATGAATTCCGATATATGTAACCTAGATACTAGTGTACGAAATAAAATAATGCTCCGTCAACAGCACTGAGATATTTCGAGTACATATATTATATTATTTAATACTGAAACTAAATAAAGATATATTTAATAATAATGTTAAATTATGATATTTAACAATCTGATGTATTGTAATGTATGAAGTACATGTAATATAATTATTAAAATAAAATTGCAAAATAAAGGTTAAATAAATGAAATTAATTTTAAACCGACAATAACATTTATTTAATTAAAAAGAGCTCATTTCTTGGATAGATAATTAATTGTAAGCTTTAAATATGTCAATATTGACGGAGCATTTTTATTTCATAGCGGTCTATGTTTCCAGTCACGTATAGGTTACACACATCAAATTTACGTTCAGAACATAATAATACATTCAATAAATAACTCTTTTCTTAAAATTTATAAATTATTTTAATCTTTAAATTAATTAGTAGAACTATTAACGAATTATTGGCATCATGATTAATACGACTTGTCACACATAGGTTAATCGCATCTAGGTTAAATGTTTCGAAAGATTCGAACTGCCGCTGCATATAATTGGAGAACGCAGCAGAATAACTCTACCCTGCCATACGATATAGTAACTGAGTCATTCCACGAAAAGTCGAACATTTTTTGAAATAACAGTTCCGACTTTGCCGAAATTTGAATATATTATAACCTTTATCGTATCTCGAAGGATATTTAATAAATATTTGAAAAATAATTTTTCAGTACAGTTTTTGTCGGATGAAAATGAGCTTCCTGATGCTTATAGTAAATACGTAAGAGTACCAAATAAAAATTATTTCAGCTTAAAATTGAAAAAATATACAGTTCTTAATAGTAAGAACGAATTGAAAAATTAAAAAAAAAAAAAGAGAATATAGAAAAATACTTCTACAGATAAATACATCTTTTTTGTAACTAAATTTTCAAAAATACTGATCCTTTGTAATAAAAATATACGTCTATTCAAAAATGCAATTAAATTATTGCAGTAAATAAAAATAAATTTTTATTGTTCCAGTCGCATGATACTGCGATAATATGATAATTTTCTTTTAAAATTTGTTCGGGAAAAGGTTTAATAAGTCTATATTCTTATTTATTTCAATTTGTTAAATTCGTCTGCTATTAAAACATCGTATTTATTTAAAATAATGATGACAAAATTTTTCTTTAATTGAAGTAATGTCTCCTGATGAAATCCTATGTTTTTAATATAAATACTCGGATTCTTATTCGATTATTATTAAAGACATATATCTGAGTTTTGGTAAAATCCGAAATATTACTCCAAAAAGGTTGCTTGGCACCCAAGTACATACATATAGCGTTTAAATCATGCGACACTTATATATATGTAGAAGCATAGCATAAACGAAAAGAGGCAACGTGAATGGATGGCATGAGTACTCACAAACAGGATTAAGAATTAATACGGCTTAATGACTCCAGTCCTTTTCCATATCTATATTCCAGCTTGCTCCTGCATTTTTTTCATTTTGCCTGACCCGATAAAACGTATTTCATTCAAATCAAACTTGGGACTATTCGAATGTTTTAGACACTTCCATAATTTTGGTTAGGAATGAATATATGTGTCTAATTTGATATTTTTGTTTGTTAGGTATACACTTCGGAACATAATGAAAAGGTTACTTTATAATCGCCTAAAAAATGTCGAACGTCGATTGCAGATTTGTAGATTGAAGCCACAATTTGCAAATTCTATTGAGAGATTTCCGCGATAATGCTTTTCCAAGCAGTAGCACTACTTTTGAGCCGATCGTGTCAAATTGTTTAAAATTTCTCAAATTTTATCACTTGGGTATTAAATTTTAGATTCTAATCTTTAATTCTGGTTTTTTTTTTTTTTTAACGAGACTATCATATTATAGCGCAAAATTATTGCGATTTAAAGGAAATCTTGCATTTTGACTTTCTTTGTATGAAATCTAATCCATTGTATCTACATTAAAAACATGATTAAAAATTGGGAACTATAAAGATTTTTACAAAAGTTAATAAGTTAATAATATTGTAAATAAAGATTAGTTAAATTTATAAGACTGTCAAATTGTAACATTTTATTGTTGTATTATTTTTCGAAAATATCGATAATTCAAAGTAATTTTTATTGAATTTCAATTTGTTATTTGCATTTTGTGTTTCATTAATTTGTAAAACATACTTCACTTTTTTGGTATACGTGTTTTAATATTTATACTATTGTCATGTATTATATTAGTCTTTCAAGTCACAAATAAATATATCATTAATGTAATATCATTTGTTATAATATATTATAAGAATACTAAATTGTGATTGACTATTTCCATTTAAAGAAATATGAGATCTAAGAAATTGTAAATATGTACAATTATTTAGAAGACCCTTTTTCAGAATGTTTTTTTTTATACATATACATATGTATGTTGATGGATGTGGCAAGCACAAAAAGTAAAATTGTAGAAAATTTAATTTAATATTATACCTATTTAAAGAATATTAATATTGTTTCATTGCATATTATCAGAAAGTACATATCCTAGACAAACATAGTAGAGATATTTCATTTTTAATTAATTTATTTTATGAACTGCTATGAATGTTAATACTTTCAAAAGTTGATCACATTTAAACTATGATTGTGAAATTATCAGTTATATAATAATATTTAAAAACTTATATTTAGTAATAGGCAAAGAAAAAAGCACATTGCACTAAATATACAACAAAAAATTTAGCAGTTCACAAAGAAAAATGTGAATTTTTCTAAAATTGTAAATTGTACAATATTTATATTGATGTTTGTTACCAAGTTTTGAAGCATGTTAATCAAAATGGTAATTTTTCAAATAAAATCAAGGCTTATAATCATGAAAAATGGTTGTCAATAATAGTGTAATTCATTTCCTTTCTGAAATTGATCCTATCAATTTAATATTACAAGTAATATACATGAAAAAATTCATTACATATTTAAATAAAACATCTTGATTTATTGCTACATATGCACAACAAATGTATGATCTCATATTTCTAGTATTATTAAGGAATTTTTTTTACATATTTTTTAATCTATCATTTTACAAAAAATATCATTATGAATTAAAAACATTCAAAGTGCACAGAATTTGAATTTGTTGCATTAGCAAAAAATTATTAATAACTTACCTCATTTGGTATCACATCTAATAGTAGTTATGATTTTCTCTTGAATATTTTTTTCACAAGAAAGGTCACTTTTAATTAGTGAAATTGAAAAGTGTACAATATTATAGTATTTCTCTTAAATACTTTTTCTGCCGTATCTTTTGTGGCAAGGAAAATATTTTGTTGTGCTTGCTTAATTTATTTCTATTGCTATAAAAAAATAAACAAAAACAATTATAAGCTTTTATTTAAAATAAAGAAGCTGACCTTGAAAATTTTGAAAATAAAATCGTTTTATAGAAATGTACTATACTCTGCATTTCAAATCTTGCAAGTCAAATTATTTGAAGGAAAAAAAGTTTAACTCTATCTGTTAACATTAGAAATAATCAAAGTAATTACATTATAATATTGTCATATTTTCAGCTCCCACAGTGGTATCGTCAACAAGTTCTTCTATTCCAACAACTGGACCAACTGGGAGTAGTGTTGTCGATCCTAATTCTTTAGGACACATTCCTACGCAACAAACATATGCTCCTCCACAACCTCCTGAACTACCAAGTAAGTACATTGAAATTATTTTATAATTATGTTTCTAGCTAAAGTTATAATATAAATCGAGTGAGTTTCATTGAATAATTAATTTCATTATCTCAAAAATGTATAACATATTACCAAAACTTGTTCATATGAAAAATACTCTTTTAAGAGTAGCACATCATATAGTAGAAATAATTATTTTATGGTTGGAAGTGCTAAGGATATTTCAAGATGAATTTAATGTTTTAAAAAGATTTTTTTAAATATAGATAGCAAGGACACAATGAGATTAGTTTTTCAATCATATCACCTGTTGTATAATTTCATTAAAAATAAAACATGCAATTCTAGAGAATGTCATATCAAACACGTTTCAGAATCATTCTGTACATATTTAATAAATTTTAAGCTAAAAATAATTAAGTTAATAGAAATTGTCATATTTTTAATTATTTTAATAAAGTAAGTATTACATATATTTAATACAAAAGTGAAATAAAAATTTAATTGTAAAAATTAATTTTTAAAATTCAATTGTAATTCTATCAAACTGTTTATGATGTTTAATAAAAATAACGATAAATCTGAATTGCAAATTTTTCTTTATAAGAAAAGAATCATATATGCAGAAAGTAATGTTTTCATGTCCTTAAAATTCAAATATAGTACATGAAATACAAAGAGATAGGTAGAAAAGATTATAATTAAATAAATGAACAGGAAAAAGAAGTTGATCTTAGTCAAATCTCACCTGTGTTTATGTATAATTTCTAATTGACTACATTTTGAATAAAATCTTCAAAGACATCTGTTATATTAAACCAAAATTTCATTACTAAACATGACATTGACAAAAAAGAAACACATAAAGTAATAATTAATAATATTGTCTAACATGTATTAATACATGCATAAATTGTACTTACACATGATACAGTTTCAACAATAGTTCAAAATGCATAGGATTGCTGAAGCATTAAATTATAAATAATGTTTTATTATGCACAAATTATGTACAATAAAAAGTTATAGTAAATAATACAGAATTTGATATTCAATTACACTATATATATTATAAATAGAAAGAATATAAAAGTAAAGGTCTAACTATATTTAAAAACATTTAAAACTTTGAATCACAATACATAATTATGCATTATTCTAATCAAAAATATAGTATACATTACTATAACAATTTTCTATCTATTTTAAAAACTTAAAATTTTTTTATTATAAAATGTCATATTTTTGTCATGTTAAAAATATAAATTTGTAATGATAATCAAAATCATAAAAATACAATAGTTCGTTAAATTTGATAATTCGTTAATATTGTATAGTATTGAAACTAATGTAAATAATAAAGTGCTTAAAATATCATGAAATATCCTAATGTAATGTCATTTGTATAAATATTATTTATTTATTTAATTAACAATTATTCCTTAGTACTGAAAAATCTTATTGCTACAATATAATTTGTTAAATACAACTAATACTTTATCCATTCAGATACTAGATATAAACTTTTAAGAAACAGTTTAAATTCATTCCACAGGTTTTAATATAATAAATTTTGAAAGAATAAATGCAACTAAAAATGTTCCTGCTACAAAGCAGGCAACAAAAATATACCATGTTTCTTCATCAAAGACATCTGTAAAAGCTGGCATCTGATTATAAACAGTGTCAATAAGTTTCATATTATAATTTTTATTATTTGAAATATGACTAGCCATTGTTTTAAATAGATATCTTTCTGTGCTAAAAATGTGAGGTCCTTTTTTAAGCAAATTAGGAAGAAAAAGAGCTATTAAATGATTAAATTTTATTGTAAAAAATAAAAGTTAATTCTTTGTAAGATTTAGCAACTGCAAATGCAATAAAATTTGTATAATAGTAGAAATAGTAATAATGTAGATTATTAAACAATTTCTTTCTTTTTTCCTTCCATATATGCAGATGTTGGGAGCAATCAAAGTATAATTTTCAATAATTATAACTCCCTTACAAATTGAAAATGTAGGTTTAATTTCTTATTATCTTCTGCAAATTAATAAAAAGGAAACTGAACTCATGTTTCAAATAGATTTTAATCTTGATTTTAGCATATACCTTCCAAAAATGCTTTATTATTTGATCTATAAACTTGTGTTTATATCAAATTTGTTATTTTAATGTTTAAAAATTACTAATATATGTGCAAATTATCAAGCATTCAATAAAATTTTAAAAATACTCCTCTATATTTGCTTCCTGGATTAATTTTGATTCTCTCACTTCTTTTCTCTACATTCTTCCTTTCTGCAACTGTCTTTTCACTTCCAATTTCAAATTCAACTGGAGCCAATGGTGTGACATGTTTGTTATAAAGTTGTAAAATATTAAAAAATGTTAAATACTTTGAAATATCATCTTATCACCTAATATTAGAAGATAGAAATTCTAGAAAATAACATTATTTTCATCTTGCTATTTCATTTGCTTACTTTGGAACTATTTTTAAACTCTTATGCATGTAGTATTTTAATATTTTTGTGTACAGTGAGAATTTAAATAATGAGTTGTTAATAAATGCAAAATTGTTTTTGAATAAAATATTATAATACTCACATAATTTCGATGTAACTGTAGGTTCAGACAGAAGAACAACTTTCTCTTTGGAGTTGTAGTGTGTAACAAAAGACCTCTGTAAATATATCAGACATGTATACATTGTTATTACATATATAATTCATTAAATACTTTAATTTTTGTAATATTTCAGATAAAATGGAACAGATGGAACAAATGGAACAAAATAAACAATTCAGAGATCTGAAACAACTACAATCATTTCCAGTAGAAAAATTTGATACTCTTCTTTCTGTACTTGGGGAGGTATGTGGATTTGGAAAATGTAATGGTAAGTTTCAAATATTTTCATCATTATATAAGTGATGAGAATTACAAAAGTTTAAGTCAAGCTTTTTTCAATAAATATTTTGTATTAATTTAACTCTTCAATTCGATAATAGTTTATGTCACAGAAATAAGAATTCATTGAAAATCTTAACAGTCCACAACTATGTGGCTGTTGTGCAATATAAAGAATTATAGATAAAAATTAGTTAATTTAATTTACACAATCAAGCACCTTTTATGTATTATATTATGGCAAGAAGAAGTATTCCTCTAGGTTGTTTCAAGTAAAAAAAAAATATAAAAAAAAAAGAATAATTTATGCCAACAAGGAGTTGAATATATCTCATAAAACTATAACTGTATTTACTTTTAACAAATTGCTTTATTAGTTTCACACTTTATTGATTTTTTAGATGATATTGCAAGCTTTAACTAATTTTAATGAATCAATAGATAAGACTCAGTGATATTATTAAGATATACTTATTATTCATCTGCCTTTCTTTTGATATGGAAGTCAAAATGTTAAATAAAATATTCATACAATTTCTGAATTCTTAATTAAGATATTCATTATCATCACTTAATTGGAAAAGTGTATTAAATAGATAAAATAGTTTTTCTAAATGTCTCACACATGTGTGACACTGGACTATAGTTCATATTTTATTTGTTTAAAATAGACGTAAAATAAAAAATGATTGCTATTACACATATGTGGTATTGGTTCCACATACGAAATAGGTATGTGACATGTGTGAAACGTGGTAGCAAATGTTTTACATACAACATAAAACATGCACAGATACATATGGGATTATGAAATAATGACACTCTTACATACTTATAAATAAAATTCTATTATAATCATTAATTTCACATATTTTATAAAATATTTGGAAAAATATAAAATATATATAAAAAGGTGATCTCTTTGAGATTCCTACTAAATATTACTATAATCAAATTTAAGCAATTTCTTTTAAATAATGTATAATCGCATACAAAAGGTTAACTATACCTTTGCAGTTGCTTTGCAAGAAGAAACTGTACTCCATGTTTATCACAATTGTACGTTAAAGTTCTCTATATACAAAATAGTTTACTCGTTCGCAATATTTTATTTTGTTATCAAATTATTACAATGGCATAAATTAATGCTTTCCATAGGTTGCTCGGAACTTTTTCCACTTTGACCGTTGTTCCTACCCATATAAATACTCAGTTATTGATGTAACGTTTTGTGTGTCGCCTTATTAAATAAAGGACGATGTGTAAAGAGAGAAAATGCCATGTATGGGGCTCCACTTGTGAACAGCACTGATATAAATTGAAAACTTTTTCTAAAAATACCTACATTCCTCTCATGTGTTAACTATACTAGAAATTTCATATTGCACATGCGCATAGTATTGACGTCATCGAATATAACCAAATCTTTGTAGAATACGAAGTTGTTACTTATTGTAAAAACATGCGCAATCTAATGGTTATATAAATAACCATACTTTTATTTTTTGAATAATTCTACATTTATTACAATATATATTAGAATCAATGATCGAACTAATCATGTTTCATAAACTTGTTGAAATTATTTTAAAACAGAAACGCAAAATAACGTACATAAAGTTTTTGGTCAAAAACAGATTTCCGATTAATAATATACCATCTATAATTGGTTATAGATTTAAACAAACAATGAAACTAATTAACTGTATTAATAAAAATTGATTAAATTTTAAAGAAATTTTTCAGTTTTCAAAACATTACTATGAAAGGGATTAAATGAATTTTATGTAAATTGATTTTTACTGAATTTAAAGTCAGATTTGAATTGCTTTACAATTGCACTTATGTGTCGCTTTAAAAGGATACCGGTGAAAGGAAGCGACATTTCAAAAACTGAGAACACATTCACGTGTAGTATTCATTTCCTTTTGAATGTCTTATGGCTTTGTCAAGTTACTTATTTACGGTACGTCTCTAGTTGTCACCAGAATGAAACGCTAGATGGAGGTACTAAACAAGAGTACAGACATTTTATCACTGAACACAGCAACGAAAACGTCTTAAGCATATAACTTTAATGCGAGTAACCTACATATGTATCTGCTACGAATTGCACAATTCCCTATGAAGTAATAATATACTATGATCAGTTTCGCAATATTTAGAGATTCAAAATAATTCAACAATCAAATAAATAAAATATTTTTCATTAAATACGTACCATTGTACATCATTCTAATACATTTTAGTCACATATTATAAGTTTCTGTGATGTAAAAACAATATTCTTTCAACAGATCAACAATATTTAAAGATTCAAATAATTTACGAATCGAGTGTATTTTAAAAAGTATTCTTTAATAAATACATATCATTGCATTTTAAGAATAAATTCCAATACATTTAACCAATATTTTAGGTTTTTTTCTTTTATTATATTTAGAGTATCTTAGGATTTTCCAGTTAACTGATGCCAATATGTTCTACAAGTTGAAATAAGAAACAAAAGGTTGTTATATACATATGGTAATATGATATGGTAACATTTTATTAAAAAGTTAGTATACTATAGTGCAAGAATAAATTAATGACATTTGTTTAACGTAGTTATGCAAGTTATTTTTACTATTTGAAATCACTGAAGGTGATCCATGTTGCTTCTTTTATTAATGGTAACTATCAATTACTTATACAACTTCGTACCGAAGTCCTGCGATTATTTTCGAACGAAGAATACGCCAGCAATTAATTTATGTACGGCTTCTGTAACAGAAATACTCAAATTACTGTGAGGGAATATCAACGTAGATTCTCTGAAAAAAAGTAACACATCGCTGTGTTTGCAAACATTTACGATCGACAGGTTCATTTCATCCTTTACCTGAAAAATACTCATCCTATAGATGATATCCTATTAACGATATCGCTATCACAGAATTTGAAATCATTTTGATAGTCTAGACAAAATGTTTGGTCAGGTTTGCATTGGTTACGGATATCCCGATCTACTATTCCTTACCGTTGACTTGAAGTCCCGTAGCAGGAATGCGAGAAAAATGGAAGGGGTATACCTATTCTCACGCACACATTCAATTCTAGTCCGTTATTTGTTGCGGCAGTCACAGACACATGTAGACTGAGTGACGAAGAAGGTAACAAAGTAGAGAGAGAGAAAGAGAAACACGCGACAGGTAGAGCCCCATTGGCATTGTTATAACATATACATTAGTTATATCTAATACAGGACAACTTTTGCTGTTTTTTTTGACAATATGCTAGGAAAGCATTGATTTTAGAAGTAAATAAAATTCTTTTCAAGAACAAAAATAATTGAATAAAAATATAATTTAGAAATAAATGAAAATGAATTTTCATTCATTTCAAAGAAGTTATGTACAATGTGTGGCACATATTTGTCACCACGATTTTTCAGGCATAACCAATAGTCTGATGAAAAAATGTTTCAGACAAGAGTTAATCCGTCAACAAAATTTTTCAAAAAATTTTCCTTGAAAAATATTACAATAGCTTTCATGCGTTGATGTACGGACAAAATGTATCCATTGCTTTCTTAAAAAGATGTATACTTTTCTTTAAGAAAAAACTTAATTTTCTTATTTGTATTCTGTTCGCTCTGTATTTCTTGTATGCGATAATAGAAATGTCAAATTTTAATACCTTTGTAACATTGTTCCGTTGGGAAACATGGCTTAATACTTTTTTGTAGAAAATAACTAGTGGTAAGTCGGATTGTGTCATACAAAATATTCTTTTTTATAGCAAATAACTCTTATGAGATAAAACGTTTTATGCATTAAATATAAGCATAAACGTACCTCAGTAGTTTATACTTTCCAAGCTTTATATTCATATAAATGTTGAAATAGGGACGCAATTAAAATCTATTCCTACTACTATGGCAGAGACCGTGGCTAAGGCTCAGAATGGCCAGCTCGTGTAGGGACGGGCGGTCCGATCTCTCTCTGCCCCTGTGCCGTCCCGCGAGACTTCAAGTCAGTGGTAAGGAATATAAGGTGAACGTTATACGGAGGTGGTAGACATCCGATCATTATACGTAGATACAAAAACTTTTGTCATATATTTGTGAGAAACGAATGCAATTCTATGAATGAACGTGCATGCAGTCTAAAAAAATAATCTTTTTCTCTAAGGATATTGTAGATTGACTAAGCGACGTTTGCAAGACATAAAACTTTTAATATTTACAATTATTATGCGTGGATTACATAATTTTTTAAAAAATGAACTCTGAGTTCTTCTAAAAAAAATTATATTATTGTCGCATTTAGCATTCTCTAAGATAAATAAGTCGAGGAAGATCAATTTTCGAGTCTACAAAATCGTCAGATATCACGCCTCTAAATTTTACCTGTGGACAACTTTTAATAAAAAAGTTTATCGAACAAAAATTAATTCGCGTCATGAACTAATACAAGAGATTAATATTGTATTCTCGGAGATAAAATAAAATCAACGAAAATTTCATACCCTTGTAAGTTCCATTATTTAGCTACGTCAATGTTATATCAACAAAAATGGTCGAAATTTTGAAATGAGATATTAATAATAAGAAATTGATAGAATCTATGTCTACATACCTCTTTCAGGGATTTTAAGTAGTAAAGACAACTTACATAAACACATTAGACAATGGTCATAGATTTATTCTTACAGTATAATATATCAAAAGGAAGTTTGTTATTATTTCATATTCTTGTCATAACTTTTTAATAAAGTGTTTCGACTATGTTTATGTAACTTTTTTACTTATTTCTACTTGCACAAGTTGTAAAAAGTACTGTCATCAAGTAGCCAGAAAAATCTGAGACATCCTGTATATTTATATGTTACTTACACAACATATACATAAATGTGTTCTATATTTAATTCATCAAGATATTCACAATTTTGCATATGCTACCTATTTTACTGCATTCTGCACATTTTGCACTGCATATTAACATTTGTTTATGGTATGATACATATTTAATAAACAGTCATTTGTTTCCAAAACTGATAATCTCTTATAAATATTAAATGTTACAAAACCAGTAACAGAGGATTATAATATTATAGTAACTTATATGATTCATCGAAAATGATTTTGAAGATTTTAGTTGTATTCCTTACCACTGACTTGAAGTCTCGCGGGACGGCACAGGGGCAGAGAGAGATCGGACCGCCCGTCCCTACACGAGCTGGCCATTCTGAGCCTTAGCCACGGTCTCTGCCATAGTAGTAGGAATAGATTTTAATTGCGTCTCTATTTCAACATTTATATGAATATAAAGCTTGGAAACTATAAACTACTGAGGTACGTTTATGCTTATATTTAATGCATAAAACGTTTTATCTCATAAGAGTTATTTGCTATAAAAAAGAATATTTTGTATGACACAATCCGACTTATCATTAGTTATTTTCTACAAAAAAGTATTAAGTCATGTTTCCCAACAGAACAATGTTAGAAAGGTATTAAAATTTGACATTCCTATTATCGCATACAAGAAATACAGAGCAAACAGAATACAAATAAGAAAATTGAGTTTTTCTTAAAGAAAAGTATACATATTTTTAAGAAAGCAATGGATACATTTTGTCCGTACATCGACGCATGAAAGCTATTGTAATATTTATCAAGGAAAATTTTTTGAAAAATTATGTTGACTGATTAACTCTTGTCTGAAACATTCTTTCATCAGACTATTGGTTATGCCTGAAAAATCGTGGTGACAAATATGTGCCACACATTGTACATAACTTCTTTGAAACGAATGAAAATTCATTTTTATTTATTTGTAAATTATATTTTTATTCAATTATTTTTGTTCTTGAAAAGAATTTTATTTACTTCCAAAATCAATGCTTTCCTAGCATATTGTAAAAAAAAACAGCAAAAGTTGTCCTGTATTAGATATAACTAATGTATATGTTATAACAATGCCAATGGGGCTCTACCTGCCGCGTGTTTCTCTTTCTCTCTCTCTACTTTGTTACCTTCTTCGTCAGTCAGTCTACATGTGTCTGTGACTGCCGCAACGAATAACGGACTAGAATTGAATGTGTGCGTGAGAATAGGTATACCCCTTCCACTTTTCTCGCATTCTTGCTACGGGACTTCAAGTCAACGGTAAGGAATACGTTGTACGATCAGCAGAATGATTCTGTGCACTACGTCACTGTAATAACGCCATCTAGCGATTCAGCTGTACGACACTATAAGCGTGCCGTGAAGGAGAAGGGGCGCGGGACTTTGTGACTTTCCCTTCTCGCGGCACGAATCCCTGTCGCCGGGTATACACTGATTGGTCAAGTTAAGACCAATTGGAATCAAGCTGGTGGCAGCCATTGCAGAAGATAGTCTCGTTTGCAGTGCGTGTGTAGAGAAGTGTGTCGTGTGGTCATTGGGTTTTGTGTTAAATTTTTTACTTATTTATTAGTGATTATCTGGTATTTTTCATCGTCATCTACGAAAATGTATCCTGTAGGACAAAGTAAGTATCTCAATGTATTTATTTTTTCATGCAGTACCTAAAAATATTCAAAAACGGATCCTTTTGTATTTATCTAAGCAAGAATAGGATATCGTTCTCGAGCGGTTCTGGTCCTTTGTTCCTCTTTGATTACTTCGAAGCAATCCAAATTTTGTGAAACGATGAATGTATTAATAAAATACATATTTAATAAATTCAAATTTATAGAATCAAAGAAAACGTTAAGAAGACCTCAATGTATCTCGTTTAGCAGACACAATGTGTCGTCACTTCTGATCCGTCAGAGTATGGATAACGTATGATTTAGAAATGTCCGAGTACTCAAAAAATGTAAGCTCAACCGAATACTCGAATATTTCTAGTTGCTTGAATAAATTAGTTCTGTTCGAATACTCTAGGTACTTAAACAATTTCTACCTGTTCGAATGATTGACATAAAGTTAGAACAGTTAACAACTCGAATCAAATCAATGAATTGAAACTTTTTCCTAGCTATAATAAATGCTACACAATATAATTTATTTTTATGGAATAGCAAAAATGTTCATTTTCATTTTTCTTGTCCTTTCTGTCTCAAAAATACCCCATTTTTGTATTGATGCAATTTAGTAATACAACCTTAAATTAATACAATAGATATGTAAATATTAACAAGTATTTTAATTTTCTTCCAGTATTTAATAAAATGTTCAATTGTTTGCCTGTACATTGTTCGAAAATTCTAACTTTTTTCGAATTCAAACAAATCGAATTTGTATGAGTTATGAAAGATGTTCAAATAGATCTAATTTATATGATCTACTAGATTTATTACTCAAATGGTCAAATGCTGTTTCTTTCAGTAAAACGTGTTTTATTTGACACGAACTTCTAATTATTCAAATGATTTAAATATTCACTGCTCTGGTATGAATACCACACACTGGTGTTTCTTTTTTTGTTATCTGCACATGTGTCTTTGATTTGTGTCATTTTAATTATACAATTCTTAGTTAAAATGACTAAAGTCAAAAATTTTCATTACAAACTAGAAGCATTTTTTACATGAAATTTATTGTTGTATTGCATTGAAAATACTTATCATATAAAGCAATTTCTTTTTAATTTTAATTTTTTATTAACATTCTTTGTTTCTTTATTTTGTATGATATTTATATTTAACTTTTCTGTGTTTTCTTATTCATACTATTATTATGTATTTAATAGTCTTTCAAATTATAATTGAATATTATTATTAATATGATATGAATTTTTATATACTATAACAATCTATGAAGCTAAATGTAAAATTATGATAAATTTAAAAATTATCTATTTATATGTTTTTGTCGATTGAATTGACAAGTATATAAGAGAATAAAATTGTTACGTTTGTTAATTATTCTTAAGTTCCTATGCTTTAAACATTAATATTTAAAAAATTTTATCACGTTTGATTTATGATTGTGCATCCTCTTTCAGTAGTTAGAAAATAACTAATTATTGTTACATTGTTTTTGTATGTATCGTCTTTTAATCTATTATCTTACAGAATTTAAATTTCTTACATTAACAAAAAATTACTAATAACTTATCTCATTTGGTCTCACATCTAATAGTAGGTATTATTTCATCTTGAATACTTTTTCTGCCGTATTTTTAGTTCTTATGACAAAAAAATATTTTGTTGTGCTTGTGTAATTTATTTTTATTGCTGTAAAAATATAAACAAAAACAATTATAGGCTTTGATTTAAAACACCAAAACTGACCTTGAAAATTTTGAAAAATGGAATCATTTTATAGAAATGTACTGTACTTAACATTTAGACTGTTACGAATTAAATTATTTAAAAGCAAAAAAGTTTGAATTAGTCTGCCAACATTAGAAATCATCAAATTATAATACTATCATATTTTTAGCTCCCACAGCTGGACCCTCAACAAGTTCTTCTGTTCCAACAGCTGGAGTAACTGGGAGCACTGTTGTGGCTCCTAGTTCTTTAGGACTTGTGCCTACACAACAAACACACACTCCTCCTCAACCTCCAGAACTGCCAAGTAAGTGTTTTCAAGTTACCTTTTAAATTCTTTTCTCTATATATTTATTATAACATTATATGTATATTGAGTGATTCTTATAAAGTGACCAATGGGATAATTTTATAAATTCAAAGCATAGTAGAGAAAACTATTTCTATAGAAAGTGTTTTGTTAAGAGGAAGATAGCATATACTTTGTAAATATAATTATTTTATAAATGGAAGTGCTGAAGACATTTCAAGATAAATTAAATGTTTTTAAATAGATTTTGTACAAATTATAGCTATGTTGTATAATTTTATGGAAAATAAAATAGATGTACTGGTATATTTGTGTAAAAACTACTCAAATTTAAATATATATATTTCCAAATTTATAATTAAAATCATGCAATGTGTTAGACGATTGAATACGTCTTATTATGTTTTTCTGTATGTTTTAAGAAATACATACATTTCATTTAAGATATTGAATATAACATTGAAGTTCCCATTAATACCCTTACATGAATGATAATTATTCTGCAATTCTGAAGATTGTC
Organism: Ptiloglossa arizonensis; assembly: GCF_051014685.1. Lineage (NCBI taxonomy): Eukaryota > Metazoa > Arthropoda > Insecta > Hymenoptera > Colletidae > Ptiloglossa > Ptiloglossa arizonensis. The sequence goes on from NC_135052.1 coordinate 3,510,914, forward strand.
ATATCAAACACTTTATCAGAATCATTCTGTATATATTTAATAAATTGTAAGCTAAAAATAATTAAATTAATAGGAATTGTCATATTTTTAATTATTTTAATAAAGCAAGTATTATATATATTTAATACAAAAGTGAAATAAAAATTTAATTCCAGAAATTACTTTTTAAAATTCAATTGCAATTTTTTTTGTACTGTTTATGATGTTTAATAAAACTAATTATATATGTGAATTGCAAATTCTTTTTATAAGAAAAGATATATATGCAAAAATTACATAACATTGTTAATTAGTAAAGTTTCATAAGATATGTTATATGTCTCAATTTTTCATCATATATAGTACTTTTTAATTCAGTAAATTTAAGATAAAATTGACAAATTTGAGGTAAAATTAAAATTAAAGAAATAGTATGATGTTATTTGTATTTTAAACTGGAAAATGAATAAAAAAATATATTATTACAGTGTTTTCATGTCCTCGGAGACCAGATATAGGACGTGAAGGCAGACCAATCAGTTTAAGAGCTAATCACTTCCAAATTACAATGCCACGTGGTTATGTGCATCATTATGATATTAATATTCAACCTGATAAATGTCCTCGTAAAGTTAATAGAGAAATTATAGAAACAATGGTTCATGCGTATAGTAAAATATTTGGAGCTCTTAAGCCTGTGTTTGATGGCAGAAATAATTTATATACAAGGGATCCCTTGCCTATTGGTACTGACAAAATAGAATTAGAGGTAATTACAATATTAATGAAACGTTGTATCTTTATTTTTGTTTAGCATTCATTTCTTAATAATGATTTCTTATAGGTAACTCTACCTGGTGAAGGTAAAGATAGAGTTTTTAGAGTGGTAATAAAATGGTTGGCTCAAGTTTCACTGTTTGCTTTAGAAGAAGCTCTAGAAGGACGCACGAGACAAATTCCATATGATGCTATACTTGCTTTAGATGTTGTAATGAGGCATTTACCATCTATGACATATACTCCAGTAGGTAGATCATTTTTTAGTACACCGGATGGATACTATCACCCATTAGGTGGTGGCAGAGAAGTTTGGTTTGGCTTTCATCAGTCTGTTAGACCATCACAATGGAAAATGATGTTGAATATTGATGGTACATATAAAACATATATTCACATTTCATTATAATCTTACTTGATTACTCATATTACATATGATTTATATTATAGTATCTGCAACTGCATTTTACAAAGCACAACCTGTCATAGAATTTATGTGTGAAGTATTAGATATTCGAGATATAAATGAACAAAAGAAGCCCCTTACAGATTCTCAACGAGTTAAATTTACCAAAGAAATCAAAGGACTTAAAATTGAAATTACACACTGTGGAACAATGAGACGAAAGTATAGAGTGTGTAATGTTACACGAAAACCTGCTCAGATGCAGTCGTAAGTATATATAAAAACAGTGATACTATTTTAAATATATGTGATATTCATTTAATGAAAATTTTAGATTTCCATTACAATTGGAAAATGGACAAACAGTTGAGTGCACTGTTGCAAAATACTTTTTAGACAAATATAAAATGAAATTGCGTTACCCACATCTTCCTTGCCTTCAAGTTGGACAAGAACATAAACATACATATTTACCACTTGAGGTTTGTTGAACCTAATATTTCTTATATAATTCAGGGTTAACTTCTATAAAATATATGTAATATTTTACAATAAATATATTAATAGGTATGTAACATTGTCGCTGGACAACGTTGCATCAAGAAATTGACCGACATGCAAACATCCACTATGATAAAGGCTACAGCCCGTTCTGCACCAGATCGTGAACGAGAAATAAACAACCTAGTTAGAAGAGCTGATTTTAATAATGATTCATATGTTCAAGAATTTGGCCTGACAATATCAAACAATATGGTGGAAGTTAGGGGTCGTATTCTAGCTCCGCCCAAACTACAGTACGGAGGGCGCGTAAGTTCCCTCAGTGGACAGGTGAGAGACTTCCAACTCAATCAGTCAGGTCTAACCAAATCACACATTTGCAGAGGCCTTTGTATTATTTTTGGTAGGAATGTTTTTATTTTGCAATATTGTATATTATACAGTCATTAGGTATGATTTCATTTTTCTAAATAAGATTTTTCAAATTTTTATAGCTCAAGTTTTTACCATTAATACAGTTTAAGATTTCCAAGTGTAAGTGATATTCTTTTGAGAAAATGTTCTGTTTTGCTAGCATTGCAACTAACTTCATTAGAAATTTGAGGACACACTGATATTGGTATATATCTTATGATTATGATTTCTTTAAGTGTATTCACAATATGATATCCTCAAATAATCTTAAAAAATAATAATTCGCATATCAGTATTAGTTTGCTCACAAACTCTTAGTGAAATGAATCTAAGGATAAAGGAAACAACTTACATCCAGAAGCTTCAAACAGTATCAATTGCAAAAATTCGAGTCCTAAAAGTCATAAAAATTTTATTTAGTAACACTACAAGACTATTTTGTTGAAAGTTAAACCTTTCTATGAACTAGGAAAAAGTTTATAACAATGCCATAATATTTTTGACTTTTTGAAGAGGTGCCACAATCAAAAGATTGTATTCCAGTTTTTACCACTTAAAAACAATCTAGATACCACAATATCTTTACCAAAGATTATAACTTTGTCATGACACTATGGCAACTGCAGATGGGAAATGTTATGAATTAGATAGAGAATATTATCAACAATCTCGCTTCAAAAATGAAAAACGAAATCAAAATAAAAAAACGAATCTGTTAAAATTAGGAAGACCTCCGGAATCAAATGTTACTAGAGGCAAAACAATAAATGATTTTGCAAGATTTATGAAAAGCAAAGAAATCGTAACATTTCTATTTGATAAATTAGATACCATAGTACCAACGACAAAGTAGAAATTTCTAAATTGAAATATCTACAGAAAGACTCTTGAAACACGTTACACTTAATAGAATGGAAAATAATTAATCAGTTGCCAAAAGACATCTAGAAGATCAGATCATTCTCTCTAAGAAATCCAAGGTGTTAAGTTACCATAAACTTCACGAACGAGACATTTTCCTGAGACTTGATATTAATATACTAAGATTTCTCATGTATAATTTAGCGCTAGTGATGGAATCAATCCACTGAAACAGTCATTAACAATTTTACTGCAAACGATATACATATACATTGTGAAAGCCTTTTAGTGCAAACATCGTATTTTTATGATAGTAGCGAATCCACTGCCAAAATGGTTATGGCTTTGTTTAGGCTATATCCGCCTTACTGATTTACCAACAAATATCGTTCCGCATACAAACTATATTATAATTGGAGCGATTCAAACCGAGGTTAATGCAGATATGTATCAATTCCCAGACATTGTGTTGAGTTATCAAACAGGTATTGAAATAAGTTATCATTGGTATAGTAAGATGTAGTAATCTTGTTCACATTTCTTATAGTATTAGTATACTTACAAAATTAAGTATTATTAAAACTGCAACAAGACACGATGTCTCTGGTCTATAATATGACTTTGAATAAAATTTTAATTAAATAATTATTCAAATATTTTAAATGATTTATTAAATAGTATATTTGCGTGATTTTTCATTTTTAAAAATCAATTGGATATGAAATAACACTTTATAAACAAAATAAGAAGTATCCATACAAAATCAGAAAATATCTTGATAAAATTTGATGTCCAATTTTTGTTCACTAATCTACCAATTAAAGTTAGCATGAAAATAATGAGATGTAAAGTACTGAGCAATCTCGTACCCTTAATGCACTATTGTCATTACTTTTCTTTCTATTCCAATGATATTACTATGCCTGGCCTCATATTCAGTCCTGTGCAGAGAACACCTTGCAGAATAAATCTTTAAGAAAACACCATTTAAATTATAAAAATGATCAAATGCGTAGGTAATACTTTTGTAGAAACAAATCATGAAAGAGATACAATAAAAATATTCCTAAAATTTAACAATTCAATAAATTTAAACGTATAATTACTTCTACTGGATATTCTAGTTATAAAGAAATGAAAAAAATCCCTAAGAAACTTATGATACATACTTACATATGTTTTCATGCCACAATCCTGTTTAAATACTTGATAATGTGAGCAATAAACATTGTATAAAAATTTACTTCAATTGGACAATATTAAAAATACTTTTGTAAGATATAGTTTACTTAAGATAAAGTAAAAAAGACATGAATGAAAGTGAAGAAGGCTTTTCTTCCTTACACAGAGGGATCAATTACTTAGCCGAATGCTAATAAAAGAGAATATAAAGATTATTTTCATTAGTCAACAAGTATTTAACACTCACCTTCCTTAGAAATCCACATCCGCAGTTAGCTTTATTGAATATTTACAAAATTCAATGTTTGAACCAATAAGTATACATGAGTTTTAGTTATATATCAAAACTTTGAAGGTTGAATTTAGAGCTTGAAACAAATAAAAATTATCATATAAACTTAGGTTCTTTAAGTTTAATTTTCTAAGTTATAATAAATTAACAAAGATGCTATATCTTAACAGTAACTCTCATATATGTTTCAATGTATTATGTGTTTAAATGATATCAAGTCGCTTGTGTATTTTTTCTTGTAGATTATAAACATTATTACTTTGTATTGCAAACATAATACAAGGTGATTCTTTTGTTAATGGATTCAAAGTCAATGCTACTATTCAAACACATCAGCGATAATCCTGTATTTATACATAGTAACGACATGGCCAATTTTCCTATTATGCCAAAGATCCATGACAATGATGACAACTACAGTGAAGACGGCTGTATTTGTAATGTCTGTAAACTAAAACTAGAGTCACACAGAATTATCAATTAGGTGTACAGATAGTAACACCATCTTTAAGTCCACTGGTGAAAGAATCATCCTGTAGATAATGTCTCCATAATTAAAAATCTAATGAACATCATAGAGCTTAAATGACTTGTGTTCGTATATTTTTTAATGTTTCGGGCTTTAGGTTCATCCCTTGAAGTATTAATATATAATTAAGAATCACCTTGCATATTCAGAAAAAAACTGGAAAAATGTAAATGTGCAACTCAAATAACAGTCTACACATATGTAATATTAACGTGTCGCGAATAGTGTCGAAAGTGAAGTGTCCTCTTATATTTAAGAAGGCAGAATATTGTTATATGAGTTACTTGTAAGAGATTGAAATAATGATAAATATAAAAAACGACAATGTAACCAATAAATTGCAGATTTTAATGCACTGTTACGACTCAAGCTTAAAGGATTAACCAGATTACTGTGTATTATCATGTATGAGTAACTTGGTTATTCTTTACTTATTTGGTGTATTATGCACCATTAAGGACTGAATCTGGTTTAAACCAACACAATTATGTGTATGTAGTTCTTTATTTGCCCAAATTGTAGACAACTCTAATTTTGATCAAGCAAAAACAGTAGCCAAAAGAAATAGTAGGATATTTTTTTGGAAAGTACAGGAAAATCATGAAATTAATGAAGTGTCTCAATAACATCAACAAAAATACCAGCTACTATTTGAATGACATCTAAAGCACCCTTTTCCCATTTTTTAATTAATTAAAAATGGTTGACAGTCAGTAATTTGTGATTTCAGTACAGATACTTTAAAATATCCTTAAGTAGATAATAACTGTAAGATGCATATTGATAGTGTAGTATATTCTCTGACTTCTGGTAAGTTGAATTGCAGTACTCTTAGATTATTAGAATACTTTTTCAAGATGAAATTCCTTACACTTAAGAGTCTCAAATAGTTTTTTCTTTAAAAAGAGTTTGAAATAAAAATATTATTTAAAACTAAATATAAGCCTTGTTTTTACAATTGTACTTTAATTGGAAACAATGATTTTAGGCTAACTTTCTCATATTTATGTTTTTTTTATCAAACTAAGAATTTTAATAAGTATATAATCGAATAAAAAATTACTGCACTATTTCCCAAAATAATAATACATTTGGCCTTAACTTTCAATAGTTGAAATGTATTTAAAGAAATCGATAAAATGAAAAGTCACCAAATGAATGCATGGGTTCTAGACCTGGTTGATTTTGATATATGGGCTGTCATTGTAATGAAGACTTAACTTATTTTTATAACATTAACAAACAATAAATTATACATGCAGTTATTATTTAAAATGTTATTTAATTCTATAAAAAGAAAGTACATTTTTCGTTAACCCTCGGACGGCAAATTGTTTGCCAGGCAAGTCCAATTGGATCTATTGAGTTAGATGTAGATTTTGAATTTATATTTGCAAATTTTGTTTTGCTTAAAAAAGTGATAGTAATACACAATGATTAAAAGAAAAATAAGGTATACATAAATATAGAGATCTAAATGAGTGATTTCTTTTGTTTCTAAATAATCTACACATGCAATAATTGAATTTTTTATTGTATGAATATTACAAATGTATTTGTGGAATCTGTTACAATTTTGCCTGCATTTATTATTGTTGCTAATGCAAATATAACATTTCACACATTTTCCAAAATTTGTAGCTATTTCTCTATTTCATTTCTATTTTCTACCTCTTGTTTCAGTCACATCTATGATATTCTTGTGAAGTATTGCATTAAAATTCCCATGTGCAGAATTATTTTATTCATGTTTTCTAACAATGATTTTGTTAGTAATTCCTTCAAAAACATTATTTTCTTTGTCTTTATTGCATACTTTACATCATATGTAATTGTACAATCAATTATAAATAGTTATATATTTACATAAGTCAAAAAATATCTTGCACAATACACTTAGTATATGGATTCCCTAACTAATTAGTTAGGAATATTGAATTCACTTTTAGATGGTGTCAAATTGTAATATGAAATAATGCGTAAATAATTTACAATTATAAATACAAACTTCAGGGTAATATTATTTACTCTCATTGGAAAATTGTTTAATCATGCATCAATACTTGATATTTTTTGGTTGTATTCCCAGTCTTTCCCAAGTCACATAAAAATTGTAATAATAAGATGTATTTCTGTCACAGTGTTTACAATTTTGATATTTTAGGCCTTCACCACTTGCATTTTTACAATTAATATCGGTTGAGATTTCCAGATGTAAACTGTTTTTCTATTCCAAAGTTTTGTCAGTTTTATAGCAAACTTTGCTAGGAATCTGATTACAAACTAATTTGTTGCCAGTTTAGTTATATTTGCAGCTAGTTACAATGCAAATGGAACATTAGCAAAAGGGCATAGTTTGTATTTGGAAATCTCATACAGTATTAACTGTATGTACATTTTGAATGAGTGTCATCCTTGAAAAACTTCTAGTTGTGCATTTATTGTGTTATTATTTGCATCATTATAAGATTTTTCACAGTTTGCGGTGAAAATAATTATAACAGGTTTTAGAGGTGATACTTTTACAATAGTGATAGTTTTCCTGTTTTCTTGGCATAAGATGATTAAAACATATATAACTTTAAATATCTTTAAACCTGTTGCAGTACATTGTAGTATTATAAATCTGCATATTTTCTTCACAAATTATAGTTGTTTTTCCGCAATATTATGAATTGTCAAATCATGAGCAACAAACAAACAAATGCATTTATTTTTGTACGATTTAATTGAAGTCATTAGGTTTCTATGCTTTTTTGTATCCTTATGATAAAGTGCTTCTGCTATTTTATTTTTGTACTAGCAATTCCATACTATATATTGCACCAATATGTCGCCGATTTGTATACTTGCAGTATGTTATATTGATAGTCTCAAAAAATTAATTCGTGTAAAATTTCGATTTCCATGTTCAAAATGGATTGAACAACATTATTTTGCTCTCAATATTTACATTCTATTTTGTAACAATATTTTAAGTTATTTTGAAGCTGAGAGAATGCTGTGTGTAAATATGTATAGTAAATTTTAATAATTGTTAATATAAATAATGGTATTCCCACTTAAACTTTTAATATCTAATTTGATGCTGTTAACACTCTAAGATTAATTCAAGAAACATTGCTTTATTAAATTTTACTTAGCAAAGTAAGGATTCCAAAAAGATTGAGGAAAAATAAGATTTGACGGTGTATACTGTGTAGTACTGTGCTACAATTTTTCTATGACTAACATTTCTTTATATATTCTTTAAAAATTCATGTTTGTTCAAAATGGCATTCAAAGCCTTGAATAATTACAGCACATAAAATTTAAACATATTACAAGTATTGCTATCTTAATTTTCCATAATTATGAACATACTTATTTTTCATTTGGAATTTCCATAACTTAAAGAATAATTGTAATTTAATGTGATAGAATTTTATAGTAAAATGTGCCTTGGCTTCAGTGATGAAAACAGATGTTTATGATTCTAACGTAACTAGTTTGTTAGGGCGGGTCTAAATAGACTCTTATTTGTCAAACGAGGATTAATATAATTTGCATTACATTAACAGTCCAATATCACTTGCTATTCCCTGATGCTACCAGTTCCATTCCATGCAGTAATAGAATAAATTGGATTCTTATTTATTTTAATTTATTGTCATATTTTCTATGAAATTTTATTTGTATTATTTTATTAATAATATTTATGTAGCTTCTATATAAAAAAAAATAAAGAAGCAATCATTGCATGGATTGTGTAAAAACACTGGTGCATCTACCTTGTTTATTTATTCAAATTTAAAATACATTTCATAATATTCAGTGATGTATATATATATATATATATATATGTATATATTTTTTTGCTAAAGACAAAACAGCAGGCCATGCCTACTCAAGGTGTATGGGACATGCGTGGCAAACAATTCTTTACGGGTGTGGAAATCAGAGTTTGGGCAATTGCTTGTTTTGCACCACAAAGGACTGTACGTGAGGATGCAATACGAATGTTTATAGCACAATTGCAAAGAATAAGCAATGATGCTGGGATGCCCATTATTGGGCAACCATGTTTTTGTAAATATGCTACTGGGCCAGATCAAGTAGAACCCATGTTTAAATATTTAAAAATGTCATTTACATCGTTGCAGCTTGTGTGCGTTATACTACCTGGAAAAACTCCTGTATATGGTAATTGTATAAATTTTATACTTTGCATATTAAAAAATATCAATAGGATTTTATTTATTACTGCATATTTTATTTACTTATAGCTGAAGTCAAAAGAGTAGGAGATACATTACTGGGCATGGCAACACAATGTGTACAGGCAAAAAATGTTAATAAAACATCACCACAAACGTTGTCCAATTTATGCCTGAAAATTAATGTAAAATTAGGTGGTATTAATAATATTTTAGTACCTAGTATCAGACCAAAAGTGTTTGATGAGCCTGTTATATTTTTTGGAGCTGATGTAACTCATCCACCTGCTGGAGATAACAAAAAACCTAGCATAGCTGCAGTGGTTGCTAGCATGGATGCTCATCCATCTCGATATGCAGCGACTGTTAGAGTTCAACAACACAGACAAGAGATCATTCAGGAACTTAGTTCAATGGTGACGTAAGTAAATTTGTATGATGAAAATTACTTTAGTCTAAAGGAAAGTATTCACAATATTTCTGCATTCCCTGCAAATAACTGTATCAGTTATTTTCTAAAAACAATTTTGTTTTATTTCAGAGAACTTCTTTGTAGGTTTTATAAGAGCACTGGTGGATATAAACCACATAGAATAATTCTTTATCGTGATGGTGTCTCAGAAGGCCAGTTTCTGCACGTTTTGCAACATGAGTTAACTGCTATTCGTGAAGCTTGCATGAAACTTGAAGATGATTATAAACCTGGAGTTACATTCATTGTAGTACAGAAAAGACATCATACCCGATTGTTTTGTTCAGATAAGAAAGAACAAAGTGGAAGAAGTGGAAATATCCCAGCGGGTACAACAGTTGATATTTGTATAACACATCCAACTGAATTTGACTTTTATCTATGTAGTCATCAAGGCATCCAGGTGAACTTTAAAATTTATGACTAATATTACTTTACATTTATTTTATTTTATCTATTACAAATATCATATTTATTCTTAATACAGGGCACTTCACGGCCATCACATTATCACGTCCTCTGGGATGATAATCACTTTGAAAGTGATGAATTGCAGTCTCTTACGTATCAATTGTGTCATACGTATGTAAGGTGTACAAGATCTGTTAGTATACCTGCACCAGCATATTATGCTCATCTTGTAGCATTCCGAGCCAGATATCATTTGGTAGAAAAAGAGCATGATAGGTAATTAAAATATTTTATTTATAAAACATAACACAAAGTTTCGTTTTACAAGTATAAAAATATAAATTTATAGTATATACATTACAAAGAGCAATTAATATTTTAATATTACGTTTGTAAACATCAGAATATACTGAAGATACACTTATTACTAAAAATTTATGACTGATCCATATATTAATAAGTTAAATTACATATTTTGTATGATATAGTTGTACTATAAGGTAATAACTAAAGGTTTTATTAGTGTTTATAATAATATTATACTATGTTTAATATTAAAATTTTGTTAATACATTATTTAATGTCTATGTTTCAGTGGAGAAGGATCTCATCAATCGGGCTGCAGTGAAGATAGAACACCAGGTGCAATGGCAAGAGCTATCACAGTTCATGCAAACACAAAACGGGTTATGTACTTTGCATAATTTTTCTTCTTTGAACCTTTGACATACACATGCAACTATATAATATCATAAAATTATAATCCCCATATCTTGCATGTGGATATTTCTAGACTGCTTAAATGCTAGAGAATTAATCATCTTGCGTGGCCAATTTTTTTGCTTATTTAAATAAGTCTGCCCAATACCTGAAATGTGTCGAGTAATTTTACACTGAACTTTTTTTTCTTTTTTAATATTCTATTTAACATATTATCGGCTAGGTTTTGGACGGACTTTCTAAATATTTTAGGAAGTAGATTTTAAAAGAGGTGCTTTTAGTTAATCATATTTTGGATTAGATTATGAGGTACGCAGCTTGACTGGTGGGTTGTTTCGAGGTAGAAACTACAAAACGAATAGAACAAACAAATCAGCTGTCGTGTGTATTACGCTTATTTTATTTTTAGAGGTTGAATTTGTAGGATACAAAATAGTACTCTAGCATTTGTAGCATACAAAAACACACTGCTGCACGAATTCATAATTGTGTAAATCGCTTGTTACGAGACTGTTATTCTCGTTTACGCGTAATTATCATATTGTGTGGGATGAATCAACTATTTTTTGTGAAAAGACTAGACATATGAGTCATGCGTTGATAAAAGCAATTATCGTATACTATTATCGTACGCAAGCATATTTGCGATTATGCTCATGCGATTTCCTACAAATATATTTATGATACCTATCATATTTATCGTAAGCTTTAAAAAAATTGGTCACGTCAAGTAATGAAATGTTGATAGGGAGATGCAAATAAATGATTTGTAAATGTTAATTGTCAAAGTCTCCAAGCCAATGGTCAAAATAAGTTAGGAATCTATCATAATAAAATCCAAAGTTGTGGCAAGTTGATTGAACACAGTGTTATATAATATCATAAGAGTTGTGAACAACATTGTGCCACATTGGCTGAATGATATCTTTTGTTTTTGAGATTTATCTAAATCTAATGTCATTTGTTGGGATTGTTTAAGATACTTAAAATATTAATTTGAACAGAAATAAGTATATCGGAAATATATAATCAAGGTTCATTGTATGTAGAAGTGAATACATATAGTGAAACACGATATCACTGAATTATTATTATGTAGAAGAAAAATCGAGGATGTATATTTTATTCAACTTGTTTTAGTTTCATTTATATTATTCTCTGCATGTGGCACAGAAATCATCATGTACGCTTATGTCAGAACAGCTAGAATGCAGCTTAAACTGGGGTAGCACTTTATTCATATCAATTACACATTGTTGTAAACGTTTCAAGGGAAGTAAACGGGTACTTTTTGTACGGTGTTTAGGACAAGGAAGCGATCCCTGTTCAAATAAAAAAGCTGTCCTTAAGTTAAACCTTCATGGCATTAGATTTGGGCTAATGACAAAGTCCCAACAATGCAAAAAATGGTTTGAGCAAAGGTAGAGTAAGGATAATTCAGTGATTGCAACATAAGCAAGAAATATAATGTGACTTATATTGAGAATTATATAATGTGGAATTATAGGATAAGCTATATTTGTCGTGTAACGCAAATTTTAAAGACCTCAAATTTTTATTCTAACGAATTCTTCATTCATGATTCGTGCGCAAATAGAACTATTTACATGGTACAATAATCTTAATCGGCACAATAACTGTATTAAGAGCCTTACAAGTAACTACACCGGTAACTAATAGATAGGATAATGAAATGTATAAATATGTATTGAATACCGTGCGCCAGAAATTGTTTACTGTGTATTGCTAGAATCATTAATACACTAGTAAAATTTCAAATAATTTTCGTTGTTTTAAACATTATAATGTCATTAGTTACAATTTGATTTATTTTTTTTTTTTTAACAGTATTAATAATAGTTAAATGTATTAATACACAATTGCTATAGAAATCAAAAAGCATCACAGCCTATACAAAATTGTTATTGAATATGTTGTCGGAGTTCTACATATTTTTTGTAAATCTAGGAATCGATTTATCGATGTAAAAATGTTTAAAATATTCACTTCAAAATTTCGTACCTTTTAGAAATTCTGGAAATTTGAATTTTTATTCAAAATATCAGTATTTACATTCAAATTTTTGAGGTACTATGAGCTGTGACACCTGGAATGTGTAGAATATTGTGTATTAATGATTCTAATCTTAGATTTATAAGTACTAAAATGTTAATATTATCGCGGAAAGTACGAAAAGGGCCCTCACATACCAGTAATTAATATTTATTCTAGTTGTAAATTTAAGTCTGTAATCTACCACTTACAGTTACATAACGCTTATTAATAACATTTAATACCTACTTTTTGACTTCGTGAAAAATTAGGTAATCTGCTAAAGATTATTTGAACGTGAGTAATCTTCGGAGCATAGTCTTTAAGCGTTCACAATAATAGCTCAGCCGTTGAATTAGTTCCAAATAACAGAAGGCAGCAGATAAGCAAATGCATATATTAAAGGTGGTATAACAAAGTAAAGAACTGCAAGTCACGATCAACGAGGGGGTGAAAAGTTTACTATTTGTGTTGTTGGGGGTATGAAGGAACCAAAATGTCCGAATGTGAAGAGTTTAATTATTAGTAAATTAAGAATCAATTTCAATCGTAATGAGGCCATACAGATTTATTAGATTTTAAGCCAATTCATATGCTGCAAATAGCTGCAGTATGCATATAATCGGTGCGCAAGTAAATACCAAAATTGGAAAGATATCGCGAGGAACTGAGAGATCAAGGTTGAACTTGAGACTTTAATTCCATTTTACTATACGTCTTTCTATGTGTAAAATTAAGCAGTTTTTTCAGACAAGACTTTTCTCAAAGATCTGCGACAGTTCTTGATATTTTCCTGCGCCCGATCAAATCAAGGAACTGACCTCCATTTGTAAATATACTTCAGTAACTTATCTATAAATCATGTCCCCATTTAGTAATTAATGTACGATGGGCAAAAAATGGAAGCTTACAAAGATTTTTGTAATTTTTAATTCGACGTAATGAATCGAGGTATTAGTTGTATATTGTTTATCGACCTTTTTAATCCGGTGCGAAAAATTGCATTAAAAGAAAGCAATTGAATATTACGTGTTGATATCATATACAAACCCTACTAAACTTGTACCTAATACGTTTAAAAAAGAAAACAATAAGACAAATTAAACTTTCAAGGAAACGGGCTTACAAAATGAACTTAGTGTGTAATAAAATACCGAGTCTATTCACAAAACAAGAGTTTTCTTCCTACCACGTGTCCCAGACATTTTAAAATAAGGCAAATAATTTATATTTGTATAACAGATATCATATATTATATATATGTGAAAATTCACTGTATTGCATTTGTTAACAAATGCTGTGTGGAAAAGATACATATGAATTATACAACAATTCCAGAATTAAGATAACGACAAACATCTTTGTATTTCGAAGAGCGTTTTAGGTTACATCTTAATTAACTGTATTTGCATGTGATCGATTTTTATAATTAGTAAGCCGTTTTATTTTTAAATAATATCTTATTCTCAAGAGATCATAATCGTCAGTGTTTTTAAGTGGCGTCCACCGATAAACTAATACTTATACAGATTAATTGAATCAAGTGCGGTGAATAATTAATTGTTAAAGCTATTAAATATCGACTAAATTATTTCATAGTATTAGTATTAATACATCGTCGATTTCATTGTAATATCATCCGTGCACAAAATTATATAGCGAAGTGGCGATCTTTTTTTTCTCTTTTTTTTTTTCTTCTTTTTTTGTAGTATTTGTAAGTGACCCGTAAAGCGCCACCAAAGCCTTGACGTTGCGATATTATGAGTTTTGAAAAATTTTACTTAGGCTTATGGTGAAAGAAATAAAATTTGTTAATGAGACTAGCATCATGTTTTAATGTTAAAGGATAGTGGTCGAACTCTAGGAAATGCAAACAACTGTTGAACAACAAGGTTCTAAATAAATCAAGCATGTGTAAATATCTAAGAAATAAAAAAAATAGTTTCATACGCTACACAGAAAAGGGAGTTTAACGATATTTTTACAGCGTCACAGTTTGCTTTTCCTGTGCAAGTTTAACCATTATCCCTATCTTTTTGCACCAACACGAGGGGAAAATTCTTTTACGAGGGCATCGGGAACTCATATTATCGTAGTATAAATTTACTTTACTTAAGCAGTAAAGCGTATACGAAAGCGCTTAAGGGAATAGATGTAAAAAAATGTCAGCTTTAAGAATGTCAGAACCTCATACAAGATCAGTGATGGCGTTCCCATTGAATAATGAATTAATCCAAGTTTCATGATATAGTATCGTAGATTTATAATTATTTAGATATTTCTCGTTTCTAAATGTGAATGTGTCGTACCTACCAATGAATATCGCACGAATAAGCATATTGAAATAAGGGGGTATTGAATAACGATGATTATTAATAATGATAATAATTAGCCACCCGTAAAAGTAACGCTTTATAGACTAAGCTAATTTCTTCTTTACACGCGCTTCTTCATCAGTGATCTCAAAGAATGCTTGTGCACCTTCTATTCTGTTACTGTATGTTAAAGCACGAGCTCTCTTAATATTTCATATCAACAGGCTTGAGCACCGTAATTACTGTAATAAAAGGTTTATGCAAGTTTGTAATTTCGAAACTCTGTATTACAATCGAATATGATTGCTGTTTGTAGGAAGTCTGTCGGACGACTTTTACTGTACCAGTAGAACGATATCGATAATTCGATAAATTTGTAATTAATGTAGCAATCAATATTTCAAATTAATTATAATCACTATTCTGTTAATGCAAAAGTGATGCAAATTTCTTTAAAAAGAACTATGCATTCTATAATATTGTATAGGATAATTTAGAATCAACATTAATTCAATCAATTTGACGAAGAATGGAGATAATTAATGGAATTTTATATTACGAGGAAAACGTTCTTTTTCACTTGTACATGAAATTACTATATTTTTAGACCAATTTTTACGTTTCTAAATGAAACTAAAATTGAAAATCATTTCTTTTAAACTTACCAGGTTTTTTAAGATCTAATTTTTGAATTTTTTAATACAATCAAATGTATATTACTGATTGATTTAAATGGAAGTTGCATTTACTTTTGTATCAATTTAATCCAGTGATATATTGTTGTAATTTCTAGTGTTTAATGCACGACATTCTTGACGAAAATACGATAGCATAAGCTCACGGGAGTGTATGTATAAAGGGTGTTGTGAATGCAAAGAAAGTATGCAATAAGAAAATATTAAAATCACAAATGAATAAATTGAAAGACTGTTAAAAATGCGACGTTAAACGTGTTTGAATTATGATTAGCTTTATCGATAAGGCATTGCCGACAAGTGCAAATAGACAAAGTGAATAGTGTAAGGGCAACAATACTTGAATTGGCAAAGTTTATCGAGTGGGCTGATCGTAGTAGAGGCGCGACGTCAGCTATATAGTTTCAAAAAGTTGAAACACTTTTAAGTAAAGTAATTGAAGTCTGTGAAAAATTACAATTTTGTTAAAATTCTTGTCGTTTCACGTTGCATGTGTGCTGTTTTAGTTTCAAGCTTTTATACAAAAATGTAACAGAAAAGAATATTAGAATGCTACTGTACCTGTTGAATTTTGGAAAATACAAATTCAAGAAAAATCTTCTCAGTATGAATGTTTAAACATTGTCAATAGAATTTGGTCAATATGTTCATTTTAAAGAAGTAATTTGAAAATGTATGCATCGCTAAGGCGATTCGTTCGTACAGTTTTAACCCTTTGATAACAACAATTTTGTATGCTTGTATCATTTCACGTATTTTTTATCGATTCATTTTAGATAGTGTAATTTTTAAAAACTAAAATTAGAACTCTCATAGTTATATTTTTCGGTGATGTATTCAAAATGAATACTAAATAATATGTATATATAATACTTACTGTATGTTCAACTAGGGTTTGAAATAGTGTCAAGTACAGGTTTCGAATAAATTAATATTTCCTTTATTATTTTTACAACTTAAGCGATCAATGTATTTTCAATTGAATATTGACTTGAGGAGTAAATAAAATTATTAAATCAAAAAAAGTAACATACTATATAATCGTTAAGTTCATACGTTCACATTTATATATCTTATCAAAATTATTTGTTAAAAAAGTGCAAAAGTGCAAGTATTATAACATTATTTATTTTATATTATTAAAATAATGTCGTCCGTCCTACAAACTGCGCTGTCCAATTAAATTCGATATACTTTCATATGGATAATTGTATATATCTTCTTTATATATATATAAGTGCCTAGCGCTCTCCGCGCCTGTTTGACATGGCAAGCAATAAATTTGAATTTATTATTGCGGATGACGAGTTTCCAAATTTTATAGTTAAAGAACATCATATAGAGGAAAGAATGAGAAGGGAGAAAGATGTAGTACCGAATACATGTGAAAATGTAATCGAGGTCACCAATCTCTGGGTTTCATAGTTAGATATCCAGCCTTCACGTACAATAAAATTTACACTTTGTACAATATTATTGCATACTTTAATTTCTATATAATACATGTATAACATGTTATCAGTCGCAGATTATTGTACACATTTGTAGCGTCATTTTATTGAACCTTTATAATCAAAACTTTTCCAGTACTTTCATGTTCACATTACACGTTAAACTGTAATATAGTTGGGATACACAGAATGCTATATTATTAAAATATTCCATCAGATTTTGAGAGTGTTTTGCTAACCGTATGATTAAGAAAGTTTCATGTATATATAAGCACAAAATTTCTTGTAAATGGCATACAAAATTATACATAATTCAAACATTGACATAAGCATTGTTTTGTTTTATATCGCTAAGATCGTATACAAAAGAAAGTGCTGAAAAATGAATTTTAGTAATAGCGTTGCAACTATATAAATCTTTGATGTGTTACGAAAATTACAAATTTTGTAATAATCATTGATTGTCCGAGTTTGAAAATCTTGTAAGTTTTTTTGTTCAGAAATTGTTTGCCGAGGATAACCCTTGGATAAAAAAGATACGTTTCAACAGAGTTATTGTATATTCTTAAAATAAGAACAGTTTGGTAGAATATTTTAGAAACATTCTACCACATGTGCATTTTAGAAACAAATAGTTGTTTACATTGAAAATTGTTCGTTACAATCGCGTATTACATATGTATGTCTATTGGTCTCTATTAAATAAACAGTGTTTATAAATATGTACCATTTGATATAATTATTAAACAATAGGAGCTAGAAAAAAAACGTAACAAGATTTTCTTTGTCATTTTTCATATATCACAGCGCAAAAGAAACATTTCTCTCTTCAAGTTTTTTAGGTCATTTTGTGTTCTTTAAATAGAACACTTTCTTTGTTTCGTGATCATGAAAGAACCGAAAGAAACTAATTCATCGTATTTTTGTGAAGCAAGCTCAAACCAAATGAAAGTTATAGGAAAAGAGAAATTGTTCAAGTTTTCTGCTATTTAACTTATATTATTTCCATCTGTAGATTTTAAACAGTGTTGTAATCTATTATTATTATTATCTAATACGATAGCGCTCCGTCTTATACTGGGAATGGTAGTATTCTTCATGGGAATATTTAGAAAGTATTATTTATCGAACATTACCAACAACACCAAATGTGATGTCTTCACTGATGCATATGTAGGTGTATTAAAATAAATAATTGCCTTCAGAATCGGCTAATCGTTTGGCAACAGATTACAACAGTTTTTAAATCCGAAGGTGGAAATTTTAAGAATATCTTGTAAATAAAGTCTATCTCGAAACCTTGGCTGATAAATTTCTTATCTAGATAACAATTCCGAATAACGAATGAAAGATAAAAAACTTTTGATTTGTTATTTGTACAATGCAAATTTTAATCTGAATTATACAATGAAATTATATTTTACATTGTACGATTGAAAGCTAAATAACTGTTTAGTGAAATAAGTGTTGAGAATAAATTGCTGTATGGTGTTTTCATTCGACACAAATTCATCTTTTCCTGTTTTTGTTTTTTTCATCGTGCTGGTATAAAAATCTAGCGAGTACGTTTTTCTTATAAAAAATTAAAGAAAAATGACGAAGAAACTCTTGCTACGTTTTTCTCCTATCTCCTCTTTAGTAATTATTTCAAACAACAGAAATTTATAGGCATGCTGTATACTATTATATATATGCAAAGGAACTCCATTACTCGTGAATTCCGTAATATCGAATAAAACCGGATAAAACCAGATAAGACCGCCTAAAACCGGCCAAAAAGCAGCTAAAACCATGTAAGACTAGGTAAAACCGTGAAAAACCCAACTTTATCCGGTTTTATCCGCATTTATCTGGTTTTAGCTGGTTTTAGTCAGTTTTATCCGGTATTGTCGTGTTTTATCCGTTTCATGTTCCTTCTGTTTAGCATGAAAATCGTATGGAAGCTGTACCAATATCCTTTTGTTTATCGTGGACCACCTGAATGGTATCCAGCATCCGCAACATCTTAATATATTGAACGTTGGTCGAAAAATACTGCCCATCGTTTGATCGACAATGTTGACACCGATTATTTTCGAACAACACCAATAACGAACACTGTTCCGAAGTAAGAAAACAACATCGAAGGAATAATTCTTAATATACCACTGTCGGCGGGAGAATGCTTTTCCTGATTCAATTTAAGTTCGTGGACAGTTTCGGGGAACTTGTAACACCTGACGCAACTAGGTATCGATCAACTCTTCTTTCTGTCGTTGCATCCATTATTTTATTTTTCAACGACAGAGATTCCCACCGAATACACGTATTTCGTACATACTGCCTTTCAACTCGCGACGAAATTTTATCCAACACTTGACCACGAATTGTCTATACCATCGAAAAGGAATAGTTCTTCTCTTTTTACGAATGACATTGTCGATATTTGCTTCTCTATGCGCACGGCGTACCATTATCGTAATTGCTACCCACTTATTGTTGGCAAGAGTTGCAATTCTATCGAATTTCCTCACGGAAGTCCTTCTTTTTTTTTACGAAAGACATTTCGTCTAGATCTGCTTCTACATGCACGCGACGTATCATTTTCGTAATTATTAACGGGTCGCGACATGACTTACCTTTTTATTACTAGTGAGTAGTGTACTAGTAAGTACACTTATGGATGTGTTTTCTCCTTTTTTTTTGAGATTCAAACTTTATAATATCGTAGACACAGTAGCACGTTACTGGCAGAATTACACGAACGATATCTTCATTCACAGAGATCGTTGTACTGTTTCACAAAAGTGTGTTGCTGATATTTTTGTAAATATGATTTTTTTCGTCAAAAACTTTATATAAACCGAGTATACATATAAAACACTAATACGCTCTTACTTTAATAGTGAGTTCAATTTCCTCCATTAGTAATAATAGCTTGACATCTCCTTGGCATGCTTTCTACCAATTGTTCCGCGGTAGCGATCTCCATCTTTGACGAATCCGGTTTATTAGGGTTCTTAATTTTAGTATACGTTTCCCTTTAAGTTTATGCTTCGTTAAGGACCACACACTTTCGATTGGATTTGCATCAGGGGACTAGGATGGCAAATCCAATACGGTAATGCGATTTGTTGCTTTCCATTCCCTACGGATGTGACTTCTGTGTTTTGGATCCATTATTTTCTTGCAAAATCCATGTGTAAGAAGCCCCCTTTGATACAGTTTTAACATTTTCTGCAAATTCAGATTGTGGAGTCCCGAAACCACGTGCGTTTAAGCATCACCTCCCCAAACATGCATTTTTAACGAGTAGCTTACAATTCTTTGTACGAATGGTTTTCCATGGACAGATGGGACACCAGATCCAGAAAGAAGACTCATCGCTGAACACTATATCGTTCTAGATGGATATTCTGATGAACCAACGTCAAACGATTTACAACATGTGTTTTGGAAAGTGATGGTTTGGATATTGTACTTTGCCATTTGACACCATGTTCTTCCAAACGATATTTCAAAGTCATTGTACCAATGCTCAGACCTTTTCTTGCCAAAAATGTTCTTCCCTCCCGCAAACGAAAGTGTTGGATTTTTAGCAAAAAATTGAAGATCGCTTTATCTTCCCTGGTGCCAGTAGTTCTTTTTAAACGACGATTTGGGAAATCATCGAGACTTTTCGTTTCTTGGTACCTGTCTACCCACTTCTTAACAAACTGTGGTGACTTGTGCAAGTATTGGGTTGTTCGGAAAGTCGTTTCGTTTTTTTTTTTTTTGGTGAAAATGAAATACGATTTTTTTAGAGTGTATAAACATTTTATTAAATTATATACTCTCCATTTTGGAAAACGAAACGACTTTCCGAGCAACCCAATATTTTGCAGCACTTGCAAAATTCATTTATGGCCCTTTTGGGTGACTATACAGGAAAACCGGCTCAAATCGTTTTACATAAGCAGCACTCATCTCTGCACTCTCTCTTGCTGTTTCTTCAGCAATCTGAAAGAAACTTTGCCAAAGCGTATTCGAGGGGACCGTGTACGTTTAAATTATCATGGTTTCTACTTCAGTGAGTGTCAAGTTTGGAAGATATACACTACCTATGGGGAACGATTGATGGAGACGAATATGGTACACCACGCGGTAAGAGTATGTTGTCTACGGACCGTTAATTGAAATTAAATAAGTATAACGACGATGCTAACCCTATAGACCCTATAGTATGTAGAATCTCCTGTTTGTATTAAAGATTGAATTTCAGTAAGCAGTATGTTTCGTATTCTTTATAGTATTTTTTCTATTTTCTATTTTAAGTCGAAGTTAACTCCATTGTTTCCCCAATTGTAAATTGAATTGCATTGTTTACCCTGAAGAAGATCCACGCACAGAGAAGAATAAACAATACTTCTTATTTCCATTCTTTGCCTCTAGATTTATTTTATTTCGTCCGGTAATAACACTTAGTGATCACTAATCCATTAATGATTCTTTTTATACTTTTCACTTTATCGAACAATACGATAATCTATATGATAATTTTGTTTCGATGTACAATACAAATAGAATTATTTTCAAAATTGTATTAACGTGTGCGCTAAATACACTGCGTTCTACTCAGGTTAATACGGTGTTAAGTATTTTTTAAAATACCATTACTACACCCGTCACGTTTACTATGATTCTTTCGTCCTCTGAAGTAAATTGTACGTCGAATAAGACATCTTCAGGATCTAAAAGAATAACGCACGATTAAGAAGAGGCGCGTTATTGTTTTCCATTAAAATCTAATTAATTTTTCACTGACTCTGACGAAGGTGTTCAAATCAATCGTGACCACGTACGCGCTGGTGAACTCGATGGGCTTCATCGCTCGTCTCATGATCATTATCAAAGCTTTCTTAGAGCTGTTGTCGAAGTTCCACCAATCCAGTTCAGAAATCGTACCAACAATTTCGACGCTCTGCTCTTACGATCGTGAAAAAAAAAAAAAAAACGCATGATGTTAAACTAAACCCAAATACGGTAACACCTCGATAAATGGTCGTCGTTTCCCCTCTGTAAAACGTATCGAATCATTTTCGCGTGTATTTTGCAGTGTGCCTTTGTATTCGATATTCGATATTCGATATTCGGTATTCGATATTTTCTGAGCTTCGAATAGCGAATATTTCGTAAATTTAAACGTTACATACACATCGAGATATATCAACTTTTCTAAAGCTTCGAAGCGATGTTTAAGCTTTCTTTATAAAGCGATAATTGAACACTCGTGTTTAGAAATGTTTGTACATCGCTAATCGTCGTAACCGTTGAATAATATAGTTGCTTTCTTCACGAACAAATGTTCTAAATCGGATTTAGAGAAAAGTCGTTGTATCGTAAAAAAAAATACGTAAATTGTTGCCGAGGGGAAATTAATCTTTTCGAGACAGCTTGCAGAGAATTTATCGAAAGAGAGTTCGCTTACGTACCTCTCTCGATGATGAGTGTCGAGTGTGTCGCGACCGTGTCTTTCATTACAGTACCTTTTAATACCTTCAGTTTCAGTTGATTCCCGTACCAGCAGTAGATGAAGATCTGAGTGGTCATGCAGATCATGTACATGACGAATTCGAAAAATTTGGGGCTCGTTGGCGGCGTGTTCACCAATTGATACATTATAAAGCACACCACCAGAGTGCTAGACAGAAGCTGAATACCGAGCATCGCTTTAAACTTCTCTTGCAACGCGAAAACGTACCTGTATCGAGAAACGAAACCAGTCGTTGAAAAACACCTTGCGGAGAATTACTTCAAACTATAGTACGTGAATCGAAAGATTGTACACGGAGTTACGACGGGTCCTGTTCGTTCAGGTGTTATCCCATGGTTTTGTGCACGGAGTGGATATAGTTTACGCAGATAAATATACATATCGGTCTACGAAATAAATTTAAGTTGAGAAAAAAATATCGTAGAAATGCAACGATAGTTGGCAAAACGTCGTTGATACCCAGTATCGTCAACGTAAATGAAAAATACGTATGCTATACTTTTACAACCATGTGCAACCGAAGATTAAACTTCAATGGCGTTTTTCTCGTTCGCGCGTTATACATACTGTGCAGAGCTGAGAAGTTGACCTCTGGAAGAAATTGTGAATCGTATCGGCTCGGACGTATTAACCCTTTACGCTCGTGTGTCTTCTCTTAGCCACCACAGCAAGGAATTTTATTCAACTGTGTATTAGTTTACACTTTCTCCGAACGAACCAGAATGTTTAAAGAATCTGTTCACGAATAAATTCGGTGCTCCTATTAGAGAAAGTCTTAATGGAAAACTGTATATATCGCGGCACTATGAAAATGTAAAAAGTAAAGATTGTTCTGTATGTTCAAACGGAAATATTAAGGGCGGAAGACACCAAACTAATTATTTTTGCTATACGTGTAGTCGAAAAGGACATACAGGACTCTATGTTGGAGACTGTTTTGAAAGATACCACACGATGGAGAACTGTAAAATATAATTTCTACATAAAAACATTACATTGAAACACATTGTTGTACGAACGTATATCTAAAGTTCACAAAAGAATTAATAAATCTTGTTTATCCTTCGTAATCTTAAATGTTACGTATCACTGTTTTTTCAAGGGAAATTAATTGCGATCAGTACGTCATCCATGTTCAAATTTAATACGACCGCAAAGGGTTAATCGGTCTTCGAAAATTTACGACCGGTAGATTATCTACTTTCGCTTAAACTACACCATTTTTATCCGGAAGTCATCTTTCCACCTCCCGACTGTACATATTCTTTTCGCGTTCGTAGAGGTTACCACTTCACGATCGTGAAAGAAAAAAAACGCATGATGTTAAACTAAACCCAAATACGGTAACACCTCGATAAATGGTCGTCGTTTCCCCTCTGTAAAACGTATCGAATCATTTTCGCGCGTATTTTGCAGTGTGCCTTTGTATTCGATATTCGATATTCGGTATTCGATATTTTCTGAGCTTTGAATAGCGAATATTTCGTAAATTTTTTTCGTGAAAAAAAAAAAAACGCATGATGTTAAACTAAACCCAAATACGGTAACACCTCGATAAATGGTCGTCGTTTCCCCTCTGTAAAACGTATCGAATCATTTTCGCGCGTATTTTGCAGTGTGCCTTTGTATTTGATATTCGATATTCGGTATTCGATATTTTCTGAGCTTCGAATAGCGAATATTTCGTAAATTTAAACGTTACATACACATCGAGATGTATCAACTTTTCTAAAGCTTCGAAGCGATGTTTAAGCTTTCTTTATAAAGCGATAATTGAACACTCGTGTTTAGAAGTGTTTGTACATCGCTAATCGTCGTAACCGTTGAATAATCCAACGGATATAATTGTATCTACCATTTAAAAGGAAACGTTTCTGACGGACACTTGGAAACGGAACTAACCTGTACTGGAAGTTGTGAAAACTCACAACTTGCCCAAGCTCGGTTCTCGTTTCTCGCGTGATTCTCTTCAGTCTATACTTCAAGATCTCTTGTTGACTGCTCGCGTGAACGAACAGACCGATCATGGTCACGTCGCAAGCAACGTTCATAAGCGACGTCGCTATCAGACCCACGATCTGATGACTATACGCAACGTAATAGAGATTCTGGTCGGTCGTATGGAAAGGCAGCCATGCTCTGTACGTCAGCCTTCCGTTACGGAAATCGGTGAACAACGACGAGAGAATCATGCAGAAGACCGTAACCTCCACCATAATCGTGTAATAAATCGTGAAGGACCTGCAAACAGTCTATGAAAATTCCTTGGTCGATCGATTCACAACTTACGAAATTCATTTCTTCGGAACCCAGTCGCATCGATTCGCGATCCTCGATAAACGTTCTTTCTTTCGTCTCTATACAGAGTAACGATCTAAAATAAAATTCCATAATTCAAGATCGTTCGAAAATCGCGTTATTGCAACACGTTGATCTCATCTCCTGGTAATCGACAGTCGAAAACGTTTACAAGATCGTACTAGGTTGTTCGGAAAGACATTTCGTTTTCCAAAATGGAGAATATATAATTTAATAAAATGTTTATACACTCTAAAAAAATCGTGTTTCATTTTCACCAAAGAAAAACGAAACGATTTTCCGAACAACCCAATAGATAAAAAGAATAGCGTGGGTTGCTTAAAATAATGGAATACTTACACAGGGTGTTCTCGAATAACATGTGAAATTAGATTGGAGATGATTATGAGAAAAGAAGAAAAGTAAAAGGAATAAAATTTGTTCCATTTCCACTTCTTTTTCGAGATAATCAAGTTCGAAGATTCACTTCGTGTTGGAACTTCGATGACGAAATGGACCACAATCTACGATTGAACAAGTAACAATCTACGAGTGTCCACGAAGTACTGACGATTCCAGAATCATACCAACAGTCGCGAAACATTGTTTACAAACACGATGAACACTATAATTCGACGAGCAAATCGTATCTTAGTGGTAAGTGCGAATATCACGAAATGAATTTTCAAATTTGATTATCTCAAAAACGAAGTCGAAATGGAACAAATTTTATTCTCTTTATTTTTCCGATTTTTTCATAAGGAATCACCTCCAGCCCTCTTTTACATATTACTCGGGAACATTCTGTATAAAGTCCAATGTTATCGTTTTGTAAACGTTCGAAATATATCATCCGTTCACTATACCACGTCCAAAGAAGTGCAAATACAACACGTAACATCGTTTTGTTTACAAGCAGCACTAATGTGACTATAAATGTTCAAATATTGGTCACTGTAGCGTATAATATACTTCGGAAACTACATGTTACTGTATATATAAAATTCCGTCAATATATGGGTCGTTCGAAAAGTCATTTAATTTTTTTTTTTTGGTGAAAATGGAACACGATATTTTTAGAGTGTATAATACAATTTATTAAATTATACATTCTCCACTTTGGAAAACGAAATTACTTTCCGAACAACCATTAGTTTCCAACTTAAATTCACGAGAAGAATAATACAGTTCTAAAAGTACGTTGTACCCAAAAATCTTGGATGCACGAACGAAAGGAGAAACGCTTTAAAGTGTCGATGGTTTGAAAATGATAAATTCAAGTTGAGAAAAAAATATTGTAGAAATGGTAGTTGGCAACGCGTCGTTGATACCTAGTATCGTCAACGTAAATGAAAAATACACATACTTTTGCAACCATACGCATCCAAAGATGTACATGAATGAATTCTAGAACGATTGCCACGCTCGTGAATACGTTCGTCGTGAGAACCGACTCGAATCGTGAAAATCACGCAAGAAACCAGTTCGTTTACCCGATTCGTTTGTCGAATCTCTTCTGAATGGTCGCTTCGGTGTCGTCCATCGGTTTGCAAGGCTCCTCTTCGAGTTTACTCTTAAGAATCATCACGTTTCGACGATTTGTCAGAAGCACGACGATCTTGCAACAGGACAGACAAGTCGCGATGAACATGTAGACGCTGTCGCTGAGCTCGTCCGCCGTTTTCACGTTCAGGATTACGTTCAGAAATTGCGAAGCGCAGAAGGTGTGCAACAGAAGGAACACGAATACCGTGTAAGAACCGTATAGTAACCTTTTGCTGGTCGAGGACCATCCACACGGTCTCCAACAACCGCAACAAGTCAGTATGGCGAACGCTGGTCGCAGAATAGTCATCTTTCGATCGAGAAAATCGACACCGATTTTCATCCCATAACAACGGGATTCGCGAGATGTAAACGATAAAGTATCGAAGATATTGCTCGACAATACTTTCTCGTTGAACAAAAAAAATTGAAAATGATTCTCGACGCGAGATTTATGCGAATGGATCGAAATTCTTCGAAGCGTTCGAAGAAACTTATTGCTTCTTCGTATCCATATTGTTTAATGCGTTGCGTACCACGTTGGTGACTGATGACGTGCTACGAATTTACCGATGTTTCTTCAAAGCGTTTACGTATGAATAATACAATGAATAGTAGTGCACGAGCAACGTTACCAGCGGTATATAATAAACTGTCGAATATTTATACTTCTCGCGCTATGGTTCGTTCGGTGAAATGTCTAGGATATTTTTAAATATGAAAACTCAACGTAGAAATCGACGCGTTAGAAAGTTTCGAATACGATACCGGTCGACAGTTGTTGACGAACCAGAACAGACATATTTCCCGGATTGACTTTCGCGACGCGATATCTGAACGATATTTCATAAAATACTGTCGCCGACGTAACGTCTATATCTTTGGTAAGCAGTACTCGCATTTCTTTCGCAAAAGATACTCGTGCTTTATTCAACGTCGTATGCGCGCAACGTATCATTATCATAATTCCTGGTAGCTCGCAACATGACTATATAGTAATGGTTAAATATTTACGAATCTCGTCGCGAGAGTCTCGTTCTTTTTTTTTTTAGATCCATTCGGTATTTTAACATGTTACCGAGATGTCGTGTAAGGGGAACGGTTTATTTATTTAACGGTATGATTGTGTAGCGAAAACTTTGCAAGGGAACGTTTGGTAGAAGAGAATCATCGTGAGGCGCAGCGCAATGTATGTATTTATTTCGCAAGGAAAGGGTCAGAATATGCCCCTCTTACCGATTTTAAGCGAAAACGTAAACAACGTTAGGAGTGATCTTAAAATCGAGGCTTTCTATTGGGTTGTTCGGAAAGTCATTTCGTTTTCCAAAATGGAGAATATACAATTTGATAAAATGATAAAATATACACTCTGAAAAAATCGTGTTTCATTTTCACCAAGAAAAAACGAAACGACTTCCCGAACAACCTGATATAATTGGCAAGTGATTTATAATCAAATTGTGTTATAAATATTTATCTTGCTCAAGAGCGAGTAAAGGGTAATGAATAATAATCGATCATTATTTTATAAACGAAATTTAATTTCAAGTAACTTAATTAGCGCAAAAATATTTGTCATAGAATAAAAATAGAGGAATGGCGACGCGTTCAAGTTGTTCGCATATGGCGCCAGTGTGCCTAAAGCCATTTCTGTTTTCTATTAATAGAAAGTGCATTTATATACGGTAAAGTACAAATAGTTATCAATGTATTTGTTAGTAACAAGTGTGTGTATTTTACATGATGCTTATTGCTATAAAGTGTTCCGTGAGGTACAAATGTCCTAAGTAATTATAGCTAACAAATACAAATATTTAATATCTTACGCCACACGCAGTGGAAGAATCTGGTTTAAAAAATAGTGTTGTAAATGTCACAATGGGATCGCAGGCTTTTGTACAATACACTTTCATACAAATTCTATAAATTGTACAAGCATTTAATCAGTTAGGTTAATCGTACAATCAATTGGTTCCGTCCGGACGCGATCTTCCCGCGACTTTCGGCATCTTCTTATTCGTGGAGTCCTCCAGTTCTTTTGGCTTATAATAATGAGGAGCAACTTCCAAAAGCCATTTACTTTCGATCTCTGTTACCTATGACAATTGAAATTAATAAATATAACGTTGTTTCAAATCAATTCTAAAGCGTCGAGAGCTTTTATACCCTTTAAGAAACATACCTGTCGCATGAATTCCTTTGTGGTAAAAACCAGCTCGTGGTAGAGCAACCAACGTGGCAGTTCTTGAAAGAGTGAACTGTTCGGATGAATCGACACAGTCTGATTGTGCTTAGCAGTCTTGTAATGACCCCCTTTTGATAATCGGGCAACGTGATAAAAGTAACCCGCAGTGATTGACTGAAATCAAACGAAATCTGCTTTATTTTATTTTTCTTCTTACCATTAAAAAACACAAGTTAATCTATAAGGCCAGACAAAGGACGCCTTGAATTCCACACTGGACCGATGCGAACGAACACCAAAGAATAACTTAACGGAAAATAATTTCTTCCTTTCAGGAAACGAGTACCACAATGTTCATAAATTCTACCGACTGTTCAAGACCAATTCTCCTCACTGTCGATCACAACGAGAAAGACTCCTACTTTTCTACGTCAATGTCTTCTTTCGGTTGAGAAACAGAAAGCTATCAGGTTTGCGAAAAATACTAAAGTTTACTTGTATTGAATTTATTCTTCCACGAAAGCAAAACAAAGTGGGGAACAATTCAAAGTTCCAAAAATATCTTTGTCCATGTTCGAACAACTCGAGCTATTGACATTAAGATATTAATTTTTCGTTAAATATTATTAAAAATGACACTGTGCGCCGCCACTGAATTTAACTCCGTGTCGTTTGCAACACAAATAGAAGGGAAGGTCATGGTTTCGTTAAAAAAAAAAAAGTCAAAACGATCTCGATTTACTTTTCTTCTTAGAGGAAAATACTACTCGTATAACCGAGTTACCTGGGAATACAAGGTGTCAAGAAGAGTCCCTCTCATTGGTGGAGATGAACAGCACGTAGTTATGCCGTAGATCTTTTCTTGCAGTTATCCAACTTTTACTGTACCACGGATAATCGAAACTATACTGTACTGGACACGTTTTTCTAATATCGATCTTTAAAGCTAATCAATCACTGACCTTCCTGATGTTCACTGTTTCCGTGATCCCCGACACGAGTTCCATTTCGACGCGCTGCATCAATCCAACTAATTGTTCCCTGACGTCTCTCGCTCGTTTCATCGATCGATGTTGAATGAAATTCTCGTAACACCAGTGAGTACTGAAGTCACTTTGCTGCCACTGATTGTACACGTTTAACAGGGTAAGGTGATCGCCACCGGGTACATGGAAATTCTTTCGCGCTGTGTCTGCATGAATAATCTTGTCCTTTGGTCTGTAGAAAATCGCTCCGTTTACCGATAACATGGCAGCAATGGTGGCTACCTCTTCCGAACAGCGGTACTGTTCGCTAGCCAACAACATCTTGGCCATCATCGGGTCCAAGGGAAACTCGGCCATTCTTCGTCCGAGTTTCGTTAATTCTCCGCGATGATTCAAAGCCCCCAAAGCGTACAACTGCTCCAACGCTAAAACCAACGTTTCGTGCGGCGGTGGATCGAGGAAGTCGAAGTGAACCAAATCGTTTATACCCAATGCTTTTAAAGTAAGTACAGCGTTACCTGAAATTGTATTATTCGAATTATATAAGGATGTTTTTTTTAACAGAACGAATAACTTGGATAATTCAATAATGTTTCAAAGTGATTACCGAGATTAATCCTCTGAATTTCGGGCACAGTATTGTCTTCTAACTCGTGTTGATAAGCCCAGGCCGTGTACAGTCGAAAACACTTCCCCGGGGCTACCCTACCGGCTCTACCAGCTCTTTGATTGGCAGAGGCTTTACTGATTGGAACCACCATCAAACTTTCCATGCCGGTTCGGGAGTTGAAATTGTTCTGCTTCGCGAATCCAGGATCTATCACGTATACTATGTTGTCTATAGTTAAGGATGTTTCAGCTATGTTGGTTGCAAGAACTACCTATAAAGCAAAGCACGCTTGTAAGAAGAGGGAACAAATGTCTTAGATGTTTGTTCTGGGTCACTAGTTTTCTTTCGAAACTTGTGAAGATAATTTATACATAATTTTATTTGCACTGTCTAACCGCTTTTGCTCACTATATATTTTTTATGTACTGTTACCAAAGAGTATATTTTACCCGTATAGTAATAATAATTATAAAAAAATAATCGTATTCGTTTTTGTTCAATAATTTTCTATCCTGATACCTTTCTAGCGCCGAACGGAGTTGGTTGAAATATTTTCGCCTGCATGTCACTTGGAAGATTCGCATAAACGGGCAAAATCAAGAGTTCCCCTAATTTCGATCCCAATCGCCTCACTCTTTCTTGCAACATTTCTTGACAAGTCTCTATCTCGTCTTGGCCTGTTTAAAAAACTTTAGTTACATCATTATTAGAGATTGTGTATCGTTTACGCCAATAGAACGGTTCAACCAACGGTTCGTTTGTGTTGCTGCGATGAAACCACTTGCCTGTTAAAAACACGAGTACATCCCCGGGAGGTTGAGTTGCGTGTATCTGAAGGATAGAAACAACGGAAGCGTCGATGTAATCAGCCTCGGGCGCTTTGGTGTAATAAATATCGACGGGGAATCGTCGACCGGGTATTCGGAAAATGGGAGTGTCATCAAAGAACTCGCTGAACTTTGTTGCATCCAACGTGGCCGACGAAATCAACAACTTCAAGTCCTGCCGAAATCTCGTGATATCTTTTACTAATCCGAATAATATGTCGGTGTGTAAAGTACGCTCGTGAGCTTCGTCGATGATCATGACGCTGTAAAGAATATCGTTTTTCATAATACCTTTGCAATCCTTGATTCTATGCTTGAGGTTTTATCGAAACTTCGGTAAAACTTTGAAACTTTCGGTACCTGTACGAAGCTAAATCTGGTTCGCTGAGAAATTCTCGGTGCAACGTACCGTCGGTCATATATTTAATTCGAGTGCGGTGGGAAGTGCAATCTTCGAAACGAATCGCGTAACCTACTTCGTTTCCCAATTTTACAGCCATTTCGTGAGCAACTCTCGCTGCCACGGACATGGCGGCCACTCTTCTCGGCTGAGTACAGCCAATAATTTTATTATCTTCTGCGAACCCGGCCTCGTACAAATATTGCGGGATTTGCGTGGTTTTTCCAGAACCTGTTTCTCCTTCTATTATCAACACCTACAACGAGGTTGCAATATTTACGAAAAGTCTTAAACATATAATTGCGAAACGTCTTACTTCTTGTAATTATATAAAATACCTGATGGTCTTTGATGGCCTGGATCAAGTCATTTCTGAAGGGGTAAATTGGTAAACTTTTTTTTGTTTCCTGTATGGTTTGCAGTGCTTTCACTTGCGGTGGTGGACTCGCCTCGCGTTTTCGATCCTTCTCGCTGCCAGGCATACGCAGCGCTTGAACGAATTCTACCTCGTCCTCCAAGAGGAGATCGTAATCTTGTTGAGCTAAGAAAAAATTAAAAAGTATTTTGAATATTAACTACAACGTATAAATAAAGTTTTCTTCCAATATATTAAGTAAGAAAGTGCATACCTTTCCTATCTTTGGCACCAAAACGAAAAACAGCAGACGACATTTGATCGGATTCCCATTTACTTTGTTCAGATTGCGGTGGCTCGTTGTCATGTACATCTTGTTCCGGTTCGGCTTTTCCTTTTTCTAGAGGCATGTGGTATCGTTGCACTCTTTCAAGCTCCCTAGCTTTCTCATGTTCTTTCGCTAATTGCAGTAACTGTTTCTTATGTTCCCTTTCTTTCCTTTCCCGATCCGTCAATCTAATGCATTAAAAATAATGTTAATCCAGTACTGACTTTTGTAATACAACTTTGTCTTATGTTACGTCGAAGAAAAATTACATTTCTTCTTCGAATAAATATTCATCGTCGATAATATCAGCTTCTAATTCGGCCACTTTATCTTCTTTACGTTTTTCCAAATATTTTCTGCGAGATTCGACTCGCAGCTTTGGTACCAATTTCTCCCGCATATCCGTTTCCATAATTTTGAGTCTCTTTGCTGCTTCGGCTATGCGAAAAAATAACATTTATAGTAATAAGTTGCACCATCTAAGAGAATCTTTAAAAGCAATACATCAATATGTTAAAAATAATGGGGCAAGATGAATAAGAATGCAATAGCATTTATTTCATTTTAGTTCTTCAAGGAGTAGCATATATATAGTAGAATTTGGTTTACCTGCTCCCGAACCAGCTGGCATAGCAACCTTCCGTATTCTGCTTTCATCTTTTGCTTTAAGACGAATAGCAAATTCATCTCTTTCCTTGATATCCTTCTTACGTCTCTCTTCTTCGCTATCACTATCCTCGCTCGAGGATTCTTTTCTCCTATATTTACTCATAATGTATTTACTATTGACGACAGGTTATATTTACTTCTTCTCAAACAACGGGAATAGTGTAGAAAAATTCAATCTTAATATTTCTTTCTTTTAAATTTAGAATCACAAATCATTCTGAATCTATAGGAAATTATACCGTTTGTCCTATTTCAGCGATAAATAGCATAAACACACAAGGTAAGACTATTTGAGGTTAACTTCACCTAACCTCTTTAGTATTTATTGCAAACGGAATTCAATGTACTGTTTAATTGACAATAATTTTACTGCATATGTTTCGAAAATATCGGATGATAGAAATAATATAAACGATGTCATATAAAAATAACAAAAACACTTATTTCATAATAGAAGCAAATCAGTTTCAGCTGCGATACTGAATCAGCTCAGTTATGCGGTAAACGAATCTAGCGTTGCTAGGCAATGTGCTTAGCCTGATGCGAAAAGATTGCACTTATTCAAATTCATTCAATAAGAAAAAATAAGTGCCATTACGTTCATCGTTTAATTTCTCCCTACGATGATATTCTTCTTTATGTTGACAATCGACATAAAATTCCTCATTACTTTCGGAATTAAGGAACAAGAACTTTATTCAGGAAGTATATACAGGATAAACCGAGTTGCTTATTCATCATTACTATTACTTACGCTCTCAGTATAATTTAATTGAAGCGGACACCTTCGGTTTTTAATATGGAAACTTGGTTCTGCGGATCTATTTTATTAAATAGTAATCCGAATTCAATGCAATGAAATGTTCGCGTAATCGACTCAACTTAAATCATGCTTACTTCTTAATGACAATACCATGATTCAACTCATGTAGCCTTTAGTTTCTCCGTGTTTCGCACGAATGAACCGAAACATCGACTAAATGACTCTTTACAGTATTTTACTTCAATGTTTGCGAGATAAGAGTAATACATATTACAGTTGTAACTATAATATTTTCCACTTGGTACATATAAATGGAAACTATGATCGAAAATCGTTCGAGATCAATAACTAGTAGTTCGATTCTTAGTGACGCGTTTCGATCCGAGACGTGCGCTGTGAGTTTAATTCGTAGTCGTGCGTTTTGGTCCAGGTCGTGCATTACGAGTCCGACTCGTAATTTAAGCCGAGTGGGTTAGTTCCATGTTGTCTGCAATTCGTTCGTAATGTTCCCTATATGAAAGTAGAACTAAAAGTACAATTATCCGAAAAAGTAGCGTGCACGCCAGTCCGTGATAAACACGGTAGAATGAAATTCGAGACGGGGTGAACGACTTAAAAATCATTGAAAATTTATTGACATCAACACAGAACCTTCCAGCGAGGAAGGTGGTACGCGATTAGGTGCCTTTATTACACAATACAAAGAAGTTCACGGGGAGTTTCTTCATTAAGGTTTATTTCTAAGAGAAACACGTCGTTGCGATATATATATATATATATATATATATATATATATATATATATATATATATAAATGTATATATATATATATGTATATATATACTGTTCAGAAGCCAAAAATATTCTCCGGAACGCGAATGTTCGATCGATCCCCCACGGTCAATGTCTCCGATCCTAAGTCCACGTAGAGCGGCAGAGCACGCACTAAACACAAAGCCGATCGTTGTCTCGAATATACTTTTTATTATACATACATTAATGAAAATATATACATGGTAGACTGCAGCTTGTCGAAGCAGCGAAATTGTCAATGTAATCAGCCACAGTATTCGTACGCGAACCGATCTGTGCGATATTTTGTGTTACTTATCGCGGACACGACGTCCTCTCCCGATCGTCGGAGAGATCGTCGCGATTCAGGGATGCACAATGTAGGCCGACACGCGTAGACCATTTGCCGTGTGTGTTGCACGTTTTAATGAAGTTTTTCGACTACTCGCGATCGATGAATATCACCCATTCGAATCGAATCGAATCGAATCGAATCGAATTTAATTTTTCACTCGTCCAATTTTTGTTTCCCTTTTTATTTTCGAAAAATAAAAACAAATTACGGCCGGACGTTTTCGTAAATCGAAAACGAATAAACGAGCAAAGAATACGTCTGTGTGTCTGTTTTCTGTATCTGTACTTTCGCTGGCTTCGATTAACATATGAATCTTTGTCTCTCTTTCACACACCCTCTTTCGCTCATACTCTCGCTAACTCACGTTCTTTCTCTGTCTCTTTCCTATTCTACTGCACAGCCAAACACTTGCTCGATCGCTCGGCTTCGAAGCTTCGTTATTCCTTTCGCCTCGTATCTCCAATTGCCATTCCCCCTCACCTATTCGTTTCTTCGCGGTATCGGGCCTTCCAACGACGCGACCATTACCATTAAACTACAAACGCTGCGATCGGCGGAACGATTGTTTCCCCTCGTACGGTTCTTCTCTTCTGTTATCAACGATGCTTCCTTCGTTTCTTTCGCGAAATTTTCAACCCGTGCACGTCGCGATTTTCTCTAGTACGCCCGATCAACGGGACTCCCGACAGGCTCTTGGCGTCTCGTAGATTTCGACGTAACGGGTCTGACGACATTTCTCGTTACACTCGAACCGCGATTCGTCGCAGTAGCGATCAACGTCGATTCACCGATCTCGTTCGGTCGTTGATAATCGATCGTTCACCCCTTAGCTGCGTTCTTTTCGGTGCTGAAAATATTCACTCCGTTTGTATTTATTACAATGTCTATGCAATTATAAACACCGTTACAAGTAATACATTATCGTAGAAATATAAACGTGGCCGCGAATCGAATAAATTCCATTCGGTACGTTTTGTAAATGATCGAGACAACCGAAACATCCATCGCACGGTATTTTTCGCGATTGCTTGTCGTTTTACAATCGCGTGCTGCGCGCGCTCCGCAGTTAAGAGGTTAAAGAAACCATCGAAGATCTTCGTTAATCGATTATCAGAGGGCTTACTAAAATAAGGTTGATGCACACGAAACGTCGTTTCTCTCGTTGAATACCGAACTCTTCACCGTCGTGATATTTTATCGTTAATTTTCAGCGCGTACTTATTTTTAACACCGATATCCCGGTTCGTGGTTCAAAAATTTCTTGCTTCGATAATGGCGCACGAAGCTGACAGATAGTCGTCGAAAGTGTAAAAAATATCGTAAAAGTTCTCCGCATTGAACGCGCCAAGTTTTAATTTCTCGTCTCGTCGAAAGTTTCGCGGTTTTTTTTAGGGGTTTTTTTCTTCCTCGAAAGAGTCCGTGTACTTTTAACGTTCAATTTCGAGAAACAACGTGTCTTATGCATCGATCTAACAACATTCTCGCAACAGCGATGGACGTTCAATTTCCTTTCTTCCGTGTTCAGCGATTCTATAGAACGAACGGTTCAACATTTTTATTTATTCGTTTGTTTTTTTTTCTTTTGTTTTCGAACGGTTCAAAAATGTCCACAGTTAATTCAGCGGTCTCGCCGCGCCGAGACCGAGTCTCTGTTTCAACTGAAGGGAAACGGGAGTAATTCGATAAAATACACATACGCAAGTAGATCGACATTGAAACGTTGTCGATGCCAAAGCGGACGCCGCGTCTTGAACGTTTTAAAAAATGCTACGCTTCTAAAACTTTAAAAATTTTAAAACCTCTCCGCGCCGTGCGCGGGATCGAAGAACAGTGGCTCGTTGATCGTGACGTTCGAACGCCTAGGCGCGTTCCCCGCACACGGTGGACAGTCGTCGAATGTTCGTTAAAATAGCTCGAACCGGCGCCGAAACCACACTTCTCGTGCCGTGTTTGTTCAAGACGCGAGGAACGTTCAACGTTTCATCGTACGAGAGACACTCGATTCTCGTTACAGTATTACCGTCGATACGGCGAAAGCTCGAATATTGCTCGAAGTTAGAGACTTCTGGTGGTTGCAATCAACGAACCCCAAGTGTCTCGATTGGTCGTGAAACGTTAATAAAATCTCTCGACTGAACGATCGACGTTTCGATTACACGAAAAACGTTCGCGAAGGATAACCTCGATAACAGTTCAACGCTCTTTCGTGCCCGTATCGTTACGCACTTCGGGCTCTCGACGAAATTCGAGCTTTCCGTGGTTCTTCGACGCTCTCTCGACACACATTAAGTCCCTTTTCGGATTTGTCCTAAGTGCTCGTAGAGATTCGATGCCCCGACCGACTCGTTGGAGTATCGAATGTCCGTCGTCGCCGAACAATCGGCCGATCGCTCGTGAACGTACACGGCTGTCGCTCGTTCGACGAGACCAAGCTTCCTTTTAGCCAGAGACACTCGGTGAGTCCCAAACGGCTGACGCAGAGGGAGTCTCCTCGGTGTTCTTTTTCTTTTCTTTTTTTTCTTTTATTTTTTCTCTAAATCTTGTACGTTTCTCTGCACGGCGGCGATCCGTGTGTAATTTCGACTACGTGTATATTACAACTTTTGCGGCGGTTCAGGCACTGCGATTGACTTCATATTTTTCGGGCCGAGGTCCGGTCGTACGGTGCGCGACAGCCGTGGGCCCGCGATCAACGCCGTGACTAGGCAGGACAGCACACAGGCGCCCATGGAATTGGACAAAATTAAATCAACTATTCGTCATTTACATCTACTGTACAGAGATCGTGAATCGCCCGAAGAATTCAACGAGAAAGGGACCAGGGAACTAGACAGACATTTACCCAGACCAAACTCCACCGGGAATTCTCGTATACAAGTGTTAAGCGGTTACATCGCAGAGGTTAGAATCTCCGTATCCGTAAGAAATTACAAAATCGCAGATACGGGGATTTTATTGCGTAACAGAATTCTTCGTGTCTATTTATATAAGTAAAGGTATCGTTGATACGGATTCGAAGAAAAGTTGAGCACACTCTGAAGAAGGATGTTGAGGAACGATTCGAATTTGCAAAGGAATTGCAAACCAACGATTATTTACCGTAAACACGATAGATAAGTTATTTAAGAAGTAACTTCTCGGTAGCGATCTATCGTAATTATATTACGGAAGGTAATACAATTGTACGGTACAGGATAGTTAATGTTCTGGGTTTGTGTCTACGCCAATGCGTTCCAATCGTCGCTCGTTATCGCTTCGACTCGCTCCGCCTCTTCTTTGAGACACACGACAGACTTGTATAGTTACACGTGCGATCGTCTTGGCCAATAACGAAAACGCGTGTAATTAAAGGTGCATGGCTCGGGGTCTTAAAACATCGATAATGTATCGTTTCACAGTTTCCAAGGAATTGCAAACCAACGATTATTTATCGTAAACGCGATAGATGAGTTATTTAAGAAGTAACTTCTCGGTAGCGATCTATCGTAATTATATTACGGAAGGTAATACAATTGTACGGTACAGGATAGTTAATGTTCTGGGTTTGTGTCTACGCCAATGCGTTCCAATCGTCGCTCGTTATCGCTTCGACTCGCTCCGCCTCTTCTTCGAGACACACGACAGACTTGCATAGTTACACGTGCGATCGTCTTGGCCAATAACGAAAACGCGTGTAATTCAAGGTGGCGGGGGTAGGCGACAAATCCGACTCGTTGGCAATTTTACGATCCCTGCACAGTACTTCTCGGGGTATTTTCAGAAAAAGAAAAATTCGAGATCAAATTCTTTTTTAACGACGCAACGCAAACTAACGGTTTGCACGTGTGACGTGTCTACCGCAAAAGCGAATAGGCGAAGGATTGGTTTCCATTTGTGCCCAGGGCGTCGAGATACCTGGACACGGTCCTGCCCGGCGATTTACGCGCGAAAAAGCACGCGCGACGGGGGGAACATCGGAAGGAAGAGCGCGGACGAATGCAACGGTGACGTACCGTACGTTTCTCCCGCTTGGATCGGGAAACCGTTCACCCTTCTCCTGGTTCGCCATTTTGCGTCGCTTAATTACGATCGTGCATACAAACGAGTATCGCTTAAATCGCTAGAACAAAACTCGACTCCGAAACGACACGTTACGACGATCACGTTAGTCCTCTAGGGATGACATGCAGCGTATAAAACATATCTTATCTATATATTTATTTTTTTTTTTTACTGCTTTTTTCTCCTTTTTTTCGTCGATATGTACATATACGCGC
Source organism: Ptiloglossa arizonensis (assembly GCF_051014685.1). NCBI lineage: Eukaryota > Metazoa > Arthropoda > Insecta > Hymenoptera > Colletidae > Ptiloglossa > Ptiloglossa arizonensis. Next base: position 3,550,048 of record NC_135052.1, read on the forward strand.
GTGTGCGGATACGTGTACCGCAGACAGACGTATATATATACACATCGTACATATAATTCCTTCCTTTTTTTTTTTGTATTTTTTTTGTTTTGTTTTGTTTTTTAATATATATCTAGTTGCTTCATCCGGTATTCTGGTTTACACGCTATATATGTATATATTAAATATACGCAGTGCACGTTCATTACGCGCTAGCAAAGAATTAACGATCGATACTTTTCTTCGACGCGACAACACCCCGTGGTCGTCGTTGCGCGCGTGGGCTGGCTTACGCGGGAACATCGTCGAAACAACGGGAAGGATATAGAAACGTTAGTGCGTGTCGCGACTATTGCACTTTCGGGATGGACCGTTTTGATAAAAATTCTTTCGGTGCGTCCTATTTACGGTCTCTCGGTCGACCGTATCGGATAATTTTCGCCTTTGTCGAGGGGGGAAAAAAAGGCGCCCTTCCTCGTCGAGTATCCTGGCTACGACAAGAAAAATATATACGTATGCACGTATGCGTACACAGGGTGAGCCATTTATCGCCAGCACCTGAAAACATCTCCGTCGCTGTGGATGTCGCGCGTCGTCGAACTCGTCTCCGATGTCGATCACAACGCCGCGCAACGAAAAACGTATCGGCGTTACCGTGTGTGTAAAAACTTGTCGACCTTGGAGGCAAGTCAATTTTTTTTCTTCTTTTCTTTTTTTTTCTGTTATCTTTCGCAGCGACGGAGACGCTTAAACGCGTTGACTGCGATGCTGGTTACGATGATACTGCGATACTTCGGTTAAAACTACTTACAACGAACCCCTAATACTTGTACACTTTCGAATAACACAACTGGCACAGGAATACTGTAAAACAATAAGGTACATACGTTCGTTGAACTATTGAACATTTATATTTTTTTTTTTTTCACGCTGTAATTTGAACAAACGTCAAGGGCATCCTTCGACACGGAAAGCGGGCGCGGCAGTCGACGTGTTGTGTGCGGTGTACGTGACAAAATGGGACACCCCGCATATATGTACAGCCGACATGGTTCGTATCGGTGGAAATAAATCGCACATAGATCGCGAACTCGAACGAACGTTCTGTCATGAGAACTTTCTCACAGTCGAAGATTCTTGTTTGCGTTTCCTCTCGCCCGCCGCAAACAATTCTTACTATCTCGCGACTGTTAGTTACAAACGTTTACGAGTGGACCGCGCGACAGTTTGGTGTCTCCTCCCCTCGATTTGCGTACAATTAACAGGCGCCGTGTATCGCGAGGTTCTTATCATCGGTTCGTATCGGTACTTGACCCTTTGACCGGGGACGTCGTGTATATACGGTCTCGAACGTCGAGTATCGCTCGTGAAGACCGTATATGTACGATTGCAGTCGAGGAAAGAATTCCATGCGTCTCGAGCGACTTGTAGCCAATAATTTAGAACGAGACATTGTCTGGTCGTTTGGGCCAGCATCGCGCGAATCTTGATTGTGGATTCGAATCCACAAATGGATCGAATTCCGATTCTTTCTCGTTCTATTGACCGAGCTATTTTATCCAACATTTTTCACATACGCTCGGATAAGGAATTTCGTGACACGAGTTTCTAGACAAGACGATTTCTGTACACGACAAATACAATCATTCGAGCACCGGTTGGCAGAGATGGACAAAATTCTTGTCCGGATAAAAATCACGAGTAACGAACAAGAGATAAAACGACCCTTGATTCGTTACCGGACGAACACAATTAGAATTGGAACGATATTGTATCTCGCGTCAGACGAGCAAAAACTGATCCGTGTAACCGTTCGATCGACGAGACCTCGATTTATGGTACTTTCTACCCGAACGAATTTCTGTCCATCTCCGATCGTTAGATTTACGACGTATTGTACGTATCACGGTGTCTGCTAATTGTACGCAGAATACGAGCTCAATAACAATTGTTATGAACACACTCGAACATCGCGCGGTTCGCTCTTGTTACAATCGGGACAAAAAATGTCGACCTGAAGGTCACTATCCCCACTACACCGTTTGGCCAGCTCACCGGTTCATTTTCGCCGCCTCTTCTCCGCGTTAAAGGAACTAGTTACGGTAGAACCTCGATAGGTGAAAATCTCGTCCATTGCATCGCGATGCCAAGTGAAACGTATGGACGCTCAACGAACAATGAAATTTTAGAGGAAAGCAGATTACACGAGAAGTTAAGCACGGATCGTAAATAGTGGGGGTATACTGTGCAAGGAGGGTATCTACTCATGAAATTGGTTACACCGATAATTGCACGAATTCGAGATACTCGGAGAAACGTTCGGCCCCGTTTTCTTGCAACTATAGAGGTTCTACGGTACGAGGTACCACGTATCGTGTATCGTAGGAATAACGTACAGACAAATTGAACAGACTTTGTTTTAAGAATCTTACGATCCGCAAACGAGTATCACCATGATTCGGTTAAGTTTCTCTCGATGACAGTCGATCGTTGCATTCTGAATTCATTCCGTTTCGAAGATCCAATTCACCACACATTCTCTCTCTCTCTCTTCGCATAATTCTCACCTATTACCGTAGTATCTCGCGCTGAAACACTCGAAGCAAAAAAAAAAAAAAAAACTTGCTCATACTGTACAAACGTATTGCCGGGAGTCACGGCTAATTACACGCCGATTGGAAATTGAGAACGCGTTTCATGCTTTCTCTCCAACCCCGTTACACGCTCGCAAAATGTCGCGTGTCTAACAAAATCCAACAATGTCCAACAAAAATTCCACTCATTTCGAACGCAGAGAACATTCGAAACGCTTTTAGCAGTCATCGTCAACGTTCACGTATGATCTGTATGCGATTAGAAATGCAACGCGCGACGTACAGACGCGTAAAAGTGTAGAGAGATGAGGTTAGGTCGTAGCTGGTATGATTCGTCACAGAGTACGCTACCACGAGCGGTCTAGACTTTCCGGTTACCCGGTATCGTTCTTGGAATTGAATTCTTCCCCGAAGGAACCTCACCTATTGGGTTACACGACGAAAGGTGGTCGCGTCCCTGTCACGCGAATCGTTTCCCTATCCGCTACACTTTTTCATTTGCGCATCGTGTACACCCACGTTCACACGGGGAACAGAGTATGGATGGAGGGTAGTGGTCTAGGGAGGGCGAGACGAACGAAATTCCTCGTTGTTTGGTCGACTCGTGGTCGCCAATCGTCGAACGTTCGCGAACGTCCCTCGATAAGGGTAACTAGAACTCGAAGGTTCGTCGATCCGCGTTCGCGGTCCTCGTACCGCCACCGTTCCGTAAACCTAGGCTTAAAAAGTAAAAGAGAGGGCCGGCGAGTCGATCGCTGGGCCGAAGTGAATCGGTACGACGTATTAACGCTTTGATTCGTTTGGTCAGTCTGTGCTCTCCTAGTCCATGACGAGTTAAAAAGAAAACAACAAATTGAAACAAAAATAATTAGAAAAAGCAAACAGAAATAAAGCGTGGGGGGGAAAAAAAGTAAACGAGATAAAAATTAATGAGAACAAGTATCGAGATGCCGGGCCGTCGAGGAGAAATACGGTTTCGCCTTCTTTTGTTTTTTTTTCTTCCCATTCGGAAAGGGGCCTGAGGATAGGAGTAGAAGGGCCTGGATTCACGGGCAGAACGACTGTTCGCGAATCGCTGTAAAATGCATCATCTGAAACGTGCCACCGCCTAAACGCCAGCAGCAACTAAACGCGAGTTTCGAGAACGACCGTAGCGTCCCTGCCCTCCTCTCTCTCTCTCTCTCTCTCTCTCTCTCTCTCTCTCTCTCTCTCTCTCTCTCTCTCTCTCTCTCTCTCTCTCTCTCTCTCTCTTTCGAGAAGTCGACAGGTGCGCTAAATGTTTCGATCAGCGTGCCCGCGTTTGTTCTCGTTAAGTGTGTCGTTCGCGTCACGCGATTAGGAAAGAAACTCCCGAGTGTCGCTTACAAGTCACGCGTACGAGATAGTCGAGCTTGCTTAGACGCGGCCAGGAAACGTTCTCTGTTCTCCATTTTGTCGAAGACACGGTGTACAATGTACTCTAACGAACGACAATGTCTACTAGGTTCCACGACGAGATTCAAAAAAATCTGCGATTTCTACGTACGCTCGTGTATTCTCTTCGTGTTCCTCTTTTATTTTCTCTTTTTTTTTCTATTTTGTTTTTCGGTATTTCTTATTTTTTTTTTCTTCTTCTTTGCTTCTTTATACGAATAACGTTATAACAGGCAGTGTTCGTTGAGAAACTGCTACTGGAACGCGCTCAGACAGACGGACACAAACGTACACGCACACGCACACGTACACGCAAAAGCACATACACAATGAATCTTCGATTAGAAACCAAGTTGTCTACGTAACTCGAAACACGTACGGAACGGGATTATCGTTCCCCGGGATGTTCGAGAAGTATGACGTTGTTGGACGCGTGCACGACGCCCCCGTCGTCGTTCGGAACGGATCGCGCGCGTTTCTCTTCGATAATAGCGTCTATAGCAGAAGAGACGATGCGTCGGTCGTACTAAAAAAATATATATATATATAATATATATTTATATACACGTATGCTTATCGTTTTCATTTGTGTGTTCTCATCTGTTTTCGTTTCACGTGGAACATCCAACCGCGAAGAAAATCGGGACGTTCGATCGACGTCGTCGTCGTCGTCGCCCCGATCTGGATAGGAGCGGATGCATTTCTTTACGTAGACGCGCGCGCGACGGCGCTCGATCGTGCGTGCATCTATCGCCGTTGGGTGTAACGAGCGATCGAGGAAAAATTAGCAAGCGATCGTTCAACGAGACCCGTGAATTTCTTTCCTTCGCGAATGTTTCGCGCGCGATTAATGCACGGGGAGCGCCGCGGCGATCGTCCGTGACTATCGAAAAACAACGTGTGGGTCATCGAGTAGAAACGATAAACGACCGCGAAACAACGGCGAATATAGGTAGTGGGGCTAGTGGGTAAAGTAGCAGCAATAATAGTTAGTAGTTAATTGCAGTAGCGGCTGTGGCTGTTTCTTTGTGTATGCGCGCGCGTGTATACCTGTATGTGTGTGTGTGTGTGTACGCATCTGTCTTCCGCGTGATTTACGCGTATGCGTGTATATGTGTATGTGTATGCGTGTGTGTGTGTTAGGTGACGGTGACGTACTGTACTCGTTGCGTGTGTAGCACGAACGGATTTCTCGAAGAATTCGCGATTATTCACGACGAGGCTCGTTCTCTCACTGTTGACGACGCAGGCGGCCAGCCGTAGTAGTCTCGGCCTGGCGAGCCAGAGAAGAGAAGAGGGTCCCACAATCGCCGCAACGCAGCGATCACCGAAACAATGTCCACCGTTAGCGTGGTACGTCGGACGATTTACATCAGAGTCACTTGAATGCGGAATCACAGAACGACGCAGCACCGGCAGTATCGTTGCCGGGACGCTCCAGCGCTCGGCGGTGGTGTCACGGGAGCAAAGTACGCGTGAACCTTGATGTTCGGCAAATGCGTCTGAAACGAATCAACGAACACCTCGTTAGCGATACGGGACTGGTGAAGCACCGATTCTTCGAAATAATTAACAACCTGGACGACAGAGCACCGTGCATCTCGTACCGAGCGTTGCTTTTATTCGTCCGGTCAGGCGTCGGTAAGAGACGCGCGGACGTCTGTGCAAACGATCGGTTTACACTTTAAGGTCCGTTTGTACTACCTAGTTCTCGACCTCGACGAGATTGCACCGTCGAGATACGAGTCGATAATGTTTCGTCGTTTTTTTTCGATTGCGTATCGAGAAATTTCATCAGAAATTTCTGATGTGAATCGAGTCACGGAGATTCTACGGCTTGAAACAAGATCGAGGCTTCGAAATGCGTTCTTCTAACGCAGTACTCCCATATTTAATTTTCTTATTCCATGGTTTCGTCTTGTTCGGGGCCGTAGAATTTCTCTGGTCCAGTTCGTGCCACGAATTTCGGCCCGTGGTGTATTTATTCCGGACAAGTCTCGGGTAAGATTCTTTAGGAAGAATTTTCAACGAATTCGATTAGTCCACGTCCGGTGTAAATATGCAATAACAACACATTATCGACTCGTGTTTCGATAGTGCGGTGTATCCGAGTTCCACTCGTCGATAATATAAACGGGACTTAATACGTGTAAACAGAGATATTGTAACGCGAGGCTGGGGGATTTTGTTCGCACAACGATATCGGATTTTGTTTTTTGTTTTTTTTTTTACGATAACGGAGACAAATTTTCTACCCTGCCCGCCGAACTTTTTTCGTTAATCTTAACCATCCACGGCTGTGGAATGTGAAGTCGTGTACGCGAAAGAAAGCGAAACAAACTTACAAAGATTGCAAAGATCAATTTCTAGTATAATTATAAGTGTGTACTAATTGTGATTGTAAGTATTGAACGTTAATTAGCGTAGAATGTGAAAGGTGGTGTACAATGGTCACGGTTGAGTTTTCGATGTCGCGAAGGAATTAATGCAAGAAAGAAATTTGAAAATTAATACTATGTCTATTCATTTTCAGATCATTGATATGTAATAAGTATCTAGTCAGTCACCTACTTCGAATAAAAGGTATTTGAAAATTAAACAATCGTCCAGTTTTAATTCTATTTCTAACGATCGTATTCCCCGACTCCCAGCGTTGGGTTTTACGTAGTTGAACCCAGGGATTGTAACCGTAACCAAAACCAAATTCGGCTGTTAATGTTCATTAATCCAAATAAGTAAATTATACTTAGATCGTGTTATGCAGTAACCCGATTAAATCGTTATTACAGCCGATCGTATCTGTGCGTCAATACCTGCAATCTATAGGTTACATTGTTTTCTTTTTCTCCATCGTTTATCTATTTCTTACAAATATTTTAAATTGCGCGCTAACTGAACGAACATTGGTTTAACTGTTGCTTTCCGTATCAAAATTTATGCATTACGATCGGCAAACAAGATCGAGTTTTAATATTTTAGACGGAATCGTAGTTCCAAGAACAAGTGAGATTAATTAATTACATGTAAGGGAGTTAAATTCTTGTGAAACAAATGTAAACGAAAAGTACACCAGAACGAACGAAACGATGATTTTGGATCAGTTTCGAAGAGTGTACTAGTATTTTGTACATTTTGTACACATGTAATTAATTCCTCGAATATGTAAATCTTCTAAGAATCTCGTACAACACTTCTACAGTGTATATCGGTGGATGTGCCTATTTTATTTTACAACATATGTTAATTTAAAATATACTTACTGCCTTTCTCGAGAAAATGGTTAATGTATAATCAGATTACGTATCGTATCGCTTGTAACCAGTACTGAGCGGGTTACCCTGCTCTGTATACTATTTGAGAATGTTGGTTCGTGATTACCACGGGTCACACTAACCTTACATTGGTAACCCAGTTTTTTCACTCGGGTTAGACAATGGTTACAATCCCTGGTTGAACGCGGCTCTCAGAATTGAGCTTTGGCTAAAACAAGCGGGCGTTAAAGTGTTAAGAATTACTCTGTGGAGGGTAGACAGACCTATGATGGAGTCAACGAAAGAATCGACTTGGGAGACCTTTGGTCCCATTTTAAGAAACACCATTTGCTACCTTGGCCGATGATTTTCATTGTACATAGTAATGCTCGCTTAAATTCAAACACACCGGAGATTCTCGCTGAAATTATCGCAGAGAAGATAGAGATTTTATTCCAGGGATCATCTCGATAAAAAAAGAGAACAAACGTAGCGAAAGTAAATGAAAAAGAAATAGTGTACGGAGTGGAGGTGATCGATATCCAGCAATTCAAAGAAACGTTGTATCCACTGCGATGAATCGTTCAATTACAAAAATAAAAATTGTTCACTTTCTCCCCTTTATTTTTGTAACAATGGTATCCATGAATCGATGAGATCCTTCCGATAAAAATGTGTTCGTACACGACGTAAATCGGATAAACTTTATTCACGATGAATTTAAATATGTCACATAGTGAAAAGAATAGAATAATAGTCAAATTTCTTCAATTTGCATCGTATTTGGACTCATTTTAATCGGGAGAACCTTGCCGATCTATCAACATCGTTGTTGCGAAGATAAAGCGAACAATGTAGGAATTAAATTTTTCTAATTGGATGATTCATCGTATTGCGCGCCGTAATGTCTCTTTCAAGTGTTCGAGCTTGATCATCTCTGCTTGACGCGTTATTTCTTTCTCGCTTATTTTTATCATATCTATTCAATGTCTTTGTTCATAGGATCAGATTACGTTCAGTTCGAGACACTGAGTAGTGGGGAAATGGTGGAGATGGGTCGTCGAAATTTAGACGAGACACCTTTATCGAAATTTAAGCAAGCATTACTGCACTATATCGGTATCTCTGCGTATCGTTGTAAACACTATTCTAACGAAACAAAGCTTGGCTATTGATGTTTCAACTTACTTCGTAAGTGGTAGTATTATTATACTATCAACGAAAAGGTGGACAGAATTAATCGTTAGAAACTGTAAAAGGTTTCGAATACTTTCTTGCGAGTAAAGATTTACAACGAAACACGAAATACCGATATTATATAAACATTCCTCGGTTACGTCTAAGAAACTTTTCATCCATCTAATTTGTATAAACGGTTTTATCCGTTTAATTTGTACAACCTTTATACAGATGTAAATATATGTATCCATAATTTTATCTATGTTATGTATATACATCTACTGTATATACAGAGTGTCTCTGAAAATTGGTATCCAACTTTGGAGGCATTCAGTGTTCATCGAACCGAGCAAAAAGCTCTGTACAAATATCATTAGTTTGAAAGTTACGAGTTCAATTTGTTCATTTTTTCTAAGTTAAAATTACACACTAATTTCTGCTCGCTTAATATTGCCTTTTACTATACCGTAAATGAAACGTGTGTCCGTCATTTCCGAATTTGCATAACGAACCATTATTGCACAAGGTAAAGATAAATCGGGAAATTTGAAACTCTACACGTTCACGAACTAGATTACATTGTAATACTAAAGTGACTGTTACCGTTGCTGAATGACATTGGAGTACAACTACGTAGTACTCGTACTCGTGCGTATTATGTTTACTTTGTTCGGCTTAACGACTTACTGGTTAAGTTACGGACAGACACACTGTAGTGTTATGACCCATTAAGGTTTCTTTGTTTATCGCAACGAGTGCATGTCCCCCAAAGTTTGACACCAATCTTTAGGGACATCCTGTACATCTGAAAGCGTTAGCAGATGGTATCGGATGGATGAATTTCGGTGCAATTCGTCGATAACGAAATACTTTTAATCGTAAATCTCAATTCTGATTCCCCCTCGTCAGTGAATTCGATCGTTTCGTAAACTCCACCGTAGACGAACGGTAATAATTAAGAACTAATGACACAGTACTCTGAGTCTACGTATGCCAGCTCTGGTGATCAATTGACAATCGTATAATTCGATGCGCTCGAGATTGTGGCAGGCCTGTAGAAGGTGATCGAGGCTGGCATCTGTGATGAGGGGGCAGTTGTCCAGTTCCAGCACCGCCAGATTTTCCGCCGCGCAGGACGAAAGGGCCAAATGTCGGATACCCTCGTCGGTGATCAGCTCGCAATGCGACAGACTCTGTATGTGCAAAGCATCGATTCACGAGATTAGCTTTCGTGTATCCGTCGTTTATCGATGTACGCTGAACATCGATAAAATAAAACGATGTAACGTGCACATCGATTTATTCGTCGCGAATGTGTGCATTATCGGTGCCTCGTGAGCAGCGAATGAAGTTAGTTTAACGTACAAGATAGGATCTGTTGCGCAAAAAAACCTTACCGATGGATCCAAATTACCGGATCCGTGACGCAAAGTAAACGGAACTGTAAACGCGTGGTCACGTATCCAGGAAATGCTCCGAAAATACGAAAATTCTTTTCCCTCGTATCGTGTTCCCTAGGTACAACGAGTTTCTAATACGGAACGTAACGAAACAATCGAACGAATTTCAAACGACCGTAATCGTCCAAGTACCGAATTGTAAATAACACTCGAATCTAGGAAACTATCGAAGCGTACAGTATTATCGTGTATCATGATTCTTGAACGACGACTATCGAAGCATATGGTATATCGTGTATTATGATTCTTGAACGATGGTCGTAACAGGCTACACAGTTGCGTGAACGATGAACCAAGTTATTCCACGTTTGTTTTAAACGTTCAGCTTTATCGCGGCAATTTCGTACTCGAGTATTGTCTCGGAATACCGTCGGTGTTGCAGACTCGTTAATGTACACCTACGACTCGAAATAACGCTGCAACGTGTAATCGCTTAGCGATAAGAAACGATGCGATGACCAAAGAATGGTCAACGGGAAACGGTTCGCGAGACGCAATATCTTTGGACAGTACTTTCCGTGTGGTTGATTTCCGTGTACGGACGAAACTGTTGTTTCGAGGTTCGAGATAACACTTCGTACAGTAACGACAGATTCGACGCGTTTGGGAAACGTTCCGTACGCTTCTACCCGCGTTGAATTGTCCACGTCTAAGCGTATTGCACACCGTTCGCCGTCTTATCGGTACGTTCGTTCGATATTTGGAGCTTGAAGTTCGTTCGTGTTTATTTCGCTGCATCGTATACAGCCCGTGGCTTTATCGTCCGTTATCGTGTATCGTTCGTAACGAACATCTAAACGTAATCATTTCTGTAACCAACGAAGAATTAGTTTGAACGTGAAATCATCGGGGCCAACCAGCCTTACCAGTTTCTCCAATCTGGGACAGCCCATGCCCAGGTGAATCAGGGTGGTGTCCGTTATTAAAAGGCACTCTTCCAGGTCCATCTTCTCGAGCAGTCTGCAGTACTGAAAGTCGAAAGCGAGGCGTTGAACGGACCAGCGACGTTTAGATCTCGGTGATCGTCGACGGATCGAGAACTCACTTTCGCGAGAGCCTGGAAGCCCGCGTCGGTGAAGTGTGTGCAGGCGACGCACTCGAGGACGCTGAGGAGTGGACAGTGTTGCGCCAACGTGACCAGGGACGCGTCCGTCAGGTTGGGACAATTCGACAGGCAGACGTAGTGCAGCCGTGGACACTGCTCGCTGAGTTCCCTGACCGCGTCGTCCGTTATATTCTGCAACGAGTCTCGTTCTCGTGAACCTTGCCATTAAACGGTCCCATCGACAGATTCAGCGCCGCGACTAACTTACAATCGACGATCTTCACTTTACTCGGTATAGTCGACGCGTTTCTCGAACAACTATTACCAACGACGCGCGACATCGATCGCTCGACATCGACAAAGACCCGAGTCCAAACAGTTGCGCCGATTTTTCCGATCCGCGATACGGATTTTTCAATTACGGAAAACCCCTCGATAAATGGCCGCCGTTTGCCCTCTGTAAAACGCATCGAGTCATCCCCACCGTTGCTTACGTTCCTTCGCGGCAAAACCGTGTATCGGTTTCGATGGACCCGAAACGCGAACTGAAAATTCTTATATTTCTCGTTCCGATATTCGTGGAAGTATTTTCGATCGATTAATGGCGCGACTCTCGCGACGTAAATCTATCGAAACGCAACCGTACTTTTCGATTCTACGTACTCGAAAAATTTCGTCTCGGTTCTATCGGGAGAACCTCGCCGATCCATCGATAATAGTCTCGCGAAGATGCAACGAGAGATACTTAGGTTGTTAGTGCGCGTTAGCGTGGTCGGTTCGAAGATCGGTGACCGAGCGCTCGTAACACGAGCCGCGTTCGCGCGTAGCATAATCTCGGCCCGATCGTACTATGCGTACATCGCTCGACGGTACGAGTGACTGTACAGGGACAAGAGGAGTACCTCGTTCACTCCACCTGTTTCCGTTATCGATTAGTTCATTTCCTTCGTCGTTCGTTCCAATTAACATGTGCGACTTCTTCGGTAAACGCAGTAATGCTCGTTTAAGTTTCAATAAAGGTGTCTCGCCTAAATTTCAACGATCCGTCCCCACCGTTCCCCCCACTGTTCGATGTCACGAGCTGAACGCAATCTGATCCTGCGAACAGAGACAGTGACCAGATACGGTGAAAATAAGCGAGAAGGAAATAACGTGCCAATCAGGGACGACGAGCTCGAGCACTTGAAAGAAACACCGCGGCGCGCGTTACGATGAATCATTCGATTAGAAAAATTCAATTCCTACATTGTTCGCTTTATCTTTGTAATAACGGTGTTGATGGATCGGCGAGGTTCTCACGATCAAAATGAATCCAAATACGATGTAAATTCGAGACACTTTACCGTTACTCTGTTCTTTTCGCTCGACACATTATTGCATATTGCATTTTACCGTTATTGTAAAAGTAATAAAAATTTTAATGTTTCCAATGCTCGAGATCGATCACGCGCTATTTATTTCTCGGTTGTTCTCGTTTATTCGCGAGATTCGGGGCCCTCGAGCTCGAGACGATTTCTTGGGACAAAATCGCTACCAGTTTCGCTGATTATTTCGATTCCCGATTTATTTTAATTTAAACGAGCATCACAGACAATACGTCGATCGCTACAAATATATTCTTTGAAAAGTCGTTTCGTTTTTCTTTTGGTGAAAATGAAACACGATTTTTTGAAAGTGTACAAACATTTTATTAAATCGTGTATTCTCCATTTTGGAAAACGAAACGACTTTCCGGACAACCCGATAGTAGGCTAATTTGTAATTTACATACGCATTATTTCTTCCACGTATCGTCGAGTGATGTACGCGCGATACGAAAGCTCGACTTCGGGAACAAATTCGCCACCGTCCCCCTTTACAAGCACAGGACCCAACGGTGGGCCTCTTTTATCGAAACGATTACCGTGCGTCTATCTTACGGATGCATCTTATCGAATCGAAGCACGCGTGTTCGCGATATCGTACGGATGTGAAATGTTGAAATCGCGTCGATGTTAATCGAGTCGTCGATGACGCGACGCCTCGAAGGGCAAACGTCGCAGCAGCCGCGATGCCGAAGAAGACAAGTATCGTGACCAGACTCTGGTGTTTATCGCGACGCTCAACCTGTCGACTCTGCGCTCGTCTCTTTGTCATCCCCAGTCGAACGTTTACGTCGCTCGAGTATCGGAACGACGACGTAAACAAACGAATCTCGACCTTGAACTCCAAAATTTACCGATAAATTTTCCATCGGCGAGCAACGATATCGCTAAACTCACGTAACGTGTATCTGTCGGCAAATTGCGCGTACGCGAGCTGACGAACGAATTTCTTGTAACATCTTTGACGAAATTGAAGCCACGGGGATACACATGGCGAGATTTAAGTTACAGGAGTACAATTATTGAGAAAACGTACACGATCGTTGGCTTTCCGTGATCTAAATTTTGCAAAGCAATATACCGAGTCTTCTTTACCGAATATTTACAGAAATCATTGAAAGGACGATTCGACTTTTCCAACGGAATAATTGCTTCGAAACATCGTTACGAAAAAACTAAAAATGCGACTTGTCTCCCGTTACAACTGACGTTGTTTCGTAGCTCGAATAATTTTTCTTTCTTCTTTCGAGTTCAAAGTTGCGCTCTACGCGTGGCTAAGTACACATTAACGTCTGTCACGAGAGAACGAAACGTACATATACTTTCGTGTTAAAAAAAAAAAAAAAAAAAAAAAAAAAAAAATCAAAGAGAAGCCAATAACCTTGAAAAGTACAGAAACCGAGTAATTACCCGGCTTGTATTCCCTCGGAACCCTTCACCGATCGAATATAATGGCCGAAGTGTTCGTTTCGTATTTGAAAAAGTGAACGAGAGGAACACCGGTGTCCCGTTTCCCGCGGGACACCCAGTGTATGGCACGGTCGTCGTAACTAAATGCGTATTGTACCAATTTGCGTATACGACTCGAAGTGAAAATAAACGTTCCTCTCGTCGGAATCGCGCGCAGCGGAGATACTGGGTTGAAAGTCGTACGAGCGCAAAGATTTAAGTCGCGGCAATTTCGTTCCGTAAGTACCCTGCATTCGTGTAGATTGATCGCCTCCAACTGGGAGCAGCTACGAGCCAGACATTTGACAGCCTTGTCCGTCAACTGACGGCAGCCTTTGCACAGAAAGCTACGGAGTTGCTTGCAGCCTTTCGCCAGTGCCTCGACTCCGTTGTCGGTAAGTAACTCGCACCAGGACAGGTTGATGTGAGTGAGAAGCGGACAACCATCGGAGAGATTCTTCAGAGAGATGTCCGTTATCTCGGGGCACGAGTCCAAGTTCAGTCGTTGGAGTTTCGGACAGTAGTGGCTGAGAGCCGCGCAGGTGGCGTCTGAGATCTTTTTGCACTGGTTCAGGTTCAGCTCCTCGACATTGGGACAGGCTTGCGCCAGGGTGCACATGGAATTATTCCCGATGCTCTGGCAACCCCTGAGAGAGAGCTGTCTCAGGAAACCGCCGCATCGTCTCGATATATTTTCTATAACTGGTCCCTGCGTTTTGGAATGGTGTTCGGTTAGAGACGAGTTTCAGAAACGGGGAATCGGCGTTAACGAAACGCCAACGCGTTCGAGATCGATCGGGAGAACGTTCGAGAACGGGAACGAAAACCGTACGGAGAAAAAAAAAGAAAAATAAAACGGGACGTAAACCGGTGTCTAGCTTTCTCCGAGATTCTCGATTTTTCCGAGCCGCTCTCGCGCGTAATCGGGATATATCTCGGGTATCTTTGGAGAAACGCGATTCCTCCTCGGCCGCCACGACGCGTTCCGATCTGCGATTCGAGCGTTCCGAGCAACGCGCGTATTTCGCGGAACACCCGCGAAACTCGATTTTCATCGGAACGTGCTCCGAGATCCTTTGTTTTTACACGGTTAACGGCAAATAGTATCCACACGTTTCCCGTATTTTCAAACCGAACAAGAATTATGTCTTTTGCCTACCGTTATTACGCGTCACTTTCTTTTTATACTTATTCCCTGAAGGTCAAATACGATAAAAAATGATTCGTCGCGTGAATCTCGGTCTCTGTTCGCGTTTCGATCGTCTCTTTTGTTTTTGAAATTTCGGTTCGTCAAATACGATAAAGAATGAATCGTCGCGTCAATCTCGGTCTCTGTTCGCGTTTCGATCGTCTTTTTTTTTTAAATTCCGGTTCGTTTTACGGAACGTAACATTTACGCGCAAGGGAAACGGAACTCTGGACAGATAACAAGAAACGAGTCTCGAAGAGCGAAATTTGTCCGAGTAACGTTCGCGTCGTTCGAAATACGGCGAAACCTCGAAACGCGTTCGGGAGATTCGAAAGGAGCGCGCGCGGTCCGCGCGAGAGAACCCGAAGCACTCCGATCGTACACGAGCGGCTCCGTAGAATCGAGAACCTTGGAAGGAACGAGGTCCACCCGGTTTACATTCCGTAGCCTCGCGAGAAACGAGACTCCCGAAAGAAGCAAAATCCCGGTTACTCGGGACGGGATTCTCTCTCGCGTTGTTTTCTTTTCCGGGATCTCGAACAGCTCTATTGCGAACTATCGTCGGTAGCGATCGTTCCGCGATTAACGCATCCCTTGCCGCGGGGCTGTTACACGTTCAACCCTTTTGTCACTACGAGCGTATATACACGCTCCTGCTACGAAACGCTCTTACACTACGAAACCGTGTATACCAATATACACTCGACTGCAAACACTTCTCTTATACCATTGGCGATAGCGATATAAATTTTTTTTTATTATCACGAAGATCGATGGGTCCCTTTATGCGATGTATAGAGTAACCCTGGGGAGCCCCACCGAGAACCACCAGGGTACGAATATCACAGAAATTTTTCCAGCTTTGGACAGAGTGCTTCTAATAATAAATTAGAACATCTACTTGGATCGTTTATTCACGGTTTTGGAATATTTGGCGCGATACGACGAACAATTTACCGATAAGTATTTTCTATCTCTGAATATATTAGCAAAAGTATCGTTGTAGATAACGACCTTGTTAAGTCACCGGTGGATTTTCTTTTTACAGAGATATCCGAAGAACCGAGTAACGAGATCGTTAAGTACTCCGTGAAAGAAGCTACGGTAAAAGACAAACTCGTGCCGTTTCTGCGTCGATACTTTGTTTTTCAAATATTCGGTAGTACGTTCGTTGGAAAAATTGATAAACGTTCACAAGTACGCGGAGAGCATTTCAAAGAATCAACGAAACGACGAAATACCCTTGAAACTTGAACCTCGAGTCAAAGTTCTACCAACGAGTGGTATTCTTCGTTGTATCTCGTCGATTATTCGAAATGTAATCAAATTGTTCGGTATATTATTCGTTGTTCGAAGCACCAACCGCGAGAGTTTACGTAACGTTTCGTTTGAAAACGAGGGTGCAGAGTGGGGTGTATAACCCCTCCTGGGGTTTATCAACTGTACTCTATATATTACATAAAATGACACATCGATCCTCGCGACGTTAAACAAAAGTTATACGTCGGTATCGTTCAAACTCGATGATTCTCGAAAAAAGTGTTTGCAATCATTTACGCGATTCGCTCTGTATACGCTCGATATGTAGCACTCGTACGTTCCCGGTAGAAAGTATTCGCTCGAAAATGTATCGATGATTTCGAATACTCGAGTACCGCTTATAGTCTCGACGAACGATGGCGTACAGTCGGTCAGTTCCATCGTAGCGAAAGGATTGAACATCGTGGTTGTTCGACAAGTCGTTTCGTTTTTTTTTTTTTAGGGTGAAAATGAAACACGATTCTCTTAGAGCGTGTAAACATTTTACTAAATGATACATTTTCCATTTTAGAAAACGAAACGACTTTCCGGACAACCCGATGGGTTTGTAACGTGTATATCGCAATTTTTACAATTTATTCCCGATTGTTCACCGAAACGCTGGTAAACTCGAGTCCCGATTCGAGAATGAGAATCGGACAAAGCGAGAACTCGAGGATCCGTTGTGATTCCTGCGAATTATTCGCGGCAAGCAATGCGTTAACGGTTCTGGGTTAGGTTCGATTTACCTCCACGTCTCGTTGGAAATCGAAGAGATCGATTCTCTGCCAATTGGATCCGTCTAGCGCCAACACGTTCCAGGCTTTGCTCACTTGCGCGCACCGGCATAGCGACACCACGTCCAGATACGAGAGAATTCTATCAATTGTACGGCAATCGTGTTACTTCGCTTTCGTCGAACGACCCGTTTAAAAATCTACTCGGGTCACGACACACGAAAGAAAAAGAAAAACGATAAATAACGCGCGCGACTATTTAACGGAGAATCGCGCGAAATGTAACCCACGGATTGTTAACCCTTTGGACTCGAGTGGAGATCATCACCGCCTAATTCAGTGTACTGTTTTCGATCCGGGGAAACGTGGTTTTGGAATTCAAATTGGAATTGAAGCATCACGTTCTCGTGGTGTGCAAACGCACGTACGCGAAGTATGCGAAAATGTTCCATTTTAGATTAATTTTGCGAGTCAAGGAATTGCCTCGAGACGTCGGTTTCCGATAGAATCCTCGAGTGCAAAGGGTTAATCGTTTCGTCGTCGAATCGATGGGAAGAGTCTCAACGTTGAATTATTTACCAGTAACGAGTACTCGTGAATACGCGAAGAAATGAAGTAACGATGAAAAATGTCTTCCAGAGCATGGAAACCAAAAGGTCGATATACCCGATGTTTTCTTTAACTCGAGCGTCTAGAATGATATTGTTAACCACGCTCGAGTATACTCGAGAACAGCAGTTAAAAGGTTAATGGAACTTCGTAGGTGGATAGCCGGAGACGAGTAAAATTTTATTCGAGTAAAAGCTAACGAATGAAACCGAACAACGATTTATTCGCGGCGTGTATTCGATTTTGCGGTTACATTTTTATTCGTTCGTTGCGAGATATCCAATTCTGTGATTCGATTAAGAACAAATATATATATGAAATTGTTCGTCTTTTATTCGTTACTCGTAACTTTTATCCAGATAAAACGTTTGTCCTTCTTCAGTGGACGGATAACATTTGATTCATATTCGATCGTAATTATATCAACGGTCGATAGTTGACGAGATATTTAATAATAAAGATTACGATCACTGTTGAACGCGCGAAGAATCAGTGACTTTGATAGTCGTTGAAGCAACGCTATCGCGAAGCCTCGAGTATAGTTACTTCAGCAAGCTTGACTGTCAAATATCTTGTAAACCATTGATTGGTCTTCGATAATTACGCTCGTATATCGATCACACATTTTTCGTTTCCCGATTCACTTACGGAGTTCCGTTACGATACAAGAGTTATCACTTCGCGCGATTCTTTCGTTAGCGTCGCGCAAAAGAAGACCGAAACGATCGTTGAAACGCAGGAAACGTAGAAAAGAAACTAATAAGTTGTACGTGTTTGCTTACGGTACCTAAGCAGCAATTCTTTTGGCAGTTTCTTATTAATCTGCGCCTCGTCGTCATGAAATACCCATGTTAGCTGCAACCAAAAATCGAAACAGAGACGAATGAACAGGGAGGATACCGTACGATGCGACGTAAGTCGCGAGAAACACGAATCGTGGGTCAAGCGTTCGAATGACGGGAACTCTCGGTTCGATGATTACGCGAAACGAGAGAAATGGCATGCGTGAGAGTACAAGATGACCCACCTGCATGTAAGACTGCTTCATGGTAGTGACAGGGTTGTTGTGAGTGTGCGATTGCGACGTGTAATAACCGGCCTGATGGTGATAATGGTGATGGTGTTGGTGATGATGATGATGATGATACGATGGATGTTGTTGCCTCCACCACTGACCACTCGCACCGGACTCCTCGACCGGTTGCACCCCTTGCCCGACCTGGCCCCCTCCTCCTACGCCCACGCGACTTACTTTTTTCTAAAACAACCATCATCGTCGTTCACGGGACCGATTTCTAAGGTTCTTACAACAAAGGCAACGCCTTTCCCATTTCGTGAAAAAATCCCGACAAACGAGCTCTCCCCGATCACGACGAAATTATTCCTCGCGATCGAAACGAGATACTTTTGTTTTTGTTTCGCGCGCGATTGTATTCCTCGCGCGTCGTCGTTGATCGTTAGATCCGATCCTCGTCGATCGAACAACCGAGTTACTCGCTACCATCGACGAGAGCAACGTCGATCTGCCAAAATTTTCGGTCTATGCGACCGTAGAAGCCGATACTCTCGACAATTTTACGGAACGAAGATTATTCGTTTACTGGGTTGTTCAATAAGATTTGTCGTTCGATAAAACTTATTTAACAGTACTAGGTTGTCGTTAGATCAAACTTATCGAACAGTACTAGGTTGTCGTTAGATAAAACTTATTGAACAGTACTAGGTTATTATTGGATAAAACTTATTGAACAGTGTAGTACTAGGTTGCTCGATAAGTTTTGTCGTTCGAAAAACCTCATTGAATAGTACTACATTGAACAGTACTACATTGGAGAGTACTACATTGAACAGTACTACATTGAATAGTACTATATTGAAGAGTATTACATTGAAGGGTACTACATTGAATAGTACTATATTGAAGAGTATTACATTGAAGAGTACTACATAGAACAGTACTATATTGAAGAGTATTACATTGAAGAGTACTACATTGAACAGTACTATATTGAATAGTACTATATTGAAGAGTATTACATTGAAGAGTACTACATTGAACAGTACTACATTGAATAGTACTATATTGAAGAGTATTACATTGAAGGGTACTAAATTGAACAGTACTACATTGACCAGAACTACATTGAACAGTACTACATTGACCAGAACTACATTGAACAGTACTACATTGACCAGAACTACATTGAACAGTACTACATTGACCAGAACTACATTGAACAGTACTACATTGAATAGTACTATATTGACCAGAACTACATTGAACAGTACTACATTGAATAGTACTACATTGAACAGTACTGTTCAATAAGTTTTATCGAACGACGAAACTTATCGAACAACCCATTATTTGTTTCGTTGCGTCTGTTACAGACGCGAGAGCAATGCGTAATAAACGCGAACGTTGAACGTACGAACAATTACGAGCGTTCGAGGAATCAACGGTGTACACCGAGACGACATTTAGACGTTACGACTGCGGTAACCCCGCTTGTATGCAATCGCGTTCGCCCCGCATTGATGAAACCCTTCCCTTTCCCCGGTCTCTTTCTGTTTATTCGACGTAGAGCGACCTCTCGACTAGCACGGCTGCCGAGAGTAACGTTACGCGTTCTTTGGAGAGTTTTACTCTCGATCGTTGTTATCGGGAGTGAAGCTACGCGGACCGGTAGCGTAAACCTCATCCACCGGCAAAGATAAATGTTTTCGTGTTTGTCGTTCTTCCGTCTTGTCGGGAGCGTTATCTACGTATCGGCGATGTTTTCCCGATAAAAATGAATCCAAACACGACCCGATTCTGAGTATTTTTAATTACACGACACATTGCGCGCGCCACGGATTTTCACAACTGTCGGCCGTCGATTTCAAATACATTATTTTAATGCAATTTTCTTCGCACACATCTATTCCAGAACCGACAACGCGCACTTTTATCCCCCTTTTCTCTACGTAACCGCAGATTAAGCATAGTATCGTTCGGTAGATACGTTCTTTTCTTTTTTTACAGCGTAACGAAGATATTGTTATTGGATAATTTTAACATTACCCTCATACGTCTCCGTTCGATACGATTGTTAACTGTTTCAATCTCGCCGATTGGTTCTTTAACTACGTAAAATTTCCAAAGACGATCTTTCGTCTTGTTCTATCGTTATAATTGTTTCAAAAATGATCCAACCGATTGCGTTACGAAGTCCAGCGCGGTAGACCGAACGTAACACTGAAACGGAGGACTGTGTCGTTTACGAATAATTTCTTTTTTGTTATCTTCCCTCGTGAAGGGGAAACAAATATCAGTAAGAAAACAAAGATACCACGTACCTTTCAGAATTACGTATTAACAAGGGATCGACTCTGTGGATCGAATTACATTATTAATCGAATTATATGGATTTGCATTTCCGGCCACCGCCCTTGCGTATCTTCGAAACGAAGCAGCCCGAATTTGTTTACGAGCATCCCCCGTGACGAAATAAGTTCAAGACTCGCCAAAAGGGAACGATCTTGCGCCGAAGACAAACTACAGGAAACAACAAGATTCTCTTCTTGTTTCTTTCCCCCTTCCCTTTTTCCCCGAAAATGTGTAAACATGTCGCTGGAAGAGCACGCGGTGCTCGAAAGCGTAAAGCCGTAGAAAATGTTTCATTTCTTTTTCTTTTCCTCCCTTTCCTTTTTCAACGACGCGCTCGAATAATTTTCAGCCCGTGGAAATCGTGAATTTCTCCAGCGAGGAGATACCTCTCGCTAGACGATATTTGAAAAAAAAAAAAGGAAAAAAGAAAAAGAGAGAGAAGAAAGAAAAGAAAAGGATTCACGAAAATCGAACGACACGAGTTTCCGGTCAACGAAGTGGCGTCGAACGCGAATCGAAACGACACGGTGAACCTTCGATGGATCGATTCGCGATGCAGGTTTAAATAAAAGTAAATTGCACCCGTCGGAGCAGATTTAAAAGTATGTTTCCATCGTGGATTTGCTAAAAGCGCATGAAAAAAAAAAAAATGGAACGGCCACGAGCGGGGGTATTTAAAAAGTAATCGCAACGCGCGGTCCTCGTATCGATCTTCTCTATAAATACCCTTTCGCAGCTTCGGGATTGATGCAGCTTCGCGATTCGTGGCGTCGATTTTTCGACAACGCTCCTTGGACCGAGTAATTACGCTATCGTTCAGCCAATCGAGTCGACCCTTTACTTGCACCCTCGTCGGCGTAAGCTATGTTTCAATTTCTCGCTAACATTTTTATCACCCCTCTAAGAGAGAGTTCACCGAGTCCTTGGACGAAATGTTCCATACTAGGTGATTCTTAAACGGGTCGATACGATCCATCCACGAAGGTTCAATTTCATTTCATTTATTTCCTCGACGAGATATATCTTTCGATAGGGATAATGAGAGATTTCGCAAAACGGACGAAAGAAGCATGTAAAATTATAGAGAGAGACAGAGAATAGAGATTAAAGAAGAGAGAGAGAGAGAAATAGATAAAGTATACTCGGTGTACAAGGGAATTTACAAATCGAGTATTTTAAAGATCGCTGAACATTGAACAATTCAAAATGAGGTTCGAGAAACGTTCGATTCGCAGAGGGACTAATTTGTAGACGCGACGTCAATTTTCAAGATACAAGGTTGTTCCAAGTCATTGAAACGTAAATACACGCGTACACACATCCGTCATTTTTCGTAACGGGCGATAAAATCGTCGATTTCAAGTGTACTCGCACATCGAACGTTCGAAATCATTGTATTGTAACGCTCGGGACCTTGAATGACTGCGACCTTGTGCCGTAGGTCGTTCAACTCGTTTTGAAATTTTTTCGACCCTTGTCGATCTATTTTGATCTCCGAATTCTGGAATAGAATACCACTGCTATCTGTATTTTCATATTCGCGAGTGTACATATCGGTTGATTTTACTTCGTACTCTCAGACGTTGTTGATATACATTTTGAAATATATTTACAACTTTCACGGGAAAATACAACGCGTTATTATCGGTCATACGGATGGCGTTACACTTGGTTGATAAGAGTTCTTAGCTAAGCAAACGATGCGCGCGTATATTCGCAATAAAATTGACATAAACAAAGAAGCGCGAAAGTAACGTCAAATTGTCGAAATCTTTTCGCGAATCGATTGTATCCCGCGCAATAGCGCGCAATAGCGCGAAGAAATATTTTTTCCGTATTCTTTAAATAATTTCGAGAACAGGGTTAAAGATGATCTGCTACGAATCGATTGTTTTTATACCGTACGAAACACCTGTGTACGTGTATTTTTCGTCCATAGATCCTCGTAATTCGAAGATGATCGCATCCGCCCAATTTCCAAGAATCGGGCTGCGAAAATCTGGTTTTAGTGTTCGTCGATTCGTTCGAACACGCTTGCAGCAACGTTCCCAATCGGTCGTTCCGGAGATATTTTTCTCCGAAATCGTTTCTTTGTTTAGAGGAAGTCCGTACGATCAACAAATGCGAGCGAACACCGTATCACTTTTATCGCTCGGTTAATATAATTACGATGTCTGTGTATGCGTGTGCGATCAATTCTTTTCACTCCGATTGTACACAAGTATGCGTAAATCCAGTTGCGTGTTCTTATCGTCACCATCGTTATTATTACTATTATTATTATTATTATTGTTGTTATTATTATCATCATCATTATTATTATTGTTATTATTATTGTTGTTATTATTATAGGTCTGGGTTATTATCATTATTATTATTATTGTTGTTATTATTATCATTATTATTATTATTATTATTGTTGTTATTATTATCATTATTATTATTATTATTATTATTATTGTTGTTATTATTATAGGTCTGGGTTATTATCATTATTATTATTATTATTATTGTTGTTATTATTATAGGTCTGGGTTATTATCATTATTATTATTGTTGTTGTTATTATTATTATTATTATTAGTATTATTATGTTTACTATTATCGTTACCATTATTAAAATCGTCGTGGTAAATGTGAACGCGGTAAGAAATTAATTAACAGATAAACGAGTTTACAGCGACTCCGCATTCGGACGTCGTTTATAGTAACCGTACATTCGGAGATCATTCGTGGTGTAACTGTACATTCGAACGTCGTTCGTGGTAACTGTACATTCAGGATAAACAAACATCAACGAGGAAATGTGTGCACAATAAAGAAGTGCGTGCACGAATAAATTTCCAAGGATAATGATTTAAGACAGCCGGGAGTACAGTTTGCAATCGGTTCAATGAACTCGACAAGAAGATCCACGTTATCGCACGAATAATACCAACCGCGTTACACGCAATACGCATACTCGCGACAGGATCAACGTATAGAGAGATCGTTTCGAACGTGACGATTTCTAAACAATGGCGGTCGAACGACGATGATAAATAATAATCGTTTGTTCGCGCGATAAGCAACGATTGATCCCGTTGGTGTTTTTTTCATACGTTTTCGGGGCGAAAGCGGTTACACACGAGCACGAAGCAACGCGAAACGCTCCGCGATCGATTTTCAGCGATTTCTCGCGCAACGCGGCCGCCGAGCGTTCGGGATCGGCGCAATTAGCGTGATCGCGCCGTTGAGTCGCGCACAATAAAACGGGATTTGGTAATCGCGCCTCGGCGCCGTTCTTCATTATCGGAAGGAAAACTGTTCGATTCGTGTTCGCGGAACGAAGATTCCAACCTCGAGGCCGTGTTTTCGATCCGTGTTACGTACACGTCGCCCCCACGCGATCGGGCCAGAATTTACTCGCGAAACCTGAAAAAACGATCGATCGATTTCGCGGAGAAAGAGAACCGGATACGAAACTTCTTCAACCGTGCCGATCTGGTTGATCGGGTAAAATTCCTAACGTAAAACGTTGTATCTAACGTTTCTACACGTGTGTGGGTATCTATGTTGTAACTTTTTAATTGCCGACTGTACAACTCTCGTGAACGCACAACAAGCGAAAAGGAAATTTATTGGCCTTTTTACACGGTTTTTGTTTCCATTTTTACGAAATTGTGATCGCGTTACGATCAAGTAGGTGAAACGAGATTCCGATTGGTATGCATAGCTTTTACACTCGATATAAAGAAACGCCGCAATAATTCGGATAGAGGATATGGCAATCTACGGGGCAGAGAGTACAGTTGCATAAAGTAATGCGGACAATGACGAGCGTAAGGTATACAAATTTTTATGTTGCATCGTCATAGTTGTTTTTGACTGGTTTCTTGTCGAACAGATTCGTCGCAAAAATGTACAATAATATTTTGTTTTCCAAAATGGAGAATGTATAATTTAATCAAATGTTTATACACTCTAAAAAAATTGTTTTATTTTCACCAAAAAAAAAAAAAAAAAAAAAAAAAAACGAAATGACTTTCCGAACAACCCAATATTTTATAGAATAGTTCCAAGTAACATAACAATAATATATATATATATATATGTATATGTATAAATGTTAGTAACTATCTCATTACTTTTGGATAGAATACAATACTATATATCGGCTCGTAGGAGATTGACAATGCATTGACACCTGCGTAATAAATCAGTTGGAAGATAGACAAAAGGTACAGTATACCAGGCGCTATATTTTTATTAGTCGTAGATCAATGTTTGTCGATTGGGGTCTGCCAGACCCCACCAGACTACTCTAGGATTAACCTTTTAACTGTTGCAGTCTGGTATACTCGAGGGCAGGTCACAATATTACTCGAAACGCTCAAGTTAAAGAAAACACCGGTGATATAAACTTCTTGGATTCGGTGAATAATTTTGTAACAGTTTTTAATTCTTTATTTAATTTTCAAACGTATTTTTAGGTATAATTATTTAAAAAGAGATTGTGAAATTAATTCGATAAAGTGACTTATTCTTACCACCGGTGATATAAACTTCTTGGATTCGGTGAATAATTTTGTCAGAGTTTTTAATTCTTTATTTAATTTTCAAACGTATTTCTAGGTATAATTATTTAAAAAGAGATTGTGAAATTAATTCGATAAAGTGACTTATTCTTACCACCGGTGATATAAACTTCTTGGATTCGGTGAATAATTTTGTAAGAGTTTTTAATTCTTTATATAATTTTCAAACGTATTTTTAGGTATAATTATTTAAAAAGAGATTGTGAAATTAATTCGATAAAGTGACTTATTCCTACCACCAATTAATTCAGCCAATGATAAGGTTGTCTTCGGAAATGAAATTTATATTTCTTTAATTATTTTCATCCGAGAACGTTAAAAAATCTTTATGTCGAACGAAAACGTTAAACTGTAAATAAATGCTTAGAAACTACTCGATGTGAATTATTTTTATTTATTGGCGAATGTTTTCTTTCCAAAGGTTCGTGTTGTTCTTATTTGTTCCCAGTTTATAATCTAACATTTCATAGCATAGGCGTCGATTTATGAAAATGCAACTTTTGGCAAGTAAACGTTTGCAGTGCAACGAAAGTATTTGTCTAGTGATTTCAAGTAAAATTCGATAAAGAACGATATTGTTTCTAGAGGTTGGTTACATTCAAAGATTTGTTTTCTTTGATAATTTATTACATCGATAACAATCCTAGTGTGCAGAAAAATTAACGGAATTCCTTACTGGATATTTTTCCAACCGTCTGGTCGATTTAAGATGATTGTATTACGTAAATTATTTTCGAAACTTATTTTCTCAGAATCAAAACGAGGTATGTTTAAAAAAGAAATTCCAGCCACTCGTGTTGCACGAACGGACTGTTCCCTTAAAATTTTAGATCTATACTATGATAACGTTACAAAAAGAACAATTAGGAACAACGTTTTTAATTTTTATTTTCTGAATATAAAATATGATGTCTGTATATAAAAAAAGAAACAACAACAACAATACTATAATCGTATATAAGATATACGTATTTGATATCTTATCACAGGTACAATTTAAGCACGAGAAAGATGAAAACAATTTAAATGAAATCAGTTATTGAATATTTTCCTACGTATAGTTCTCATTGAAATTTATCAAATTATCGTGAATCTCAGACAGTTACAGTTTTTTGTAATTAATGATTTGAGTTATAATAGCTCGACGACAGTTATGGAAAGTTATATTTATAAACTGTAATATTAAAATGTACTCTACACGTTACATATTTTATGAAAAACATTGAAATAGCCGTCATAACTGTTCATTTATTCTACTATAATTTTATCGTTGTTTTTTTTGTATACTTTGTAACAATAATGCAATATTTTCATTACTGAATTTGTCCTTTACGTTATATTTAACGCTAACTTTTCACATTATTCAAGATTTGTCTTCCAGCTTACTTTTTCCTTTTACTTGTGAATATTTCTGTGCGATAAAGATTATTATCGCAATAATAGACACGAATATTATTGTTATTATATTAACCCTTTGCTGCCTTATTTAAAATAATACCGTTGTTCTTCTCTAAAAGATCTATGGCATGTTAGTATGTAATTGAAAAATAAATATTGAAAGTTCTCACTAAAATTATTTACCTTGTATAATTCGAGTGTAAAAGGTATTCGCAAATGAATAATTCGATGGATTGTGTTTGTTCACTGCTATTCCCATACACTTATTTACGATGTCTCATCAACACTAGAACTATCGACAGATTTCGTAATATCAAGGTATACCCTATATATATCTAAAAGAAAATCAATCGATGAGGAAACAGAAGAATTTATATAATTGATCACATGCGTAGAATAGAAAAATCATAAAATGTCTTTAGGAAACATGCCGTGCAATTTAATATAAATTTTACTATAAAAGCAGTTGAAATTAGTAATTTTTACCGGTTGGTAAATTTAGTGTTAACTCTAGAGTAATTTGACGGGGTCTGACGGATCCCAATCGTTAAATATTGATCTACGACCAATAAAAATATAGTTAACACCTAATGCACTACCTCTCGTCTGTTCTTCAATTGACTCATTATGCAGGTGTGAACGCATTCACAGTATCATAGATTGTTTAATAATTATGAAATATTTTGACGTGTTTAAAATTTCATTAAGAAGTATTGTCACGATTCTTATAAATTACTCTATAAAATGTTATTGTGTATTCTCAGTACAAGGATATTCGATAAAGAATTCATACGTTATTCGAAATTTTCATCTAGATACTAAAATAAAGAAGAATTTTTCAATTATGGCTGTGCAATATAAAAATGTATAGATATGTTACGTTCGTTAGACTTATTGATACGTTCACCTTATTTCATGTAACTCTACGCCAGTAATTTTTCTCTATTTTCATATAATTTGCATTCATTATTTTGTACTTATTTATTCCTAGTGGAAAGCTATTGCGTATAAATCGAAATCTTGTTTCGTTTACTTTATCATGTCACCTATGACCATGATTTCGTAACGTGAAAAATTTATCGATAATTCAAACAAATATGCACAGATGCAACGTCAATAGGTACATAGATATGACATTCTATCATAAAATGAGGTGTAAAACGACTAATAAATATGCGTAGTGCATTTTTTCCACTTGTAATGTAGATGTACAATCATCGCCGGTTTACTTTTCACCCGAATCGTTAGCATTGAAGATCCCAATTTTTCGTAATACTACTGGATACTTAATCCATAATTAATTTCCCATCTGTCTAGACGATATTTGTCAAGTTTCAAGTTAATCGGTTCAACGTTTTCAAAATAGCGCGAAATTCAAATCGACCGGTAATGATCGGGACACCTTGTATCTGCGAGATCTGGACGTACGGTAATTGGAAAATTCCAATAAAAAAAAAAAAATGATAAAAAAAAGTAATTATAAAAATTGTATTCAAGATCAAGTAGACCAACGTTACAAGTTTTCAACCAGACCACTCTGTGGTTAATCTGGAGTCAATTCTGTTAACGTTTCAACAATTTCAAACGATAAAACGATTAACGTAATTCGCATGTTAAATTGCAGCGTGCAAGTATCATCGCCGTGATTTTCGAAAACGCGGCGTTGCTTTGTTCCACGACTGATAAAACGAGCCCAGCCGAAGATTTAGAGTCCTTCACTTCCGCTCCAGTGTTCGAGAGATCGACGCAATTATGGGCGGCATTTTGCGTTTAACGTTGAACACGATATATGATCACAGGGAGATTTAGGTAAACATACGCAGATACTTCATCCGAGAAATGATCTGAATCGAAAATATTGGGTTGTTCGGAAAGTCATTTCGTTTTTTTTTTTTTTTTTTTTTTTGGTGAAAATGAAACGATTTTTTTAAAGCGTATAAACATTTTATTAAACTATACATTCTCCATTTTGGAAAACGAAATCACTTTCCGAACAACCTAATAGTATAAGTATTCCGAGGTATTTCTTTTCTTCTTTTTTTTGCAGCGTCGCCATACGTCTATTTTTCTTTTTATCGTTCTCGTGTAATTAACTACTCCGTAGTTAACCAATTTGAATTTTCGTCCACAAACGGGGTTGCCTTTCGTCGTATCGCGTTCGATGAAACGGAAGTTCGATACTCGACGCGAACAATTTCACTCGATCGACGACATAATTTCTCTGTTTACGTAATTCGTAACGATAATACCGGCGCAAACTCGAAACGCGTAAACTTTCTCGTAGGAAAAATCCCCCTTTGAAGCGAAACGATGAATTTATAGAATTTAATTCGAATAAATCGATGACGTATAAGAATTTCATTAAAACGCAGTTCGATTGTAATTTTTACATAAAGAATCGACACATCGAAAGTGTACCTTTTATACGTTATTCGAAATTTTCATTTAGATACTAAAATAAAAAACACTCGATAGATGACTTCCCGCTGTCACAGAAATCAAGAAACTGGAAAATAAAAAGCCCAAACGTTCGGATGGTTGAAATTGTTTCGTATGATCGCGTCAACATTGTTTTGTACTAATAAAATATTCTTTGCTTTTTACTTCGATTCTGTAAACAGTAATAAAACTTATTCGTTTCGAATAAAAATACTTCTATCTGCGGTCCAAATAAAGAGAACTTTCTAATACTGTTTGATAAGAAATATTAATTCCTTGTTGAACAGTATTAACCGAAAATTAAAGACGGTGAAATACGAAACCGAGAGAGTCGTTCTCCGTCAAATTCGTCCAATGAAAACATTGGTCGGGATCGGGAGGAAAACGCGGGCTCGTAGATCGCGATCCACGGCGCGCGCAGTTTCTGTTTACACGCGACCGTGAACAGCCTTAGTCAGCCTGGAGAGTCAGTTTTCCCTCCAAATCGGCTGCAATTCGCGTTCGCTATTGAGTACGTAGCCGCGCGGCAATGTCCTGCGACGAGCATCCCGACACTACGATTCGTCGAACCGCGAGCCACGACTTTGACACGGAGCAAGGGTCCGTGTACGTTGAAGCACCCACATGCAACTAAGAAGGAAGAGGAGAGGAGGGTGAGGGGGGCATACAGACAGCGGAGAAGGCGGAGGAGACGGGAAGGGAGACAAAAAGACGAAACGAGTTCGAAAAGAGTCGATTTTCGTGTGACGTTCGACTGTTAACCGGCGAGGACGATGCTCATTGACATTCTAATAGCGTGTAACGATCGCGAAACGAGAAAGCGAGATAGAGGCAGGATAGAGATGTAGAAACGAAGAAAGGCGAAAGACAGAGAGCGCAAGAGGTACAGACAGATAAATCAAGATAGACAGAGACGAGAGACCGAGGGAGAGAGAACGGGAGACGTGGATCCCGTTGATGACGACGACAATGACGACAATGACGACAATGACGTCGACAACGGCAACGACAACGACAACGACAATGACGATAACGACGACAACGACGACAACGACGACAACGACGACAACGACGACGACGACGACAACAATGAAGATGGTTCGTCGGGACAAGTTTGTGCAGGTATATATATCAATCCGTCGAAGACTGATAGAAGCACTACGTCACGTCAGCCATCGAAACGATACCATGAGACCGTAATCCGTTGTTCGGAACATTACTCAACGATGAATTGAACAAAGAAAAGGACAACGCACAAGTTGCAGGGACGCTTACGACGACAACGACAAGGACAATGACGACAATGACGACAATGACGACAACAACAACGATAATGACGACAAAGACAAAGATAACTACAACGACGATGACAACTACACCAATAATGATGATAACAATGATAACGATGATAACACGACGACTACAATAACAACGACAACGATCATGACAAGGACGACGACAATAACAACGACGACGACGATGACAACGACGACGACGACGCCGACGACAACGACCACGATTACGACGACGTCTACGACAATGACTACAATGACACTAGGAAGACGATCACGACGACAATACTACGAAGACGATGATGACGACGACGACAACGACGACGATGATGACGTCGACGACGACGACGACGACGACGACGACGACGACGATGATGATGATGATGATGACGACGATGACGAGGACGAGGACGAGGACGAGGATGACGACACAACGATGCCGACGACGATGGTGTGTTACCGGAGACGAGGGAACGAAAACAGAGAACGAAAGAAGGCAGACAGAAACAAAGAATGAAAGAACAAAGGATGGAGTTGGCTGGTTGGTTGGTCGATCAGAGGAACAGAGACCGGAGACATAGAGAGGGACAGAGTGTGCGAGAACGCGCAGCGATAGAGACACAGATAGAGGGAAAGAGTGCGAGAGGGAGATATACACGGAATGGTAGCGATCAAAATGTAAGAAGCCTTTATAACTGTCCCGAGGACAAGAGACCGTCCAAACCATATTCACCGTCGGCTTTCGTGGATCGTTGTCGCGACAGGAGGCCGAGATACGGGCGAGAAATCGTTGCCAGGCATCACGGTGGCCAGGGGAGCGGATCAGCTGTTCGCCTCGGCAATGACAACATTGGACACACGCACGACCCCCCCTGTGTGGTGACTTTGACGCGCGTTTCCACAGTCAGCCAGCCCCGTCTTTACTGTCAGATGATGCATTGACTTACCTCGAGCCTGGTGCGCCCGGAGTGTATCATCCTTTTGCGTCGCGTTATTTTGCAAAGCTTCCGGGAATACCCGCACGGTCGTCAGGGGAAAAAAAATGTCGCGGCCGAACGAGTTGCTACGCTTCGCAAGAGAAATGGCCGAGTCTACTGAACATGAGCCGTGCCGCCGTCACTAGTAGTGGGGGGAAAGGACGACCGATGCACATTCCACTGGAACTGAAATTCCTGGCCACTTATTGGCCGCACCTAGCCGACTTGGCGACAGCGCCGCCAATCCGGCGCCGTTCAACCATTGTTTACACGCTTCTCATTGGATCGTTATTTTTGAGGGAGCGCGACAACGACACGGAAATCGTGCACCGCCGATGCAACGACACCAGAGGCACTGGTGTTGCACCCGCGAAACGTCTCGCAAATGCAACTGCACCACCGACAATCGTTGCAACGCCGTGATCAGTTCCCGTTCGTAATTCGAATTTTTACCGACTAACGATCAAAAGTTGGGACGAGTTCTCTCGAGTTCACGTTTATTGTACAACGTGCCCGTATCGTTGTACAATAACTTATAAATTTAACTTATCACGATCGGATCGGCTCTATTACTCTTCGGTATTCAAACGTCGGTGTCTATAATTCACGATAAGACTAATAAAGCGAGATATAGATAAACGTTCGTCTCACGAAAATAGGTGTCACAGAATCTGAAATACCGACCTGGTAAGATGTGAATAGTTTTGGAGCGACCTCTTCGTTTCAGAACGATCATTCCTGAAACTAGAACAAACGAACCATCGAAGTCGGTAAAGGTAGTAAACGTAGAAAACTCAACTCTGTACAAGATTTATAAAAATGTTTCGACCATCCAGGGGGTATTCTGTACCTCTTGGTGGGTGAAGATCTGTCAAAAAACCTTGCCCCAAAATTGACCTGCATTGATTTTTTAAATTCAAATTTTTGTACGATTGTATCGTATTTCCCTCACCGAGAGGAGCAAACTTGTAAAAGGAAACCATAGGTCGCAACCAAATCGTTCTCGTGGAAAATGTTAAAAAAGTTTCGTTATTACTTAAGCCGAAACATTCGATTTCGTCGTAATTGCAATATTAATTTGTGTTAAGAGGCAATGGCACGATAACATAAGTCACGTGATTTATTCGAAATGCAATTACCCGGATAAGATCGGTTCAACTTATAATAAAACTTGTTAAACATTTTTCACGAAAACGATTAGGTTCCTTTTGCAAGTTTATACCTCTCGATGAGTAGAATACTATGCAATTGTAGAGAAATTTGATCTTAAAGAAATCAATAAAGGCCAATGTTGCGAAACAATTTGTTCGATGAGGTTTGGAACCATTCCCTGATATTCAAGACGCAATATTTTTATACACCTTGTAGATCGTTTGTGGTTCAATCTGATTCAGAAAGTACTGTAACAACAAGTTTCGTTCAAAGAAGAACAGAAAGAATAGATACTGGAAACGACCTTATCAAATTTGTACATCCACGTTCTTACGTTTCGTTAAATATTTCAAATTCAATCTACGCTTACGCGTTGCAACAGTTTTCTATGTTCAAATATTATGTTTCACTGGTTCGTTCAGCCACGGTCCAGACTTATCTGGTTCACGCTTACGCGAACACGGCTTAGAACGCCTAACAGCAGAGAGGGTCCTCCTGAATTGGCGACTTCCGCAAAAGTCGTTTGATTTTTGCAACAAGCAGTGACGATCGTAGCGAGAAACATGAAAATCCGAGTAACCAAAGAAGCTGCTTATTTAATAACTATAAAGCGAAGTACAGAGTACAAAGAGTAACGAAACCGATTTAGACTAAGGTTAAAGCTAACTCTACCCCATGGAAGAAGATACATCTTCGTTCGTAGTTTTCGTAATCAATTTAAAACTAAACTAACATCTAAACTTGGCTATATCTACTTTTCTAATTAAACGTTTCATTCACTGCGAGCTTCTACAATTCTTACTTATCTCAAGTAGTGTTAGATGACACTCGTTGATCATACTAGACATCAACCGATCGTTTGATTTCGTCTCTGTTACTCGTTCGCATTAAACGCGTTGAAATATACTTGAGCTACGAATCATAGAAGTATTATTAATTTCTAATCGTATCGGTCTCATCAGTTCTATAACTATTCAGTACTTCGCTACCGGTATCAAAACAATCGTCGTTAAATTGGTGGCTTTACCATATTGTTCGTTTGATCTTTGAGTTGACGCTCTGATAATTTCTATATATCTTCGTGTAAAGGATAGAGGAAAGACCCAGTGTTACACCGACGTTGATTCGAGCGATACTAAGTGCTAATAGTTTTCCACGCAAATAGATTCGAGTTTCGTTAAGGATTATTTATTATTCACTTTTCATGTAATTTGATCATTTGTAATAGTACCTTTTTCATTTATAATGTTTTTGCTCAAAAGTTTTATCAAAGAATTTAAGGGAACAAGTTTATTTTAGGTCTCGAATACGCAATTAAGTGTGTCAGTAAATATATTTGAATTCATTCACTTTTTATGTAATTTGATCATTTGTAATAGTACGTTTTTCATTTATAATGTTTTTGCTCAAAAGTTTTATCAAAGAATTTAAGGGAACAAGTTTTTTTTAGGTCTCGAATACGCAATTAAGTGTGTCAGTAAATATATTTGAATTCATTTACTTTTTATGTAATTTGATCATTTGTAATAGTACCTTTTTCATTTATAATGTTTTTGCTCAAAAGTTTTATCAAAGAATTTAAGGGAACAAGTTTATTTTAGGTCTCGAATACGTAATTAAGTGTGTCAGTAAATATATTTGAATTTATTTACTTTTGATGTAATTTGATCATTTGTAATAGTACCTTTTTCATTTATAATGTTTTTGCTCAAAAGTTTTATCAAAGAATTTAAGGGAACAAGTTTATTTTAGGTCTCGAATACGTAATTAAGTGTGTCAGTAAATATATTTGAATTTATTTACTTTTGATGTAATTTGATCATTTGTAATAGTACCTTTTTCATTTATAATGTTTTTGCTCAAAAGTTTTATCAAAGAATTTAAGGGAACTATTTTTTTTTAGGTCTCCATTACGCAATTAAGTGTGTCAGTAAATATATTTGAATTCATTTACTTTTGATGTAATTTGATCATTTGTAATAGTACCTTTTTCATTTATAATGTTTTTGCTCAAAAGTTTTGTCAAAGAATTTAAGGGAACAAGTTCTTTTTAGGTCTCGAATACGCAATTAAGTGTGTCAGTAAATATATTTGAATTCATTTACTTTTTATGTAATTTGATCATTTGTAATAGTACCTTTTTCATTTATAATGTTTTTGCTCAAAAGTTTTATCAAAGAATTTAAGGGAACAAGTTTTTTTTAGGTCTCCATTACGCAATTAAGTGTGTCAGTAAATATATTTGAATTCATTTACTTTTTATGTAATTTGATCATTTGTAATAGTACCTTTTTCATTTATAATGTTTTTGCTCAAAAGTTTTATCAAAGAATTTAAGGGAACAAGTTTTTTTTAGGTCTCGAATACGCAATTAAGTGTGTCAGTAAATATATTTGAATTCATTTACTTTTTATGTAATTTGATCATTTGTAATAGTACCTTTTTCATTTATAATGTTTTTGCTCAAAAGTTTTGTCAAAGAATTTAAGGGAACAAGTTTTTTTTAGGTCTCGAATACGCAATTAAGTGTGTCAGTAAATATATTCGAATTCATTTGAAATACTTGGACCGTACCGATTATAATGCAATGACAACAGGTATGTATATATTTCAGTAGCCAGATACGCAAATAATCGAATCAAATTATTGACGTCAATATGCGTAAATAAATTCGATAATAAGAATACAAACAGTAAATGTGTAACGTACGTACCTTTGGAAAATCGTCTTACGTAATATCAGGTTTAAGTACGTCGATGATTATCTATCTACTAATCTACGAACATCATATTTCACGTTCTTTTCGGCATATTTTTATATCACCACGCAATTATATATTTTTCGCTAATTTAACAGTTTCTGGCACATTATCGGACATGTAAAACTTTATCGGATATACAGTCGGTTAAAAAAGCAGTAATATTTACTTAATGTTACACAATTTCAACGAGAATGGTATCACCATTAAATAACCATCGATAAATAAATAATTTTCACGTTCTTATATTCGGAAACGTAACATTTATTAATGGTGCAAAGAAACAAACGTCACATCCATTTATTAACGAATAAACTATAGAAATAGGTGAACAGAACGAAAGTGAGTTTAACTTAGTTGCTGTCAGCAAAAGAACAGATGTTTTAAACGATCGGTTAACAATTAGAAAAATTACGCAAATAGAGCAAAATCCACATTCTTTTGTACGATACATTATCGAAAAATACGATAAAATTAAATATATACAAAATTAATAATGTGTAGGTTGACTGTAAAAAATTAAATTCGAATCATGTACGAGCAATCTTACGAACAATTAGTTGTGATTTACAAACAAGTGCACCAAACTTGACTAACGTATTCGAAAATGAACGTCTCGAATTTGCGAAAGTATACGTTTATATAATATTTTTAATTAAGGACGTAAATACAAAAGTGTGGAGAAACATTTTCACACAGAGACGACAGCATGGTGGAGTTAGAAATTTAGTATTCATCGATAGTATTATGGATCGAAATATTTATCCTAATATTTCGATTGAGGATACGTGTCAGAAAATGACATTTTGAAATACAACGTCTCGAGACAACTGCATAATCTTCCATAGTATTCCGAAATCGATACAATTGAGCATCTATGGAATGAAATAAAAAGGTAGTTGTAAAAATACACTATTAAGAATAAAGAGGACTTAAAATCTAAAATATTGTTCGAATAGAACAATATTCAACCAAGTGCGATTAAAAAATTAGTTCAAACAATACAAAAGAGAATGTAGAAAATTATAAAATTAAAAGAAGGTTCGACTGACGATTAGTTTACAAAATTATAAATAATAATGTTACGTGGGTAGAGACTTCTTCGATCCCATTTTCGTTATGGTTGTTTTCCTGTTACGCTTATGAATATAATAACGTGAAAATTATTTATTTATTAGCATTTCCGTTAAAGTTATTCAACGTTGAAGAAATTCCAAGGCAGTGTACGAAAACTGTTTCGAATGACTGTATATATGTGACAAATTTCAATGGAAAATTACGATAGCTCTTAATGTCGAACAATACTTTTAATGATCTTTTTTATCTGCTACGAACGAGTACCATTTATTTTATTGTCGGTCAATTACAAAGCTCGTGATTTGGATTTCGCGTCACCTTATTAAAAGATAATCTAACTAATGTAATCTAAATCGTGTGAAGTCAGATTATTTTCGCACAAGAGAAAGGTATATTTTTAACGATTATATAAACCATATACGATGTACTCTTATTAATAAGTGCGATATACTTTATTAATAAGTACTTATTAATAAAACTCGATCGATACGATTTTGACAACGTTTCCCAATATTTGTGATACACTTGAAGTTTCGATAATCAATAAGATTTATTCTACGATGTAGATTCTCCATAGACTCACGTAGATATTTATCGATGTAGCATTCTAAAAATTTCCTAATTTCTTTAACCGTACTGTTTTATTTAAGCATGGATACGAGGGTAAAACATCAAGCACATTGTTCTAAAACTTTAATTCTTAAAAATTATCGTGTATTTAATATCCATGTAGGGTACATGGGGGGCATCTTTGTGTAAAGGGGGCAAGGTAATTTTAAATAAAATTCGATAATCACCACTGTGCAATTCGCAACATAAGATCTGCAACGCAAGGTCACAATATTATATATGAAATCATATATACACGAAGAATAATAAAATGATTTTTTAAAAATAACAATACCCTTTGTCAGTTACGTTTTACTGAAAATCGGCATTAATGGATTACATTTTGAAACAATTGAACAAATAATTTTCAAAACCGTTCTATCGCAATTAACAACAATTGTATCGGAACCGTAACCGGAATTAGAAGAGTTAATTGTCAATTTATTGCAATAAGTCTGACTGTAATTCTCGATTGTTAATTCAATCATGTTTTTATCAAGATCGAAACAGACCTTTATCGGATTGCATTATAACAGATGTGGTATCAAATTTTTACAACCACGTTAAAATATGTAATACATAGTATGGTTTATCGCCAATTTTGGAGGTAACAAAGGTGACGGATCAGCAAATCTCTTATCAGTTTTATACTTGTACCGTACAAGCCGTAGGAATTAGTATCGACATAATTTTTTGTATATATATATGATAAAACATGATTGAATTAACAATTAAAAATTACAGTCAGCCTTATTGCAATAAATTGACAATTAACTTATATATATATGTGTGTCTGTGTAGATATATATATATATAAAATATTTATTAATCGAGAAAGGAATCAGATTTATTTATTAGCGTCGTTTAAATACACGCGCTAGTGGAAATATGGAACATTAATAAGAACATACTAAACGCATTAATCGCGAGAAAGTAAGGTGTCCAGAAATGATTTAAAAGAATCAAAGGGGGTATCTTTCAGCATGAGAAATGTTAGCTAGATATGATAACCGGCGCAGTCGTTCGGTGATAAGGTCTATATCGCATATAAAAGTCGTTTTGTGCATTGATTTGTCAGTACGTATTAAATAACCGAGAGTAACGTGCATTGTTCATAAACATAGGAAATACCTTATACATCATGAAAAGTAAGTGCATATCCGAATAGTTGAACAATATCTTTAAAAGGAGAGACGCGTGGTAAACAAGGGGCTACCTAGGAATAAATAGTTCAGATTTTAATAAAAACAATTTACTAAAATCATCGTTCTGATCGTTCGTTTCTCGAACGCATACAAATCTCTTAACCAATAAACTCTTAATTTAACCGAATTAAAGAACGATCGATCCCACGAGTCGGATAAATTGTTGAACGTTGTTCCTCTTCTCTGTAGAAAAACACGAGAACGATCAGAGATACGGTGTTCGTTATTAGATTTCTGACCCCCTACCAGTTTCTTGATTATCGTTGCACAATAAAGTTCATTCATCGAATAAACAATTCGACCGTGACCAAATTGGAATTCGTGATCGTTCGATGTCTGTTCGGAGAATCGAAATTGAGAAAGTGTACAAACACGCTGTATAAGATACCGTTCGTTCGAACGACTAATCTCGTTTAATTCGTTCTAGAGTCGTATCCAATGGCCGTTGTCATCGCAGCAATGGCGGTCGGTGTACTTTCCGTCGAAATTCCAACGGTATGCCCACCGAACGGTAACCCTGTGTCCGGTGCTGTTCACATTGCTCACGAAACCGATTGCACCAAGTTCTACAAATACTTCATGGGCAAGAAATACGAAATAGACTGCGCCCTCGATGTTAACGGCGATAGATTATACTTTAATCCGGAAACGCAGGTTTGCGATTGGAGGTGGAACGTAACGTGCAACAACGTACCGGATCCGGAGTGTGTCTCTAGTCACGATGGATTCGTGTGGTCCCACACGTTCGATTGCAGTTTGTATTATCGTTGCGACAAAGGTAAGAAACGCCTCGTGCGCTGCGACAAAGGATCGTTGTTCGATCCCGAACGGTTGTCCTGTAAACCCGAGGAGGACGTGAACTGCGACAAACCTTTGAACAACAACGAGTGCACATCGGATACAAACGGTGTACTATTCCCGCACGAGTGCAACTGTCACGAATATTACAAATGTTCGAACGGTGAACTGATCCTAAAGGTTTGCAACTCCGTCGAGCTGTTCGACCATAATCTCGGTAAATGCGTACCGAGTGAAAAGGCGGTGTGTAATTCCACTAGACCGTCGAACACGGTTTGCCCGGCGACCGGTACTGTGCGTTTACCGCACAAGAGAAACTGCAGCCTGTATTACAATTGCAAGGATGGTGTGAAAACCGTACAAAGATGTACAACCGGGCTCTTCTTCGACGAGATAATGGGTATGTGCGCTTGGTGGAAGGACGTCGATTGCGGCTCAAGATCCACGAGGCAAACGTCACCGACAGAGAACGCTGCTAGTACAATCGACGAGATTTACACACCGGAGAGTTCTAACGAAATTTTACGTTTGCCGCACCCTTGCGTTTGTAACTTGTACTACCGTTTCGTAGACGGGGTTACCTATCGAAGGTTCTGTCCGGAAGGTCAAGAATTCGATTACATCCATCAGGTTTGCGGC
Source organism: Ptiloglossa arizonensis (assembly GCF_051014685.1). Classification (NCBI taxonomy): domain Eukaryota; kingdom Metazoa; phylum Arthropoda; class Insecta; order Hymenoptera; family Colletidae; genus Ptiloglossa; species Ptiloglossa arizonensis. The sequence continues at coordinate 3,589,907 of NC_135052.1, forward strand.
GAACCGGAAACGGTTCACTGTGTCAGGCCCATACCACCACCGATGACTCCAAAATCAACGTACTCGCCATCGACGACACCAAAATCAACGTACACATCATCGACCACTTCGAAATTCACGTACTCTCTATCGACGACTACAAATCGCCCCGATTACACGGGGTTCCCAATTGGAAGAGTATGTCCATCTTGGGGCACTGTGAAATATCCTCACGAATACGACTGTTCACGTTACTACGAATGCAAAAACGGTGTAAAGGAACTGGCCAAATGTTTGGAAGGTCATTACTTCAACGATCTGTTGCAAATCTGCGATTTGCCCAGGAACACGAACTGCACAACAGGACACGGTAACGAATGCCCTATATCCGATTGTACAACACTTTTGCCCGATACGGAAAGCTGTTCTCATTATTATCGGTGTGTAAATGGTTATAAAACGCGAATGAGCTGCTCTCCGGGTCTTTTGTACAACGTGAACAAGCAAATGTGCGATTTGCCACAATACGTGGACTGCAACCAGACAAAGTGTCCCGTGGGAGATACAACGTATCATCCGTGTAATTGTCATTTATACTACGAATGTAACGAGTATGGAAAGAAAGAACTTAAAAGGTGCCGCGATAATTTGTTATACGATTACATACTGAAGAAGTGCGTCGAGCGTCAGTATGCTCACTGTTGGAGCAATAAAGAGATATGCGTTCCGGGAGAAGCTAGACACCACGAGTGTCAATGCAACCAATATTATAGGTGTTCTGAGGATGGACAAAAAGAATTTCTCGAATATTGCGATTCGAATTTGTTATTCGATTGCGATACATTGAAGTGCGTATCACCTGATATGAACCCAAAGTGTTGCAAAGATACTACCAGTTTGATGTAACTGCACGTGAACAAGTGTGCATTAATACATGGCCAAGAAATAATTCAATTACATCGTACAACCGTTTTGCATCCACGAAAAGCTAATTGTAACACATATCGCACATGCTGGATATCGATGAGCGAGATTCGACAAACACTAATCATTTTTGGACGAATCGACTTGTTGGTCATTTCTCTCCAATGAATACGAATACTCGCCGGTGCTTACTTGAAATTCATACAGATACATACTATATGTTCGAACACGTTGATCAAGTATCGAGTTGTTTGCCAAATTTCATTCATTTCGCGTGGCTCGAAAATCGTATTTTAAGCGATAGTCAGCAAGTATTAAAACCCGCGCAGTATTTTACTATTTTTCTAATGCCTAATGTAAATCGTAAAATTATGTTAAGCGTATAATAAAAGATTTTAAACGATGCTGCTCCGAGCATTTTATTTACTTCGTATCTCGAAATGGTTTCAGCAAACATAACGAAATACAGAAATGTTATTACAGGTAGAAATTTTTCTTTCCATTTTAAACGGCATGCAGAATTTCTTTTCTTTCGTTTTAAACGAGTGTCCAAAGAGACTGTTTCTTTAAATGTCAAACAGGTATGTATTCTATAAATAAAGCACAAATCGATTATAATGCAAACACAAATCAATTTAATTTAACACGAGTTTTCGTTCAATTGTCTAAAGTGTGTTCCAATTATCACCGGTCGATTTACTTTTTGAATAAAACTCAAACGGTTTAAGTAATCTTCATATATTTTATTTGATTTAAAAGTACAAACTTGGGAGTTAACAATGGAACGAGATTTATTCCAAACGACCATTTACAGACATTTTACAGATATACAAAATATTAAGATTTCTGTCTGACCTTGCACGCAAGGGCTTCCAGCAAGTGTCAGCTACAAATTCATTTTAAACAATTGAATATCGTTTGGCAACGAATAATTGCAACCGCAGCATCGATCACGTGCTCTGTTTTTCTTTACCGACTCGTCTCATTGGATCAGCTGTAGTTTTATTTCTACGCGAATTATTTCTGAAAATCTTTTAGTTACATATAATTATAGTTCGAATCAGGAGCCGTGTTTGGGTTCATTTTCAGCGAGAACACGTCAGCAATCAATATTGACAACATTTTCACAAAGATACAAGGTGAAATATGAAAAATTCAAATTTTCATTAGGGAAAGAAAATCATCCTGTCGACATATAATCTTTATTCTTTGGGTCGAAGTCTCGTCGAACTGAAGAAATATATATTTAAATATAAACAGTGGTAGAGATGATTCCATCGTTTATATTCGACCAAAATTTTTGCATACAGTCGAGCACTGACGTAATAGGTTGCTCAATAAGCTTTGTCGTTCGATAAAACTTATTGAACAACCTAGTACTGTTCAATAAGTTTTATCGAACGATAGTATCTCGAATCTAGTATCTCGTAGAAACGAAGCTCGTTTAAATACCCCGATTACATCAACATCAGCAACATCGCTTTACTTCGTGATCCACATGATTGAATTCAACAAATTTAATCATACGTGACGCTACGTATCGTAGATAGAAGCAGAATGTGCAATGTCGAAAGATCAAATTTTATAAGCGACCACAGCTCGCGATAACGCGTTCCAAAACGCTAATGTTTGAAACTAAACTCGAAGGTGAGTTACGTGCTACATCGTGCTCATTTGGTACCACAACTTTATCGATAATGGAAGTTTTCCGCTGGGGATACGCGATGGTTCGAAATCGAATATCGTAACGAGGTCGTTCGACGAATCGGAACTGTGTCAATCTATCATAACATACTTTGCTTCGGACATTAACGCGTCCAGTTTTCGTGTTCTATGGTGTTTGATTCCGAGAGATAATCGTTAAGTTTCCTTACGTTATCGTGTCGAACAGCACGAAAATCGATATCGTTGAATCAACTTCCCGTGGCGTTGTTTTATGCAAAAGTTACGTATACTGCCTCGTTACCAGCCCTAAAGGTTGAATGAAATTCGATATTTTTCTTTTTTTTATCAAGGAAATATTAATCAAGGAAACTATTGGATGTAACAGTTTCAAACTTTATACGTACATTTATACACGCTTTGTCAAATTGTGAGAATCTTTTTATACATGAATAGTTGATTTCTACGAAGCAATACATCTTACAAAAGAATCTGTACAATAGAATTTATATATGTCCATGGTTGGTACGATAATTCTTATTCTGGTCATCATAAACAAACGAATCAAGATTATTCTTGCTGGTGGCTGTCACCTAAATGAAAAAAAAAAAAATTACAAAACTCCACAATTGGAAAAAGCATTTTGAAGACAAAATTTGTCTCTCCCTCTCTCTCTCTATACGTGTGCATTTTATTCCGTTTCTGGTGTAGTAGCGTTATCATCGATCAACCGATAACAACGATATCGATAGTTCATTGTATACAAACACGAGATTTTGTAGCGGTATTTGGTCGGCGGTACTGCTTTTGAAAAAATCACTGTACAGAATTTGTTAGCAGACCTCGAAACACTGTACTTGTTCACATTGTATTATTTATAGTATTATTGTATTTAAGAAAAGATAAAATTATTCGAATTCTATAGTTTGCACGTGTTCTTTCGTTTTCTATATGTGTCCCGAAAATTGATCCGCCAGGGACCGTTATCTCGTTAAATTTACCGCTATCACGAGTGGAAAAGAAATAAAGAATATCATAAGAACGTCGACATACGTAACTTATACTGGAACGAGATAGTAGACAGTGATAAAGAAAATGTAAAACGAAATTTCGAAAATCTTTCTCCATCCGTACACGCTTCGCCATTTTTGCATACTGTTTACGAATTTCAATGATCCCGTGCTTAACTCGAACAAAATAGACAGAAGATGCTCGTTTTGAAACTGTCCGCGCAAACTATTCATGTTTTATGAACGAAACGTGGTAGTAAGTATGCTTAGATCGATCGGTTTGTTTTTTTTTCAAGATTGACGTAGAACCATATTGTTTGGTTTCCAACTATTCAAAAGTTTCCATTACAATAGATCCAATAAGATCGATAATTATTAATACTCTCCTTTGATGTTTTCGCGATACGAGACACATGAAAATTTATTATGGGATCATCGTTGTAAGCATCATTCAATGTAAAACGTTCCTGGAAATATTTATTTTTAATATGTAATATTGAATAGCGATCCATTGGTAATGAATTCTTTTGGCGATAAGGTGTTTTCGTTGAAAAATGTTTGCGTTTAACGATTGAACTTTCCATTTATTAATTCCAACTATTCAAAAGTTTGCATTACAATAGATCCAATAAGATCGATAATTGTTAATACTCTCCTCTGATGTTTTCGCGATACGAGACACATGAAAATTTATTATGGGATCATCGTTGTAAGCATCATTCAATGTAAAACGTTCCTGGAAATATTTATTTTTAATATGTAATATTGAATAGCGATCCATTGGTAATGAATTCTTTTGGCGATAAGGTGTTTTCGTTGAAAAATGTTTGCGTTTAACGATTGAACTTTCCATTTATTAATTCCAACTATTCAAAAGTTTGCATTACAATAGATCCAATAAGATCGATAATTGTTAATACTCTCCTCTGATGTTTTCGCGATACGAGACACATGAAAATTTATTATGAGATCATCGTTGTAACCATCGTTCAATGTAAAACGTTCCTAGAAATATTTATTTTTAATATGTAATATTGAATAGCGATCCATTGGTAATGAATTCTTTTGGCGATAAGGTGTTTTCGTTGAAAAATGTTTGCGTTTAACGATTGAACTTTCCATTTATTAATTCCAACTATTCAAAAGTTTGCATTACAATAGATCCAATAAGATCGATAATTATTAATACTCTCCTCTGATGTTTTCGCGATACGAGACACATGAAAATTTATTATGGGATCGTCGTTGTAAGCATCGTTCAATGTAAAACGTTCCTGGAAATATTTATTTTTAATATGTAATATTGAATAGCGATCCATTGGTAATGAATTCTTTTGGCGATAAGGTGTTTTCGTTGAAAAATGTTTGCGTTTAACGCTTGAACTTTCCATTTATTAATTCCAACTATTCAAAAGTTTGCATTACAATAGATCCAATAAGATCGATAATTATTAATACTCTCCTCTGATGTTTTCGCGATACGAGACACATGAAAATTTATTATGGGATCATCGTTGTAAGCATCGTTCAATGTAAAACGTTCCTGGAAATATTTATTTTTAATATGTAATATTGAATAGCGATCCATTGGTAATGAATTCTTTTGGCGATAAGGTGTTTTCGTTGAAAAATGTTTGCGTTTAACGCTTGAACTTTCCATTTATTAATTCCAACTATTCAAAAGTTTGCATTACAATAGATCCAATGAGATCGATAATTGTTAATACTCTCCTCTGATGTTTTCGCGATACGAGACACATGAAAATTTATTATGGGATCATCGTTGTAAGCATCGTTCAATGTAAAACGTTCCTGGAAATATTTATTTTTAATATGTAATATTGAATAGCGATCCATTGGTAATGAATTCTTTTGGCGATAAGGTGTTTTCGTTGAAAAATGTTTGCGTTTAACGCTTGAACTTTCCATTTATTAATTCCAACTATTCAAAAGTTTGCATTACAATAGATCCAATAAGATCGATAATTATTAATACTCTCCTCTGATGTTTTCGCGATACGAGACACATGAAAATTTATTATGGGATCATCGTTGTAAGCATCGTTCAATGTAAAACGTTCCTGGAAATATTTATTTTTAATATGTAATATTGAATAGCGATCCATTGGTAATGAATTCTTTTGGCGATAAGGTGTTTTCGTTGAAAAATGTTTGCGTTTAACGCTTGAACTTTCCATTTATTAATTCCAACTATTCAAAAGTTTGCATTACAATAGATCCAATGAGATCGATAATTGTTAATACTCTCCTCTGATGTTTTCGCGATACGAGACACATGAAAATTTATTATGGGATCATCGTTGTAAGCATCGTTCAATGTAAAACGTTCCTGGAAATATTTATTTTTAATATGTAATATTGAATAGCGATCCATTGGTAATGAATTCTTTTGGCGATAAGGTGTTTTCGTTGAAAAATGTTTGCGTTTAACGCTTGAACTTTCCATTTATTAATTCCAACTATTCAAAAGTTTGCATTACAATAGATCCAATAAGATCGATAATTATTAATACTCTCCTCTGATGTTTTCGCGATACGAGACACATGAAAATTTATTATGGGATCATCGTTGTAAGCATCGTTCAATGTAAAACGTTCCTGGAAATATTTATTTTTAATATGTAATATTGAATAGCGATCCATTGGTAATGAATTCTTTTGGCGATAAGGTGTTTTCGTTGAAAAATGTTTGCGTTTAACGCTTGAACTTTCCATTTATTAATTCCAACTATTCAAAAGTTTGCATTACAATAGATCCAATGAGATCGATAATTGTTAATACTCTCCTCTGATGTTTTCGCGATACGAGACACATGAAAATTTATTATGGGATCATCGTTGTAAGCATCGTTCAATGTAAAACGTTCCTGGAAATATTTATTTTTAATATGTAATATTGAATAGCGATCCATTGGTAATGAATTCTTTTGGCGATAAGGTGTTTTCGTTGAAAAATGTTTGCGTTTAACGATTGAACTTTCCATTTATTAATTCCAACTATTCAAAAGTTTGCATTACAATAGATCCAATAAGATCGATAATTATTAATACTCTCCTCTGATGTTTTCGCGATACGAGACACATGAAAATTTATTATGGGATCATCGTTGTAAGCATCGTTCAATGTAAAACGTTCCTGGAAATATTTATTTTTAATATGTAATATTGAATAGCGATCCATTGGTAATGAATTCTTTTGGCGATAAGGTGTTTTCGTTGAAAAATGTTTGCGTTTAACGCTTGAACTTTCCATTTATTAATTCCAACTATTCAAAAGTTTGCATTACAATAGATCCAATGAGATCGATAATTGTTAATACTCTCCTCTGATGTTTTCGCGATACGAGACACATGAAAATTTATTATGGGATCATCGTTGTAAGCATCGTTCAATGTAAAACGTTCCTGGAAATATTTATTTTTAATATGTAATATTGAATAGCGATCCATTGGTAATGAATTCTTTTGGCGATAAGGTGTTTTCGTTGAAAAATGTTTGCGTTTAACGATTGAACTTTCCATTTATTAATTCCAACTATTCAAAAGTTTGCATTACAATAGATCCAATGAGATCGATAATTGTTAATACTCTCCTCTGATGTTTTCGCGATACGAGACACATGAAAATTTATTATGGGATCATCGTTGTAAGCATCGTTCAATGTAAAACGTTCCTGGAAATATTTATTTTTAATATGTAATATTGAATAGCGATCCATTGGTAATGAATTCTTTTGGCGATAAGGTGTTTTCGTTGAAAAATGTTTGCGTTTAACGATTGAACTTTCCATTTATTAATTCGTACGAATGTCAAAAGGTTTTAATTTGTCCAGCATTGCGTTTACATCGCTTTTAAAAGAAACCGGATTGTATGTTGTACTTGGATGCCGTACTTCCGCTTTATCGACTCGGCATCATCACACCGTCGTGTAGTTGGTAAGAAATTGATAAACCGGATGATGTCGACGATTTCGGATATTTTAGGTCAGGTAGATTGGTTACATTGATTCGAAAAAACTAGATTAGAATGATCAAAGTTCTGACACAAGTCGAGCGATGAGATCACGCTCGACTTGCGTCATTATACGTATTCCTATCTGGAAATTCTTTATTTCATGCATTTGTTACTGTACAAAATTAATTTTAATTAAATGTGTCAAAGGAATGAGCAACCAGCAACGACGAGCAACAGCTCGTTTATTTAGTTAAATATTTCAATCCGTGACACGTTCCTTTTCGGTGGGAATATGTTGATCATTGTCCTATACATGTAAATGATAATTGTACAGAAAGAAAATACACGTATACATATTTGTAAAATGTACAAAAGAATTAACTTATTTCCTATTTTTTAAAGAAGGAAAAGTGAGAAAATGCGTATATCTATATTTTGCAGTTACTCGCATTATTTATATGTATTACTTCTCAACGTCGTACATCGTGTGTAGTTGTGTTTATAAGAAATCTTTTTCATACAACAAAAGTGTTTTCTTTCGAAGCAGTTATTTGTATGTAGATGTAGATGGACGATTGATAATAGAAGAGTTCGTTACAAGCCTTTTTATGTAACATGGTGTAAAAGGTACGATTTAAGCACATTTAAGCAATGGTTTCCACAATCGGTAAATTTGTAAATAAAAATAATGAAATGTACGGTTACGAAGAGGAATTATTTTACCAATACTTGCATACTTTATTAAAACATAAGAGAAATGAAAATATCCCAAACATAGTAATAATGATAAAATAACGTTTACTTACATTAATGTTAACATATTCTATCAATAAAGACTAGAAAGAAAATTGAACATATCGATGTATCCAACGTATTGATGTTCATAGATATTCTGTTTCTTTTGTTCTTTTCCACAACTTTTGTAAACCCGTAACGCAAATTTTATACAATGGACCGAGTTTTTCGTGCATACTGTGCTAGCGTTGTTTAAGAATCGTGATGATTGTTAAGAAAATATCGATTTCATAATCTTCATAAGATTAATTGTAACACTTGCAAAAGGTAAACGTAAAATATTCTACGATGCATCCATTTTGAAAAATACGTGAAGACGTAAAGAGAAATTCCATTGTTACGTATTTATAAATTGAGATACTTTTTAATATTTATAGCACGTACAAAACGAAATACATTGTATATGTTATCTGTCAATTTCTAGTGAACATTTTTCATTGCTCAGTTACTTCGTACATTCGTTATTAAATGGTGCTCGCGTGAAATAATAGTAAAGAAATAGAAGAGTTGTAAGTTATACGTAGCCGATAGGCATTGGGAAATTGTTGTTCCATTTATTAAATAATTAGTCAACGAACACGTCTGTTTCACTGTTCGTCGTTTCATCGTTTCTTCGCTCCTTCGTTGTCACCAGTTTACGGCTTGAAACTGTCCGCGCAGAGTCTATAAAAAAATACGACGACTTCGATCTGAAAGCGAACAATGTCCCTTCGTGAGTTAAGAAAAATTAATAATGCTGTCTGTATAAGATGCTGCTACGATGGCAATACAATCATCGACACGTATCGACGAGTTCATCCCTGCTGTCGTCGATTTTTATAAAGCCGAATCGACCGTCTCGTCGTTTATAACGGTCCGTAGAGTAAAAGAATACACACCGTTAAACGAAAACAGCCTCATGAAAGATTCTCCTCCCTCGCAAGTTCGATAATCCAATAACGAAGACGTTCGAAGGGAAGAAACGAATACTCTAACAATATTCCGTGCCCCTCGTGTCACGTATTACGAGTTTTCGGAAATTTCTCGATTTTCTTCTACACTATCTTCGATTTTCTTCTATCTTTCGAAAGATTCTTAAAAGGAATCTCTAATTTTGTCGCAGTTAAGGAAAGTCGACGAGAAAACCTACGGAACGAAAACTACGCAATCGTATCATTGGTAATATCACAAAAACTAATGAAGAAATTTTTTAAGTTTGTAGATAACACGCCTGTCCATCCGTTGAATTATAATTATACCAATCGTATCCGTTATACGTGTACTGTTATGAACGAAAACTGATGAAAGTTTCGTTCAAGTTCAACGGATAATCATTCACGGAAAACCAAATTTCTCGTTGTACTCGTATTATTGATTCGAATCGCAGTGTTGAACGGTTATCCGTACCGGTAATTAACGGTTGTTTTTTTTTTTTTTTCTTTAGAAATTCTTCAAGATATTTCTTACTTCACGACGTCCGAAACGAATCCTTTTTAACGAAATCCTCTTTAACGTTTCTTTGCGAATACAAAATTTATTCCTTCGAGTTACCCACTCTCATCTTCCTTAAAAGTCAGGGAACGCGATACACATTAACGAGAAGATTTTACTGAACAATTTCTAAACAACGCAGCGTTCTCGATTAAGACGAACAATTCTCACTTTTTCATACGATTTCAAATCTATCGGCTACTGTCTAACGTACCATCGGGTGAACATTGTTTCGCAGTCGTGTGACAATCGATGACGAAATGTTTTATCGGCGATCGAAGAGCTGAAGTGGAGCTTCCTTTCGAGAATAAATAGTATTTTGTTTCGACGTAGGAACTTGCAGCGAACGCTTGTCTTCCTGTACGATTCTCTGGTTTTTAAGAAATCAATCTCTAATACGTTCCTCTAATCGCACGTATTCAGTTCACGAGTACCAATTAACCGTGTTCTTTCGTGGATCTTTCGTTGGTGTTTATTGGCGTCCATCGTATCGGAGTTTCTCTTAATAACATTATTGAAACGATCAATTCATTTTTATCCAGAAAACGTTTATGGTATATTGATACTTGTCGTGCTTTCTGCTATCGAAAATATTATACTGTTACAATGCAGTTTAAGAGACAAATTTTTTTTATTATTAATTACCAGAAATTTAATTCACAAGCGACATGAAAAACGATCGTTTAAAATTTTGTTCATTTACAGTTCCGTAATATCTTTCGATTGGAATCGTATGTAAATCTATAAATTTGTTTTAACTGCATGGAATAATCTTAGATAAATGGTGTGTAAACGGGTAATCTTGAATATAGAAAAGGTGTTGTTAAGCGAGATTGTCGATTTACGATATTCGAATTAAGATAAGGCATTAGTTCGCTTATAAAAGAGCCCCGATTTTGATCGAATATCTATATAGTTGGCCATCACGTAAGTGACAATACCGCGTGTCAGTTCTTGGATCCAGTGATTACACGAGATTCGCTATGCGGCGTAAGCAGGAAAATTTTAAATAATTTATCAAAGAAGCGTCAATAAACAAGGAAAGATTGAAGAAATAAAGAATACGTATAGCAGTTTCTTTTTCATCGAATGATCTGAATTAATTGAATCGATTTCTACGTGAAAATTATTATAATCGGCGATCGAAGAGATTTATTTTCATAAATATTAGAAATATTTTCTTTCCGTAAATTGACGTTTCGTGAATTCGTTGTTAAAGTAACCCGGTATATCTTTCCGTAGACACGATTATCTATCGAGAACGATTTCTATAAGTAAAAATATTTGTTCATTAAATGTTCTTAATTTTATAATTACGGAATTTAGCCGTTAGATTGTGCAAAGAATCTGTTAAAACGGGTGATAATGTAGATACATTTTCGAAAAATTATTAACGAATATTTAAGAGAATTAATCGCATAAATTTCTATTCGAATATTCTTTACGAATAATTTATTAACGTTTTCCTTTACACGATTATGATTCTTTTAATTTACAAACTTGACGAACTTGACAGTCTTTATGAAAGACTGATAAGCTGTTTTGCCAAAGATTCACGTATTGAATTCCCAAGAAGAAAAGTGACACAATTCAAATACGTTCAATTGTCGAATTAGGTAATCATTGTTTAGGAGAAACATTAGATTATCAATAGGAAACGTGTCATAAATTTTATGTAAAAATTACCATCTAGTCTAGTAATCAGTCGAATGAGAAATGTAACATTCAGAAAATATGTAAGCAGTACCGTTTGAAATTTTTTTGAAATTTTGTTTCGGATCTCTGAAATTTATTTTTCTTCTCACTCCAGTAAAATTGGCGATTGCTTTAATTAGATAAAATTCCGTAATTATACTGTATCGGAAGAATTATAATAATATAACCAGTTATTAATCCGTCTTATGGAACTAGGTCGTAATGTAACCGTCGTATGTATAGTCGATTAATAGACACTCGAAAAACAAAATCAAAATTAAAAAAAAAATATATATATATATATATATATATTGTATTTATAGAATTTTGATAAAAGGTAATAACACTGCCATCTTATCAATTTTAGATTTGTACGTAGTGAGCATTGTTCTCGCGGTAACAGTGACAAGTGTTCTGGCCAATGTGAACATTCCAACGGAGTGCCCGCAACAGGATGGTGAATATGCGGTTCATATCGCGGACCCGTCCGATTGTCACAAGTTTTACAAGTGTCACAATGGAGAGAAAACCTCGATAACATGCCCAACTGATAAGAAGACAGGATTAATCAAATTGTGCTTTAACCCGGAGTTGCAAGTTTGCGATTGGCCGTTCAATGTAACCTGCTGCAATAAGGGTATCACAACTACTACAGCAGCTCCTACAATATCTACTACATTACCTCCCCCTACAAAAGCTCCTACATTAGCTCCCACTACACTACCTCCTACAAAAGCTCCTACATTACCTCCCTCTACAAAAGCTCCTACATCAGCTCCCCCTACAAAAGCTCCCACTACACTACCTCCTACAAAAGCTCCTACATTACCTCCCTCTACAAAAGCTCCTACATCAGCTCCCCCTACAAAAGCTCCTACATTAGCTCCCACTACACTACCCCCTACAAAAGCTCCTCCACCACTGAATCCAAATGGATGCCCAACAACAGGAACGATAAAACTTCCTGCTCCAGACTGCCATAAGTTCTACGAATGCATCAATGGAATTAAAAATCTCGAAAAGTGTAGAGAAGGATTTTACTTTAATCCTATAATCAAGGAATGCGACCGTTTAGAAAATGGACCGGGTTGCCCATAAACCGTTGTTCCGATTGTATAACGTTTCCCCGAATTGAAAGTTCTTGCTTGAACGAAAGCATGCGACGATTAATTTCAACCTGAAGAATGAAGATTTCTTGGAAGATGAAAAATATGTTTGAACGTACCACAAAGCATTGCATTTCAATTGAAACGTTCGTTTGTTAAATCAGTGCTTATCTTCCTTTGGTTTTTTATTTTATTTCGATATATGTATTTACATACAAGTCTAGATTTGCAATAAAATATTTAAAACGCTATCGCGTGGATGATTATTTATTTCGAATTGTAACGTCGCCGCACAGAAAAATGCCTACCAATTATTATAATTCATCGAAATAAACGAACAACGAAAGATTTTAACAGCGTACTATACTTTTAAGTTCGACTGCTCGGCCGAACCATCGTTTCGTTTCCGGTTTGAATGCGACAGGGATCTTTCTCGTGTGAAGGGATCGAGATCAATTGTTTCGTAGGTGAAATTAACTTCGTTGACGTTCACAAACAATGTAAGGGGGAATGACAATAAATTCGAGTGACGGAGAGATGTATACGTTGCGAATGGGGGCGAACGCATAGACCATTTTATTGCATATCGTCGTAGTATTTTTCAACTATGTCTAGCACGTGACAAGGCCGGTCGTCGATTCTTGAACCGTGCTTGTTGTCCCCGGTGCTCTCGAATTCGCGAAGAAATCGACTCCTCTCCTGTTTCCTTCTCTCGAATCTCGGTTGCTGCAATTGTTCCGAAACGCCCAGCATCGTTTTCACCGTGTCCCAAGCACGATTGCCACCCGACATGGTGGATAGGCCATCGCCCCTCTTCCCGTACCTGATTAATTTACCATATACATTACGACGAAGTTAAGACGACTTTTACTATACGAATCACATGCAGTCAAACGCATTCATTTCGGAACGTTCAACCGTCGAGACATTTGCTGGCGCGAACTTATTTTTATGAATTTAAACGCAACTACGAGTACACAATCGGGCTATTAACGCCAACTGTGTACAAGAAACTCCCTATGTCGCACTTAGTACGTACAACGGCATCGGTTTTATCGTAATCAGTGTGTTGTAAATTATTTGGTAATCTCGACCGAACGAGCTTCGGTATTAAACATATTTATTATAAATACAAAAAGAATTTCACGTAGCAAAAGATTGCGTTCAATTACTCGAAAAGTGTCTGTGTCAAAGTCAATGATCAATCTAAAATCAATAAAAATCTCAACAATCAATGCCATGGAACGAAGCTCGTGAACTGAACAATTAATTGTGTTAATATTTCATTGGTGACGTAATTTGAATAGGAGTAATCGTACATATCCGTGGTGATATCTGAAACGTCATCACTGATTTCTGGAAATATATTTTACGATCGATTTACGCAATCGTAAGGTGAGAAATACTTTCGTCGCGGTTACTCTTTTTTCTGTGTTGTACTCTGTTTTCGTGCAAGATTATATAGTAATCATAGTACATGTTTAGTCAAAGGATCGAAGTTATACTTTGAATGTTAGGTATTGTACGTTACCTGGCCTTTCCATTGCGCAAATAGTTATCACCGACGTGATCAATGAATTTTCTTAGCTCTTCTAGGCTCGAAATTATCTCTGGTCGCGTTGGTATAGTCGTGGTCTCGGGTTCGTTGTCAGCAATCGTGGTTCCAAGAACGAAAACGACGAGGAACAAGTAGATGGCATTTGGATACGATTGCATTCTCGCCACGGAAGTATGGTCCTTTTTACTGGAAAAGAAACTTCCCGTATCCCACTTAGTTGGTACAACAGCATCGATTTTATCGTAATCAGTGTATTGTAAATTATTTGGTGATCTCGAGCGAACGAGCTTCGATATTAAACATATTTACTATAAATAGAAAAACAATTTCACGTAGCAAAAGATTGCGTTCAATTACTCGATAAGTGTCTGTGTTAAAGTATCTGAATAATCAATGCCATGGAACGAATAAACTCTATGTAGAATAATTTGTGATACTTACTTTTAAAAGAAAAGAAACGAGTTAAGTGATTAATTTAGTAAAAGAATCGTTCTCCATATTTAGCATTTGGAAAGATGTTAATGTAACGGTAAAAGTTTCGTTAATTTTATTGCGAAATGAGGGATCTGTCGAGTGTTTGAAAACTACATTTTCAACCCACCTTTGTCAAGCTGTTCAAATATTCTATCTACTTCTTTGATTGGCAATAGCTAACTCCGTAAACAATACACATATGTACATACTTATAGTTTTCTCGCTGCCTATTCCTCTTTATGAGTTAAATATTTAATCACCGTTGTTTAAACAGATTGGCGAATAAATGTTTCAACTATTTCACAGATAAACCTATAAGTTCGTTTGCTAGCCATACTGACTTAACTCGTTATTGCGCGTGACTTGTTTTACACGTGTTTCGATTTTATATCGCAACGTTCGTAATTATATTCATTCGAAACGCGCATACGTTTGGTCAAAATTATGGTGGAATATTTTGAATAATATAATAGAACCTTGACAAGCCGAACACTGATCAAGAAATATTTAGATTAGAACAGACTTAGATTATATATATATATATATATATATATATATATATACACACGTATCGTTTGGATGATTAAACTTTTTCTTGATCAGTGTTCGGATTGTATATATATACATATGTATATCGTCCAATATGAAAGAAAGAGAAATGTGCACAATGTTTTCATTTGTTCGTACTTGCTGTCTCTATGAATTAACGTTTCTCGTTGTACACAATGTTTTCGGATCATCGCTTAACATTCATACAAATGGTAAAAATCAACAAGAGTAATTTCGGTTCTCAGCATCTGGCTACATCGTAGAAATGCTGCTTTGCTGCTTATTTAAGAAATATATATATATATATATATATATGTTATAACTCTATTATAAATTTCAACTGGATTAAGATAAGACGAACGATTCAGCAGCGAGTTTTACGAGTGTGTGTAGCGACGTGTCACCGAAATGGATTCTAACAATATTGATGAACGTTACACGATTAAATTTTGTATCGATGTAGATTTTTGAGTACGATCCAAAAACGAAATGACAAAGTGAAGAGTTGCGCACGAGCAAGTCGCGACGATAAAAAAAGAGAAGTAAGAACGAGCAAACGAAAAATGAAATCAATGCTAATTTGATTTTTCAATAATAAAGGTATCGTTCGTAAGGAATTTTCACTACGTGGACACACGGTAAACCAAATTTACCATCGTCCTTGAATGACTCTCACACTGCACGGTCCGCGAATGTGGTTTCGGGCAAAGATTAGTATTTCTGTGGTTCCACAGACTCCATCTCGATCCGAGTTCACCTAGCCTTTTTCTTCTTCCAAAAGTTATCTCAGAACCGCGTGCAGACAATTATAATCGAAGAATCGAAAACAATTTCGGTAGAAACGTTACAGAGTTGTTACCAAGAGTAGAAACAGTGCTCCCGCTATCGTATGGCTTCTCGAAGGAACTATTTTAAAGATGTAAATTTTTCATTTAATAAAGTATAAAAATTTGTCTAGAACCAGCCTTATTACTTTTTATACACATCTCGCAGACCAGACTTAGATAGTAAAATCTGAACCGTTTGTACGGAGCTATCGGTGTAATCGAGTACAGAATAGAGTAATAATAAGATACAATGAAGTAATTAATAGATTAGAACGGCGCCAAATCACAATCGAATTCTGTAATCGAGTACAGAATAGGTATAGTTATTTGTGGCATAGAAGAGCAGAAACTGATATTCAAGATTGAGTTGAAAATCACATTTAGTACAGCTCCTTGCTGAATTTTTCTTCAACGATCACCGTGCAAAAAGTTTCGTGTTTTCGATTATCCGAGCACCGTGTTTCCGTGTATACTATAGATTCTGTGCGTTGGTACCGACATCGCTTTGGTTTACAGGTGACACAATTGAACGATCGTCGAACAAAGCACGACAGGTGGAAAAATGGCGCGGAACGAGAACGATCGAGTCTCGGCCGAGATCCGGAACAATTCGTGATACCGCGTTGCAACAAGCTAATCTGGACGGAAACTGAACGGAGAGTTACTTGTTGCTCGTTTGGTACAATTTCACCGATGATGAAAGTTTTCCGCGGAGAACTCGATGATACGAAATTGAATATTGAAACGAAGTCGACCGACGGACGTGTCGTTACGTTACGTTATGCGTCAATGTCAAAAGATTTGGTACAAAGTCGGTCTTCAGTTGCAAGGAACGTAAAGAATCGCATAAAAATCATTTCGATTAATCGGTCCAAGTCTTTGAAAACGATAAAACGTGTTTCGTTCGATCGATAAAACGAAATGTTCTATGCTCTAAATACTTTCGGTGCCTAATCTAATCTAAGGACCATACATGTTACGAAAATGATTTTAAAGAGAAAACAATGTTAAATTACTCGAGCATAAACCGTATTTAATCTTAATACGCTTTCCGATATAAATTATCTAGGAAATCGACATACCTGTATATGTATTTCTATCTGGAAACATCTCCAACGGAAATAAAGTAAACGCGTGCCAATTACATACACGTACATATGTATATCTACATTCGTCTATTGTTGAAACAAGTGGGTGTATACCGACAATCTACGAACCGTAAGGAATTGTCAATTTTATATTTCATTGATTTTTACCCGTTTACTACGATGTCGAAAGAGTGAAAACCGTGTATGGCTTTTATTCAAATTAACGCGTAATTCCCTAAAACATTATTGCACGATGAATGTAATATTGAATTACTTTGTTTCTCAATACAACCAATGATAATATTGGTGCAATATTGTAACATTAAATGTAACGTTGAATAACTTTGCTTTTCAATACACGATGAATGTAACGTTGAATAACATTGTTTTTTAATACATTATCAGTGTAGCTTATGGTAGTTTATGGTTTCTACTCGATGTCCTTAAAGATATTTAATAAAGATCACTTTTCATTTAACAACTGAAGCGGCGATCACTTGTATCATATGTAGCACCGAAAATTATGCAAACATGAATGAGGTGGTAGTTAAAGTGTCGAGAATAGAAACTTTCGATCGTATGAAAGCATTTTTAACTTATTTCGAATAACGGGAGTGTGTTAAAATCAAAATGTTTCTGTTACACGAGTAAGTAGGTATACATTAGGTTGTTTTGAAGGTCATTTCGTTTTTCAAAATGGAGAATGTATAATTCGATAAAATGTTTGTACACTCTAAAAAAAAAATTGTGTTTCATTTTCACGAAAAAAACAAAAACGAAATGACTTTCCGAACAACCCCATAGTAATGGGGTTAAATCGGAAACCATTTCTGCGAACTGAAGAATGAAAATCCCTTCTCTCGCGAGATCGATGTGTCGTGTCCAATTTGAAAATTGTTGCGATGATCGATCGATATGCAACTGCAAGTGTAAACGTAACTTCACTTCGGTTTTGACAATAGTATTCGTCACGTCCGTTGATATACCTTTTTATTTCGAGCCACCGCAACGAAGATAGCGTTTTCATAGCTCGGTGCAGAAATCGCTCGAGAAAACGTGTCTTTCGTGGACATTATTCGTTCCAGAAAATGAATTAACGTATCAGAGCTCTCGCGGACAAAGTATTTCAGTCGATTTTCCCTCACTTCTGTCTACTTACGAATTACTACTTCCTCTGCTGGTAAGCATCGCTAACTAATTGCACCGAGAGTCCGTCGTTATGATATCAGTATGATTTCCAGGCGATAGTTATCAGAGATTGATTCGTGGCTGCTTGTACATTTACCGAAATATATTTTTTTTTTTGCTTCTACAGGCCAAAACGGTTGTCTTTCGGAACTACGTTCACGAAGAATCCTGGGGAATTAATTCAACGATTTTTATTGGTCCATCGAGAGGACAATATCGCCGGTTGGCCGACGGTTTAGCGCGCGCTATGACCAATTTTCATAAAACCGAGAAAACAGACCGAATCGACCGTTCTATCGTTTTACAGCAAACCGTGCACTAAAAAGAAAAAAAAGAAAAACTGCGGTATAAAAGGTACTCGCGCAAGCTCGCTAATCCAGCAACGAAGTCACTCGAAAAAGAGAACGAGTATTCCTGCAGGATTCCCTTGTATCGCGTGTTCCTTCTTTCCTTTCCCCCTTCAACGCTCCACGGTTCACACGTCGAGATTGTTTATTGCTCCGAAGTGGCAGAAGAAGCATAGAAATTCCGTGGAAACTCGCGCGGAAAATTGAAACGAATCGTCGTTACGAATCGAACAGATTTCACGCGGCTCTGTTGTTTCGATCGTTGGAAACAAATTGGTGAAAAAGAGTGCTGGGAAAATCGTCGAGGGCAAGATCATAGTCCGGTTATTCACGTTCGCATCGAGGTGATCGAAAAATGAAATCCGCGTCGATTTGAAACGAAAGGGCGTGCGTTCACGGTGCGATTCATCTTGAATATGTAAAACCGATCGCGATTATCGATTACGAAGCAAAGACACTTGAAATAATCGGAACGGTGACGAGCTATCGAATCGATCGTGGAACACGAATTTCGAACACGTTCTTCCGCGGCGACGCGACGCGGTTAGATCGTAAATACGTTATCGTTAAATATCGTGTTCTGTGTTTGTTTTCAATTGCGCGCGAACGGATTAGAGAACAGGTGTAGCGTTCCATGTGCCGGAAAATTTTCATCGATTCGAATACCATCGAAGCACACGAAGAAAACGTTTGTAAAATAACGTCTCGCTCGAAGTACGCGGATTTCTGAAGTCTTTCGGTGTAGTCGCGAGCATCGAATTCCGATGATAGAATGGAAGAAAAAAAACAAAGATCGAAACGAAATTTTCTGCACCGTGGAGTAAACTCGGTTACGATTCGGTGTAAACGCCGATGAAAACAATCAACACGAGCCAAGAGCAAGGAGAATTGTACAAAGGTTATCCCCTTTTCGATGGAAACTATGGTCTGGTCGGGTTCCACGAGAACTGATTATTCTTGCGTAGAAGAAGAAAGACCGTAAAGATGCGACGGACACGTACGTGTAAGTAAAGACGCGAAAATTCGCATCAATCTCCGATTTGTATCAAATCGAGCACGATTCGGAGTAAGTAGCTATTACGCGTCTCGAGGATAGTTTCGTACGTGAACTCGAGATTACCAGACATTACATTTACCAATTATAGCTACGGTGGTGTCGTTCAATAACGAACAATCGCACAGATCACAGTAATTGCACGAACAACTCACAATTTTCCATCGTTATCGTAACACGAAAGAATACTATTCGAAACACCTACTCACCGGTCGATCGAGGAGTCGATTCGAAACTACGTTCTCGAAGGTAAGGGATTGATCTGTTTCGACGAAAAGTTTTCCGTATCCTGGCGAACGATTCGAAAGTTCAGATCGGCCGCTCGGGCCACCGACAGGAGTATATATACCTGAGAACGCACCCTCCAACGCATCCCCTCGGCTGCAGCCCATGTATCGCGCAGCCAATCCACGAGGTTCAACCCCACCAACCATCCTTCCGTCCTTCGATGGATCCTTTTTTTTCCGATATTTCACGTTGTCCATCGAAATATCCGAGGGATCGATTCGATCCAAAGTATCATCCCGATACGATTAGTCTCTTTAACGAGAGGATAATAAACGCCAAATTTTTTTCTCGATCTTTGACCTTGTCCATCGAAATATTCTTCGACCGTTCGATTCAAAGCACTTCGATACAATTCAACTCTTAGATATTCTTGCTAACGATTAATCTTTTCAACGAGAGGATTATTCACGTACGTGCATTTGGATAACAAACACTGAACTTTCTTTTCGATCTTTGACGTTGTCCATCGAAATATTCTTCGACCGTTCGATTCAAAGCACCTCGATACAATTCAACTCTTAGATATTCTTGCTAACGATTAATCTTTTCAATGAGAGGATTATACACGTACGTGCATTTGGATAAGAAACACTGAACTTTCTTTTCGATCTTTGACGTTGTCCATCGAAATATTCTTCGACCGTTCGATTCAAAGCACCTCGATACAGTTCAACTTTTAGGTATTCTTGTTAACGATCAATCTTTTCAACGAGATCTGCTCGAGAATTACACACGTACGTATATTCGGATAAAAAATACCAAACTTGAACGTTTCTCGCAGAATGCGATCAATGTTTCTGTTACGGGTGTATAAGAGTTTGAAAAGCAGTAAAAGGTGGTAATTTTTCCACCCATAAATTGCAACATTATACTTAGTGTACATTTAAGAGAAAACTCGACAAAAAATGTTTACCAGTAAATATTTTATAACGTTAAAAACGTATGTTTTAAATGTTTCGATTCTGTAACTCCGAACTTTCTTTGATAAAAGTGTACGTATAACGATCAAACGTGGACAAATTTAAACACAATAATATCCAGGCGCATGTAGTAAGTATCTTAAGAGATTCGTAATAAAATTTTATCATTTATCAATGTTGCTTGACTCTGACTTCTTGCTTAGATATTATTGCGTTTATATCTTTTCGTGTGTAACCGTTACAGAGGATTCGTAATTACCCGATCGAAACGTTTAAAATATACAGTTCGAACCATTTTCTCGTATCCGAATTGGAATTTTCAACCAGCAATTTACCATCAAATTTATACTTTTACTTTTCGATTCACAAGAATCTCTTGCAGTTTTTTATTTTCCATTTTCTTTTACTCGGTAACGGTAGATCAATGGTACAAAGTTTAGTTCCTGTAAACAAACCAATCTGCCCGTTCCTTTTTGAATAAATAACGAACGATACGAGAAGATGCAAGAAACCATTCTAACCCAACACGGTTAAAAACAATACTCGTCTTTGCATTAGTCGATCGGTCGAGGCGTTTCACGGTTACCGTGAACATCGTTTTAAAAAGCAGCGTCTCGAGGAAAACTGGTTTAAAGTTTCACAATACGTCGAGTGATCCCGAGTATACCGTTTCCGCCAATGAATTCTATCTACCTACCTATACACCTTATTTAATAACGCTGAATTTCTATAGGATACTTTCGAGAATTTCTATTGTCATTTCTAAGACAAACTGCAACTTCACGAAGCGAAAGATGAAAAAGTTCGAATTTTCCGAATTTCACATCCCCTTTTCGCGTTATCCTAATACAATCTCAAACGTTGGACATAATTATTGCATACACATCGCAAACATACCACGAGAGGGTGAGTTTCCATTCCTTGCGCGATCTTCTTCGCGAGCAATACGATTTCTACAAAACTGTAATCAGATTGGTTTCGAAATACAAAGTTACTGCGAGATTTAACGAAACGTTCCTTCCAAGACGTCTGCCGGAGGTAAAGACGGATATCACTTTGCGCAGAGAATTGTGTATTTCCTTTCTGAGCGCGCGTCAACCGATCCTCTTTCACGTAAAATTCTATGGCGTATCCATGAAAACGTTTCCACGACAGTGTGCTTAACTTCGTCTCGGTTCTTACTCGTCGTCGGTGATCTCTCGGTTGGTGAAGGAAAGATTCGAGGGGAAAAAAAAATACCGACAGTCATCCTTGCCCTTTCAACGTTGTTTCTTTCGATCGATCCACGCTTACACGTTGCCGGTAATCGATTCAATATTTGTCCCTGGATATGCCCGGTGGTCCCCAAGCACTCGATAAAAATTTCCGCAAAATCACCCTCGTCTCTCCATCTACTTTATATTTAAAATAAAAGCCCGGCCGCTGTTATTCTTCGTGTTGCATCAGCGCATGTAGGTCGAGCGGATATCCACGCGCGGAGGATACCTCGAGATATCCGCGCGATACGTCCGCCAATCTTATGATCGTTAAATCTGACAGGAGGCTTCCGAAACTTAGGAATGCCCGATAACGATGCGAAGCTGCACGCGCCGAAGCCAGAATCGGCGTGTAGGTGTAATCTTCCTTCTCTCGCGTGGGCACGATACGAAATCGTGATGGCCATATCGATGGAAGTGTTAAAACGAGATTGCAGACAAAGAACGGGACACGACGATGGAAGGAAAAGAACAATATTAATAAAAGACACCCTATCGGGCCACGCGGATTTACCGTCATTGATTACGAGCATTATGAGCTCGTTCGCGTTGTTCTCTTTAATCCGTGTATTCTCGTTTCTCCTTCCGACCCCTTGCTACGTGTACGCTCGGTGACGAGCAACATTTCTTTTTTTTACACAACAGACAAACTGCTGTTCATCCGTTCTTCGTCGAATACAAATTAGAATTTTAATCGAGAATTGAAATATTTCCCAACGAACAGATTCCACCGTCCGATCGGATCAACGTCGCGAATCAATCGCTGTGTGTTGCTTTTTTTATTCGAAGAAGATTGTACCCATTGTTGCGTACACAGAATGCTCGATGTGTAATTTTATACGGGCGTTTTAAAATTATTAAACTCGTTGGAATGTTTTCGCGTTTTCGTTAGCTTTTAGAAGAAAATGGGAGGAAATTTATTTACTCGCTGGTCCGATGGGAAAAAATTCACTGATGCATGGTAAGACAGATGAAAGAGAGGCGAAACGAACGGATGAATACTTGTATTCGAGTACGAACAGTCGACGACAAATGAATGAAAAAATAAGAGAAACATTGGTTAATCGTGATTTACATAGATAGTAGGTTGTTCGATAAAACTTGTTAACAGAAGTAGGTTGTTCTGTTGTAAAATTGTGCCCATCGTTGCGCACACAGACAATTAAAAACAATCGCACTAAATTCCATTCGTTGAATGACTATCGAATAAAACTCACCGTTGTTACTACTTCAAACTAAATTTATTACTGCCCGGAATTGAACTTATCATTAGTATTAAATAAGTGGTCGACGTGTAATTTTATACGGGCGTTCTAAAATTATTAGACTCGTTGGAATGTTTTCGCGTTTTCGTTAGTTTTAGAGGAAAATGGGAGGAAATTTATTTACTCGCTGGTCCGATGGGAAAAAATTCACTGATGCATGGTAAGACAGATGAAAGAGAGGCGAAACGAACGGATGAATACTTGTATTCGAGTACGAACAGTCGACGACAAATGAATGAAAAAATGAAAGAGGAAAAAGAAGAGAGAGAAAATTCGAATTTACAGAGATACTTGTTGCTAATAATATACAAACAGTTGGGACAATTGTTGCTACTATTTACACAGAGTATGCTAAAATCCAAGATTCGATTTCAGATTTTCTCAAAGATACCATTCGTTCTCGTTTATTGACCTCTTCGAAAAACTATCGCAATTTATCGATACGTCACTGGGAAATTCAATCGTGAGTTTTTCTTTACAATTTTAGTGTTTACTTCCATCGTGCGATAATTAAAGTAACTTAAACGTTAAATGTATACGTACATGCCAGAATCCTGGGGAAAATTAATTCGTAATTCAAAGGTGCCGCGATGTCCGAGATAAACGTTAATCGCTGGAAAGAGTGGAGGATATGTTTCGCTAAATTGTTTCGCCGGTCGATTATCAGCGATTGTTATCTCGAATAGTTGAGATGTTTATCCGTATCGTTTTCGGTTACATTAACAGGTAAATCCGTTTTCATTTTCGTAAGAGATTTTATCGTTATTGATCTCATTCGAAGGAAAATACCCTATTGCCTAGAAAAAAAAAGCTTCGATGGAATATCTTTTTTAATTGAAAACTTGTCGACGAAAGTTTTAACGGAGCATTAACTGCAATAAAATTTTCGTCGTTTATATTCGCGTGGCTCGAAACTTGTAATTCGGTGCATCTCTATATTTCGACGAAATAATGTTTAATTTGCGTTTGTAAACGGAACCGTGTATTATTCTTTCCATATTCTTATAACTCGTAAATGCTAATATTTGTCGGTTTGTACATCGTATCGATGCGAAGCCGTGAAAATTGTCCGCGAGAAAAGGTTTCCCGTTGTCGAGCGAACGAATAGCATGATTTTCCGGCAAAAGAGTGACATGTAACTCGATTCGATAGCACGAAAACTTTCATATATTATATTGGATATTCTTCGGTAACCAAAAATGAAATGCCAGCCAGATAACAGTCTCCCCCTTGGAACGTCAAATGCGAACATATGTTCGTATTTGTTGGTTTTAATTAGATTTCGCTACGTGACTGTTCTACGAATTCGAGAAGTGGACAGTGTCGTTCAAAGGCAGAGTATTTATCGTGCACGGTTAATTTCACCGAAATTTCGTTTCTCGAAAATCGTCAATAACTTCCATCGAAAACGAAAGGACGAGACCAATCTTTCACAACACTTTTCGTAACAGTTGCACGACAATTTAATTCGTTGTTGAAACGATGCTCAGATTTTTCGATCGAGAAACACTGCGATAACAGATGCATTCGTAATGCGATAAAATGATTTGCGTATGTATCTTACGCGTGTCATTGGCCCTTGTCCATCGAAAACGAAAGGACGAGACCAATTTTTCACAACACTTTTCGTAATAGTTGCACGACAGTTTTGACTCGTTGTTGAAACGATGCTCAGATTTTTCGATCGAGAAACACTGCGATAACAGATGCATTCGTAATGCAATAAAAAGATTTGCATATGTATCTTACGCGTGTCATTGGCCCTTATCATCTAGGTAATATTTTTATTTTATTGTACATTTATCATCGAGCATTATCGTTCAAGTGATTTACGACTTTTACCCTTCCATCCGTTTACTTTGTCGTGTAATCCAGTTCATCCAGCGGATTATTTCTTTGTAGATCGCAATCTGGATCTCCTGCCGTATGGCATTAACGAAGTTCAGACCTATTTTGTAGTTAAAAGAGTTTTATGGAGATAAACCATCTAAGCGGGATGCACTGCGGGACTAATTGTACAAGACGGTAACCATATTTCACTGTTCTCTCAAAATTGGCTCACCGTTCGCGATAATTTACTAAAGAATTTTCTATCGAACGGTGAATTACCAAGTATTAACTCGAAAATACGAAGATCTTGAAATCTTTAATATAAAGTGTATTATATTATATGTATTATAAACGATTCGAAATATATAGCGTGTCGTGCGCGTTGAACAAGTCTACAGCCCTCGTTTCGTTTGCGAGTTTCGAGCGTATCGATAACACTGTTCATTGCACGAAATAGTTACTGGTTTTCTTTCGATCCAATCGTGAAATGGACACTTTGAAATAACATTCACGGCATGTTATTCTGTACGAATTTTAACAACTATTGCGATAACCGCGATCAGAAATATGTATCCGTATAGTTCGTGAAAGAAGCGCGCCAGCATTCTCAATTTGAAAATATATATTTCTGTTAAATACGATCCGCGTTTAGGTATACTACGTCAACGTGGGACAAGTGCATACAGAAACAAGTGGAAATCCGCCATAAACTGTGCAAGAAATGGAGAGTATACTTTCAAAATCAATCATTTTCAATCACACTAAACAAGTAAGTAGTTACGATCGATCGACACAGTGTACGGTTGAGACATACAGGGTGTCCCAATCGTGACCGGTCGATTTGAATTTCCTGCTATTTTTAAAACGTTGAACCGATTTACTTGAAACTTGACAAATGTTATCTAGACAGATGGGAAACTAATCGTGGAAAAGTATACGATGAAAGAACGCGTGCAAATTATTCAAGCGTATTATGAAAAATCGCGATCTTTAATGCCAACGATTCGGGAATTTCGTAATCGTTTCCCTCGGAATCGTGTGTCGGCAAAAAGCACTGTGAATAAACAAAATTGTCGCATATGGGGCTCGAAAAAATCCACGACAGGTTGAACGATTGCCAATGTATCCAAAGCGATCCAAAATCGTGCGATTTGACACTTTTGGACTTTTTTCTTTGGGGTCGCGTGAAAGGTGAGGTTTGTATCGACGATCCAGAGACAATTCCAGAGCCAAAAGATAACATCGAACGTGTCATTGGTGAAATCGATCCAAGATGGTGCGAAGAAGTTGTGAAAATTTTTGGAATAAGGTCGGTGGTCAGTAAAAAAAGCCGAGGCGTCCTTTTGGAAGATATCTTGTTCCATTATCAACTCTCAAGTTTGTACTTTTTTATAAGAGAAAAATATCAAGATTACTTAAACCGTTTGACTTTTATTCAAAAAGTAAACCGACCGGTGATGAACGGGACACCCTATATTACTGGACAAAAATTTTCCGTACGGTGTAAGTATCCGTATATTTATCGTTACTCGTGTGGAGAAAATAACGGTTCTTTTTTTGCCAGACTAACAACAGGGGATGAAAAAGTATATAATAATGTTAAAAGGGAATGAACGAGCAACTTGTGTTACTGAAAACGCACGATTAAACGTTAATCTCTTCGAGGATATTGTCACGTGTGTGTGTATGTGTGTAGGTTTAACCTTTAACGTATCTTAAGTATCGTAACGCGAAAGTTAACGCTCCAATTGCGAATAAATGTTCGTAATTAAATTTCCCAATGATATAACACTGCAACGTCTTCGTGACCACCGTGAGTCGATATCGATTAGAATTTTTCTTCCTTTCGAAGAAACATATTCGTTCCCGAAGAAAGTGAAGCACTGTGTGTCGTGAGACGATGAAGTAATTATACGCTACAAAGTTTTAACATCGAACGGAACTATCGCTGCGGAGAAATATTACGTCGTGTTAGAAAATGTAAAAGTTGCGATTGAATGCAAGCGTTCACGATTGGTAAGAATCGTACAACAATGGCCACCATGCGAAAATTGTGCGAAACCGATTTTTATCTTTTCCTTGTAAATCATTGTAAATTCTCTTTCGTTGAAAATTATTAAGAATGTCGATGCCGCGGAACACAGTACCTTATTAACTTCTATTTAGTTCGAATTCTGAAAGGGAAACTTTTCATACAAAATGAATCTACGATTTATTGTCAAGTTGGAACGGGGATCGTAAAACGTTTCGACGTTTATACGTTTATCGATCGAAATAAAGTATGGTTCGACAAAAGTTCTCATTAAATTTCGTTTCAACGGATGCTACGAAGTTTTCTGGCCGAACCAAACCGGCTTTCCAAAACGTGTTAATGTCGCTTACTTTTACTAGGTTGTTCAATAAGTTTTGTCGTTCGATAAAACTTATTGAACAGTACTGTTCAATGTAGTACTTTTGTCGTTCGAAAAGCTTATTGAACAGTACTGTTCAATGTAGTACTTTTGTCGTTCGATAAAACTTATTGAACAATACTATTCAAAAAGTTTTATCGAACGACGAAACTTATCGAACAACCTATTAGAGTAAGGCTCGAATACGGTTTCGAGATTACGGGAGGGCGCTGTGACCGCTATTCTTGGATAGAACTGTCGGTTCGACGAACGAAGGAACTTACCTTCCAAGGATAAGTCGCGAGTAAACGCCACCTTTGAGTTCCAAATCGTATAAACGTCATCGAAGAAATTCGCGATAACGATGCGAGTTGGTTCTTCGTTCGAAGCCGATTCGTCGAAAAATAATCTCTCGTCCACCTTCAAACCGAACACATTGAACGAATAACCGTATTTTCGAAAATCCAACCGATACCCAAGGAACACCCAAAGCGTTGATCGGTTGTTTCACCGTGCTCGAGAACAACGAGAACGTGATTCAATTCGAGTGGTACGAATCTCGTCGGAACTTAGTTCGATTAAAAAATTTCGAAGTCCTCGTCCTCGTACCGGGAACAAGGAAGTATCCGGAGATCGAACGAGCGAATGGTGGACGGTTCGAAATTTCGAAATGTTTTCTCGAGCGTCTGGAAAAAGAGCCTGTCCTTCGTCCGTAGCGCAGGATCAGGACGAAGGAACGCGGAGAGAAACCCTCCCTCCAAAAAAAAAAAAAAAAAAAAAAAAAAAGAAAAACAAAAAAAGAGAGAAAGGGGCACGGATAATGATATCGAAGAAGAGGCAACGTGTTCCCATCGGCCCATCCGGCGACCTGCGACGACAACCGGGTCGTAGTGGGGACGCTCGAAAGGCCAGAAGAGCGGCGACCGTGAGGCCCTCGCGAAGAGGAAGAGGACGAGGACGAGGCAGAAACGTGGCCGGTGGTAGTGTAAGAAGGACGGTGTATCGTTTAGAAAGAGAGAGGAGCAACGGAGGAGAACGGTCATTGCCACCACCTCACCTCGAGCCGGTGCTAAAGTCTCCTACGCGAGGTGTATCCTCGACCCTGGCACGGTCTACCGTGCGGAATTGTCCTGCAGTTTAGCTTGGCTTCGTTCACGTCGGTCGTGGTGGGGCCTTCACGAGCGACGATGCGCCGGGGCAGGATTCGTGCACGCGGAGCGCACCCGAGAGCACCTGGATCGGTGATCCAGAAGTCGTGAACCACGCTAGGATCACCGAGAAACCAGTTCGATCGGTGGTAGCCGCGACGAGCAGGTCGCGGTTGTTTCGTACGTTCGCGCGGTCTCTCGAGTATTACGTTCGAGATCGGTGACGGACGTGGTGCCCCACGATCTCGCGAGTTCGACGAGATTTTGGGTGCAAGGTGTCCCCCGTGGGCGCGCGCGCGCGCTCCGTCTCTCAATCTATCCGTCTCTCTTTCTCTTTCTCCTTCTGTCTCTCTCACACTCGGAACGTTCCACGGGCGAACCTGACGTCGAGGATTCGGCGATACTCGCCGCGGAGAATAACGTGTTTCGGTCTGGAAGAGGGTGGTGCGATTTCACGGTGCAGGTGGCTGTTGCACGAGCGCCGCCGAAGAGGGTGGTTTCAGGAGGGTGAGAATCCACGGGCTCGCTGGGGGGGTAACGATGCCTCTTGGAGTCTGACCACGGAGAAGTCTTCATCGTTCGTGGTCGTTCGGCGGTATCAGTCAAGGTAAGGTTACGATTCTTCGAGGCCCTCGACGAACAGAATCGCGCGATTCGTACCGAATCGTCCTTCGACGATGACCGATACCGTGTCGCGCTCGCGACGATATTCACGGTCCCGGTGTCCCGTGTTCGACGAGTAATTGGACACCGATGGATCGATCGATCGATCGATATCCACGGTACGTGTACGTGCGTGCATCGCGCGAACGTTTCCCTGTTTCCGCGTTTAACGCGAAAATATGATTTCGACGGTACGACGGTGATTCGTCGTTCTTTTGGTTCGATTTTCAAGTAAAGTGCGAAGCAGTACCGGGACGACCGAACCGCGTCGTATCACGATTCGCAGCCAATTCGATGTAAATAAATGCAACATGGAAGCGCATCCTCCGCGGGTTCGTTGCAGAATTAATTCGAAATGTTATAAGCGCTTGTTAGCGGTGGATTTATTTACCGTACCGGCGGAGCGAAAGAAATTTTCTGTGCCCGTTGGCAGCGATTTACCAAAGCGAACCGTATGTCGTTCACGAATAGCGGTACCGCTCGTTCCTTTAAGCAGAATTCGAACTTTCACGAACGCCGCGACCTTAGTACGAGTGTCGTTCTCTCGATGACATCGCCTCGTTTCGTATGTGATTCACGAATCGACCGGAAAGAAAGAAAAGAAGAGAAAAGAAAAAGGAAAGAGAAAAAAAAAAAAGAAACGAACGCATGCCAAACAACCTCGTTCACGGTGGTGGTTGAATAACGCTTAACGATCGAAGGCGTCCCCAGATCTCGGTGCATCGGCCGATGGAAAATGTTGGTAATATCGGAGAATGGGAACGCGTGTCGGGCAACTACGTATACGGTATTAAAAGATTTTTTAACGATCGGTGAATGGTGAATTAAATTCCGAGTGAGTCGACGATAAATTTTATGTCCAATTAACGCGCGTTGCTGCTCGGGAATATTTTGCTCGGAATACGGCGAACATCAGTCGACGATTAAACCGAGGTATTTACGACACTGCTCTTAAACCCTTTGGACTCGAGCCGTGTCTCCCAAGGGACGAACAAAGTTATTAACTCGATACCGTCCACGTCGCTCGGTCGCAGAATTTAGAAGCAGATCCTTCGCCAATTTTTTCGATAACGTTCGATGGAAATGCTCGAGCGAGGAGATCGACGTTCCCGATCGATTCGAAACAACGAAACGTCCGCGAGGAAAATTCCTCCGATACGAGGGAAAGAGGAAATTCGACGATCAAACGTTCCCCGTTCGAGAATGCCGAAATACGGAAGCAATAAACTAATCGCTATCGGGACGCGCGTACTCCAAAACTCGAAATGCGTGCACTCGAGTACTCTGCAAGAAATCGCGCTCCGTACGATTATCGAAATATCTACTGTACACGAATACTCGACGAAACGAAGTAGCGTTCACCGTGAATGAACGGAGATTGTAAGTAAATTAATTTTTCCGCGAGTTGTTTCCACTCGAGACCGATCGATCGTGATCTTTTTCTACTTACGCGTCGAGTACACCGAAAAATCTTTCGCGTCGTTATAAACAAACAAAACAGCGTTTACCGTGTCTAAACGGAGATTCTAAGTAAATTATTATTATTATTAATTTACAAACGGGCAGAAGCTCTTTATATAAAATGTTTACAAATGAAACTTAACTTAAACGAAGAAGAAACGTGCACAACAACGCATTGTACGAAAACGAATAGCATTGATCGATCATCTTACGCAATTGTCTTTTCAAGGTACGCAAAGATCCACAGAAAGAATGAATTTTTAAATTCATTTTTAAATTCATTTTTAAATTCATTTTTAAATTCATTTTTCTGTAAGTTCTTTCCATTCCGTATCAACTGATCACGATCTTTTCGTACTTACAAATTGTTTTATACGAATGAAACTTAACTTAAACAAAGAAGAAACGTGCACAACAACGCATTGTACGAAAAGGAATAGCATTGATCAATCATCTTACGCAATTGTCTTTTCAAGGTACGCAAAGATCCACAGAAAGAATGAATTTTTAAATTCATTTTTAAATTCATTTTTAAATTCATTTTTCTGTAAGTTCTTTCCATTCCACACCAATTGATCACGATCTTTTTGTACTTAAGCGTCGTGTACACCGAAAAATCTTTCGCGTCGTTACGAAGAAACCAGATTTTTCTATCGTCAATTTTATAATCATTTTACAATCAAAATCGAACGTCAGGTACGATTATATACGTGTATTTATATACATAATAGACACTCGCGTATAATGTACCGTATCGGTCGATCGCTTTCGCGTTTTATTATTTCCAAACCCGTTACGTTTCGCGAATCGTCCAAGGGTTTCAGTGCAAATCGGTCTCGAGTGCAAAGGGTTAACGAGTGCTGCCCGATACCGATGGCCTCCTTCGTTTCCGAACGAACGTTTTATTCCGCTGTACCGTACTTCGGCGCCAACCCACATGTGCGCCTCGCATTAGATACGTGCGTACAAATGAAAGTGGCTGGTACCGTTACGACTTACGCACCGCGTTACAACAAAAGCTTTTTATATAGGGACACGCGTGTCCGCTTTCGACTTCGAAACCTTTAATCGCGATATTCCGCACACGAAGCAGGGATTGGTCGCCTTTGGCGAACTCTGCGAAGACGAGGATCGTATCGGTGTTTAGTAACGTATTAAACCGCTCCGATTATTTATCCAGACACGACAGAGAAAACTGCTGATTTTTCTTGTAAAACGAACGTTCCGCGAATAAGTGGCACGGATAAGAAGTAAAGTAATCTCTGTCGGGGAAATTAAATAGAAAACGTACGATTGGACGAAGCACGAGGCTTCGTTTTCGGGATAATCGATTTTGTAGTTACGTTAACTCGATACGAACCGGTCTCGACTTTGCGGGTTTGATTTATGTACTGTTTACAAGAGCGAAGAAGCGCGATGTCGATTGTCGGAATATACAGCGTTTACAAACGATTCTTTTCGAGAGCATCTGCAGCGAGATCCATTGAGTTTTGGTTGCTCGTGCCTTGGAATTTTTAAAATCGACGATCCTTTTCGAGCATTTGTGTTCGAGGAATAATAAACATCGTTTCTGGAAACGTAGTTTCGAACGTTTCGCGTTCAAAGTATTGAACATTTGTCCGTTGGAAAACTTTCGATTGAATTTTCGTATCGTTGGTTCGATTCGACGAAGTCGTAAGAAATTTCGAAACGTTTCTCTGTAAAATATCCGTTCGAAGGAATCCGTCTTCGATAGGGATAACGATTGGAAATAGAGAGTTTCGTCGATTTTCGTAATTTTTCGATAAACAAGAGCACACCGCGCGACTCGTAGCTGTTGGAATAACGTGACAATCCGAAAGACTCGTGGCACGACTGTTCCCTTGAAATGTGCACGCAAGACGTGTAGCTTTGAAATACGATAGATTTTCACGAGGACGAAAGCCTCGCGTGAAATAATCGTGTCCTCGTGTTCGATTTATTTTTGAACGCAGACTCGGTTCTCTGTCGGTCGCGCCACTCGTTACGGGGCATCCTGTGTACGTCTATAAATAAGAAGAAAATTTCCGATCGAGGTATCGAAGAAGGATCGGCAAATATTTATCAGGATAATTTCTGGTTGTAAAGGAAGATTATCTCGCGGCCATCCATCGTATTGAAAGGAAACAATCTTTCGGAATACAGGAGCATCGGAAAAACGTAAACGATCTTGCTCTTCCCGAGGGACTGAGAGCCTCGCTGCCGGAGTATTGCTTTACAAAAAGAAAGAAATAGTCCGTTCCAAATCGAGGCGGAGAAGATAACTGTCGCCTAACTAATCAGAAGCAGGAAACCAGTAACCTGACCATCGACAAGCCAACGCGCCACTCACGTCGACATTTGTTGCTTCATCCACCCGAATTCCTGCCTCTGGGTAACTGTAACGGTTTTTATCACTTCCTCAAAGAGGAGGAGCGAGTGCACACTGGATGAGATCATTGCATTTCTTCGGCCGGCTCGAAAGAAAACTAGAATCGCGCGCCTGAATTTCAAGGCAAAACGTTCTCAAACGAATATAGTACGATCCATGTATCTTCGTCGACAGAGGTACGATTTTCCTCTCCTTCGAATGTAATAATTTAAAAATCAAAATTATTCTCTAGACTTTCGGAGCATCCATTTATCGGAGTGAAGCACGACGCAACGTTTCGTACTCTGGTCTAGAACTATTTCTGGAGTTTATGTACTGCTTGGAACCACGCGTGTACGAATTAGAATCATTCGTATCGAATATAGTACGATTCGTGTATCTTCGTCGACAGAGGTACGATTTTCCTCTCCTTCGAATGTAATAATTTAAAAATCAAAATTATTCTCTAGACTTTCGGAGCATCCATTTATCGGAGTGAAGCACGACGCAACGTTTCGTACTCTGGTCTAGAACTATTTCTGGAGTTTATGTACTGCTTGGAACCACGCGTGTACGAATTAGAATTATTCGTATCTGGGTAAAAGTGTTTGGAACACTTACCCCGTGTATGTCGATTTTTGTATCGTCTTACTTCTCATTGTTCGATATTTATAATTTAAAATGGCCTGGTTTCAGGTTGTACGCAAAGTCTCGAAGAGGTTCCAAAGTAGAGATCGTAACCCTTTGAGTTGTGTATTTCATCGATAAATAAATGCTCCGAAAGTCTAAAGAATAATATTTACCTAAATTGTGAAACTTTTCATCTTTACATAGGACACTTGTGTAGATTATATATATATGCGCAGTCTGATTTACCGTGCCCATTGTATTTTACGTTTTCATCTTCCATCGTCAGTTTCCTTTTGAAACTCGTTGGAAAATTTTATTCGTAATTTCGTTCATACTATTGGGTTGTTCGGAAAGTCATTTCGTTTTATTTTGGTGAAAATGAAACACGATTTTTTTAAAGTGTGCAAACATTTTATTAAATCATATATTCTCCATTTTGGAAAACGAAATGGTTTTATAAATTAATACGATAATAAAATCTCTGTAAACAGATTCGGAGATGATTTCGTTGCACGAATCCCGGATAATATTATGTTGTTCGAAAAGTCATTTCATTTTTTTTTTTGTGAAAATGAAACACGATATTTTTAGAGTGTACAAACTCTCTAATTTTATTAAATTATATATTCTCCATTTTGGAAAACGAAATGATTGTATAAATTAATACGATAATAAAATCTCTGTAAACAGATTCGGAGATGATTTCGTTGCACGAATCCCGGATAATATTAGGTTGTTCGAAAAGTCATTTCGTTTTTTTTTTTTTTTTTTGTGAAAATGAAACACGATATTTTTAGAGTGTACAAACTCTCTAATTTGATTAAATTATATATTCTCCGTCTTGGAAAACGAAACGACTTTCCGAACGACCCAACATTACCAACGTTATACCCCGTGTAACAATAATACTTATCAGAGAGAAGTATTTAGAATCACGATTGTTGAAAAGATCGTTCGAATAATTCCATTTCGATCGCGATGTATTTAATTTCGCGTTGAAATGAAACGTCTCCGGAGCAACGGGGAGTACAGAGGAACGCTCGAGCACGATGCGATAATCGCGAATTGAATTTTCGCGCGAAGAAACGCACGAAGATTACGCAAGGACCGGGAAGTAGAACGCGTTCCCCGAATTGACACGTCGATCCGCCGCTAGTCCACGACGATCCACGATTCGAGCGGACAGGATACATGTAACGTTACACCCGAATTCTTGCTTCTGAGTAACTGTAACTCGGTTTCTTGCGCGACGGATATCGGGTAACCGTGACTCGATGTCGCGACAGCCATCGCGAGGCGTCATTAGCATCCTCGTGAAAGACGATGGAAACTTATACGAGGAAAGTGTCGGAGCGTCTCGAAACAGAAGGAAAGAGGGCTCAATTGTGACGACGAACAATCGCTTTTACGAATCTGTTTCTCCATCTTGTACGCTTTCGCGTGATATTGTACTCGGCGTGTTTGTTGAAAACGAGTGTCCGTTCTCATAAGGTCGTTCACTCGAACCTTTCTATTCCCGCGCCGTGACTTACAGGGGGCTGTTAACGTCCCCGGTGTCTTTCCATTGTCTCCCGCGATTCGTGATCGTTCATCCCTGTGTCGTCGAGTTCGGTCACCGAGTAACGTCGATAAAATACTTACCCAGCTGCTTGGGTTTAAATACGATTAGATAACGCGAGCTTGTAAAATACACATTCGATTCTATTCTACTAGCTTGTTAAATAAGTAAAATTCTCCCGTTTTTTTCTCTTTTCCATTGTAAAAATATTACTACGACGCTTCAATTTTGTACAACTGTACACGAAACTTCGCACGTGTTCATCGAACGGCGGTACCGTCTTTGGGAAAATAAAACGAACCTATTAGCTCCGTTTCTTATCGAACGAATTAACGAAACTTATCGAGCAATCTATTATTTTTATCAATACAAAATTTGATCAATTACAGGTAACGTTACTTCCAAATTGTCGAACTTTAAATACAAAGATTCCGCGCGTCGGATAAACGTTTCATTCGATAAGAAAGTTTGCGATCTGTGAACGTTGTGTCTCACCGGAAACGTTGAGATACGTGTTATCCGTGTCGCGTCTCGTTCGTAAGATGTAACGAACCTTTTACTCTCGGAGCGATCGGTAATTGGAGAGGATAACTCACCGAAATGAGAGAGAGAGAGAGGAAATTGGACACGAATTAATTCGAGAAACGCGTTGTTGTCGTTCGAAGACAGAACTTCTGTAACGTCCATCCTGTGAGAATTTTCTCAGACGTGTCGCGAAAAGAATGGCGTTCACGTGACCAAGCGAGCAGCGTAACGTTACGTACGAATCGTTTGTTCGCGCCAGCTACAACACGTCGTCGTTTCTCTGTTACAGATGTGGGATCGACAAAGACAAGCCTGGGCCGTCGTTCTTCTAGGCAACGTCCTGATGAATACCGTGATTGCCTCCCCGATTTACGTTCCCCAGTTCGTTCCAGGAAGTAAGTCTCCCGATTCTTTCTTTCTTTTTTAACTCTGGAACGACCAGAGGAGTTTTCGAACACGATCTTTCCTCGGCGACAATTAACGTGGAAATGTACAAGTCGGCCAATCGTTTCGACGATTGCGTATGCAACTTAACGGTTAGAGAAACCGGTCGACTTTGGAATCTCCTTTTCGGTATACCGTGAACTTTCATGGATCCAATTTCATTTCGTTCGAAAGTACGCGTTCCGGACAATTTTCGAAATGTAGTTTTGTTTAAAAATGTTTGGAAACTTGTGCGAGATATCGGGAAATAATTTGAACGAAACGAAATAAACGTCAAGGAGAGTCTTCGAAGAAGGAAAGGTGAAAATTAATATAAAAATAGATTATAAAAGGAGATACTTTTCAGGTTCTTTTTTCTGTGACGTGCTACGAATAATCGTATCCAAAATATTGAAACGAATTTGCAAAATATAATGGTGCAGTCGATCATCTGAGATCGTGAGAGTTTTTATACTTTTCGAATAAAATGAAATGATTCTGCTCGAAATCGAAAACATCGATTTTTACATATTTTCTTGTCGGGTCGAGATATCGTATCCACCGACCCAAAGAACACGGTTTTAAAATTACGTGTTTACAGTTTCGGAAAAAGTAGTCGAGCACTTAAAATTCCATGACATCGTCACAGAACGTTCGACATAGCATTTTAGAAATTTACTTTTACGATCACGTACCACTTTTCCGAAAAGAAAGAAAAAAAACTCTTAATACGATTGGGCGATCGAGTGGTCGAGATTTTTATTTATCAACACAAACATGCACCAAACGGTATACGAATGCAATGAGATAA
Organism: Ptiloglossa arizonensis; assembly: GCF_051014685.1. Classification (NCBI taxonomy): domain Eukaryota; kingdom Metazoa; phylum Arthropoda; class Insecta; order Hymenoptera; family Colletidae; genus Ptiloglossa; species Ptiloglossa arizonensis. Next base: position 3,627,145 of record NC_135052.1, read on the forward strand.
GAAGAAAGATTAATCGAACAAAGATTGTTTGCATTAAAAATAAGGCGGATATCGTTTAAATTCGCCGACCCTGTTGAATTTCAAGATAAGAGTTATCGATGACTGACTGACGAAATAATTTGACAAAAGAAATACATTTCTTTCCACTTTCCCGCAATTAAATGCGACAAATTGAAACATAGATTAGATTTTAAACGTATCTTCCCAAGACGAGTATATAATTTTCTCAAATGTTTGCATCGATAGACCCATGACTGTATTAATAAACTCGGGCTTTTTTCGCGAGAAACAACTACGTACCATTTCATTACCATTGTTAAATTTCACTATTGATTTTAAGTATTTAACATTAAATCGTTGTCCAATAGGACATCGAACATTACTCCTGGATTCAATTCCGAGTGTATTGAATTTACTCTAATCGCTTCGTAGAATTTTAAACCATTCGCAATCAATAACAGTCCAATTAACGTTCTCTTTAACAATCTCCAACCGAGGTTTCCGATTTTTTTTTGAAACAGTAGTTTCTTAGATGCTCTACGCGAGAAAAGATTACTTTTGTCAGTTTTTTCGAACATTTTTTAAACCTTTCAACTACTTTGTTCATCGTTTTCGGTTAAGTGCTGCCTTATCGTAATACTTAATGAACTTTGTATTACGAATTCAATTTTTGTTTGTTTTGTATGATGTAAACAAACGTTCGAAAATGTTTGTTTACATCGTATACTTAACTTACTCCAAGAATTCTTCGTGCTTCTTAACTTTCGTCGAAGCTTAAGTTTCGTTTTATTTTTCTCAATACAAAAACAACTCATTGCTTATCGTTGCGCAAAATATTATTACTTTCTGCTATTTTTAATTTTAATCGATCTACCTCGGGAGATAAAGAGTACTTGCACAGAAATTTGCAAACGATTACACTTTCTTAATTTTTGTCGATAAATCTAATATCGGACTACAGATACATATTTGATAAAAATATGTATTCGTACAAAATGAATTAAATACAATGTCCAAGTACTAACGTATTATTTCAGTTCGTAAGCCTCGAAGTTACCACTGTACGTTATTGCGAAACAGTCACGAATTAATAAACGAGAACGGTAACATTAATCACGATTTCTTCGTATTACCGAAGAGAAAAAAGCAAAACACGTGGCAAATAATTACATCGAATCTGACAGGTAATTTACTCCCGGATAAAACAATAGCACGTATCGAACGATTATTACTTTAAATATATTACCGATTGCGTGTTTGTAATCTCTTGACCAATGTTGCTTTACCGGATTTAAAACGATCTGGCAACGTCGTTTGTTAAAGCAAAACTGTGTAATCTATAAAACATATTGAGAAAAAAGATGACACATTGTACAGAAAATTGCAATGCGATACAAAAATAATAATAATAATACTATGACAAAAATCGTACGTTAACATATAGCGAAACCTCTTTCTCTCGAAAAACATTGATCAAACTTTTTGGTATCGATTTGTACAACTTTTAAATTCTTTCTCGTCCAAGTTTCTTCCACTCTCCGACAATTCGAACAATAACATAAAAATGTTTCCTAAAACACGCATCTTTCTCTAAATCGGTCATCTGTTAATTTTATATATTTTTCACTATTCGTATTATCGATTTTAGCATGTTGACCAATTACTGTCCGTATCGTTACATCACCGTCTTCGATTCGTCGAATAAGAATAATTTTTCTTTCTTTTTCTTATCACGATTCCAGCTTTTATATATTTGTACGTTTGAAACGTACACCGATCGTATTTTTACGCAATAGCTAAGGAAGAAGCGTTAAGTGTGCCGTAATTTTGTCCAGAAATGCATAAGATCAAGGGTCTTTGAATCTCGTCCCCCAATTTCCCTCCTTTCGCGCGCGCTTCTTTTATCGCGATTCCTGGATTTCCCCGGAGTGTCGGTTGAGTAACGGATCGGTACGCAAATACCCAGGATGGGCTGGGCGAAACCTGTACGTACCCCCGTGAGCGTGTGCGTGCGTGTGCTTACCTGTCTGAGACGCAGGACGACATTGAACCTACCTTGGATTCGAGCTCGAACGGAACGTGGGCGGACTGGTCAGTTTCCTACAAAAGTGGGTCAGCCACGGTCATCGGTGCGCACACGACTTACACTGATTTTTCCGGGCCCCCGTCATCTTCGTTCTCATCGGTATTCCTATCGCTCCGTACTTACGAACGATCGTTGAAGCGAAATAACAACGATCGTCCTTTCGCGGCTTCGGGCACGTAAATTGAATCGTTCGAACGATACACGAGCTTTAATTTTCCTCGTTTTCCCTCTAGTAAACGTCTCGCGATCAATTAGGGGAAAAATTGCACGATTGTTCGACACGATTGTCCTCTCGCGCTTCGACTCGCGAATATTTCGCAGCTTGTAGTTCCATTTTCTTTCTCTCTCCTTGTAAACGTCCATAGTTTGTTCTTGTTCCGTTTTCTTTTTCTAAATAAGTTTCACCTTTCCTCTATGAACCAATCCGGTGTTAAGAACTATCGTAACGCATGGTCGGTAAAATGGCGCGACGAAAGGTTCTTCACCGAGGAAATCTTCCAGTTCTCGTTCGAGGTCAATGTCTATAGCTAATTGGTGGAAAAATTGTGAGCGTCGTTTCGCGTCACCGAGCGCGTGAATTACATCGCTCGAACGAGCCGTGAGTTTGTATTTCCCTTTTTTTCCTTTCTCTCTTCGCGTAAACGTTTATAACTAATTGGGGGAAAAATCGTACGAATCGTATTCAAATGAGAACAGCTTCGTTCCCTCGCGATTCTGGGCGCGTAAATTAAATCGTTCGAACGATACACGAGTTCGTATTTTTCTTCTTTTCCTCTCGCTGAAACATCTACGGCCAATCAGGGAAAGATCGTAGATTCGATCGTAGAAGTGACCGGCACTCGAATCTAACGACTCTGTGTTTTCGTAATTAAATTTCGCGCGTGGTCTAATCGATTTGTTCGTAAAGATATTTTCCACAGGAAGAAGTAGGTACTAGGTTGTCCAATAAGTTTCGTCGTTCGATAAAACTTGTCGAACAGTATAGTACTGGGTTACTCAAACAGTTTCGTCGTTCGATAAAACTTATCGAACAGTACTGTTCAATGCAGTAGATTGTAGTAAGAAAGTACTGTTCAATAAGATTTTCGAACGACGAAAGTACTACATTGAACAGTACTATTCGATAAGTTTTATCAAACATCGAAAGTACTACATTGAACAATATTGTTCAATAAGTTTCATTGAACAACGAAAGTACTACAGTGGACAATACTCTTTAATAAGCTTTTCGAACGACATTGCTACGACAAATACTACACTGAACAATACTACATTGAACAGTACTACTGTTCAATAAGTTTCATTGAATGACGAAAGTACTACATTGAATAGTACTACTATTTGATAAGTTTTACTGAACGACGAAAGTACTACATTGAACAGTACTATTCGATAAGCTTTTCGAACGACGGAAGTACTACATTGAACAGTACTATTCGATAAGTTTTACTGAACGACGAAAGTACTACATTGAACAGTACTATTAGATAAGTTTTACTGAACGACGAAAGTATTACATTGAACAGTACTATTTGATAAGCTTTTCGAACGACGACAGTACTACATTGAACAGTACTATTCGATAAGCTTTTCGAACGACGAAAGTACTACATTGAACAGTACTATTCGATAAGTTTTACTGAACGACGAAAGTACTACATTGAACAGTACTATTAGATAAGTTTTACTGAACGACGAAAGTATTACATTGAACAGTACTATTTGATAAGCTTTTCGAACGACGACAGTACTACATTGAACAGTACTATTCGATAAGCTTTTCGAACGACGAAAGTACTACATTGAACAGTACTATTCGATAAGCTTTTCGAACGACGAAAGTACTACATTGAACAATACTATTCGATAAGCTTTTCGAACGACGAAAGTACTACATTGAACAGTACTATTCGATAAGCTTTTCGAACGACGAAAGTACTACATTGAACAGTACTATTCGATAAGCTTTTCGAACGACGAAAGTACTACATTGAACAGTACTACTGTCCAATTAGTTTTATCGATCGACAAAATGATCGAAGAACCTATTGTTCGTCGTTCGATTCACGGTTAGGCTTTGTTTTCGATCGTTTCTCGTCGCGGGGAGTAACTTTCTTGTTCACTGTCGGTGAAATCATTTCGAGCGACGATCGCGCGCGGGCGTACACGGTCCCCGACGGAAATTCCGACAAGCGCGTAATGGAATCGACAACTTTCTTTCGTGCTATGACGCGCGCGACCGGCTTCCGCTAGCATACATTCGCCACGCGGAAGAACGACGAACGCGTAGAACGTTTCGGTCGAGGGAATTGACCGACTGACCCGAAAGGAAGGGCACTAGCCCCCTCCGTCCCCCTGTCTTCCTTCCATTCTCGGTTTTGCGTACAATTTCACGGTCGATTTTCACTGGCGCACGGCCGTCAACCTCCACCGAAGCCACGAGGAAAGTAAATAAATTCCGGGAAACGCGTGTTACCGTTGCGAGCGGCAACGCCGCTACGTCGATGTAACTTTATTATGTTATGCGTATACATAACTCTACGACGAAACCTCGTTCCGTGTTCGGTTAATTACACCGGCGCCGAGCACCGTTTGTTAATACGATTTACATCTAGTAGAGACTCGGAGGGAACTGCGTACGGACACTAAGGAGACGACCCGCGTCTCGGGGTGAAATTCGTTCGGGGAAACTCGATCAATTTTCCGTGTTATTCGCCGTTAATTGGCACTCGACGTCGCGGTTCCCATGGAATTTACACGTGTGATATTCCTAACGAATGGTCGAATTGTCGTTATTAATTTCAGTATCTGATTTATCTAGAGGAGAGTGGGGTCAGTAGAAACTTACTATTGTGTGGAGTTTAGAGCGAAACGACTTCTCTTCGACCCTTATCTCTTCGATAAGTTTCGTCGATCGATAAAACTAATTGGGCAATAGTACTGTTCAATGTAGTACTGTTCAATATATAATAGTACTGTTTAATGTAGTACTTTCGTCGTTCGAAAAGCTTATCGAATAGTACTGTTCAATGTAGTACTTTCGTCGTTCGAAAAGCTTATCGAATAGTACTGTTCAATGTAGTACTTTCATCGTTCAGTAAAACCTATCGAATAGTACTGTTCAATGTAGTACTTTCGTCGTTCAGTAAAACCTATCGAATAGTACTGTTCAATGTAGTACTTTCGTCGTTCGAAAAGCTTATCGAATAGTACTGTTCAATGTAGTACTTTCGTCGTTCGAAAAGCTTATCGAATAGTACTGTTCAATGTAGTACTGTCGTCGTTCGAAAAGCTTATCGAATAGTACTGTTCAATGTAATACTTTCGTCGTTCAGTAAAACTTATCTAATAGTACTGTTCAATGTAGTACTTTCGTCGTTCAGTAAAACCTATCGAATAGTACTGTTCAATGTGGTACTTTCGTCGTTCGAAAAGCTTATCGAATAGTACTGTTCAATGTAGTACTTTCGTCGTTCGAAAAGCATATCGAATAGTACTGTTCAATGTGGTACTTTCGTCGTTCGAAAAGCTTATCGCATAGTACTGTTCAATGTGGTACTTTCGTCGTTCGAAAAGCTTATCGAATAGTACTGTTCAATGTGGTACTTTCGTCGTTCGAAAAGCATATCGAATAGTACTGTTCAATGTAGTACTTTCGTCGTTCGAAAAGCTTATCGAATAGTACTGTTCAATGTAGTACTTTCGTCGTTCGAAAAGCATATCGAATAGTACTGTTCAATGTAGTACTTTCGTCGTTCGAAAAGCTTATCGAATAGTACTGTTCAATGTAGTACTTTCGTCGTTCAGTAGAACCTATCGAATAGTACTGTTCAATGTAGTCGAAATGAGCATTCTCGGCGGTCGTTCGGAGATCCCTCGTGGAAATTTCGTATACCTCGCCCATCCTGCGGATCAGAAACCTATAAGATGTCTAGATTTGGAAAATACACGGACGAGGCGAACAAATTTCCATTTGATTGATTAATCATTCTCGTCATTGAATTATAAATGTTGCGACGCGATCCTTCGGTTTAAACTCTTCGTCTGTAATATCGTGTGAGACTCGTGGTAAGAAAATTGGGCCGAATATAAGAACCACGAATGAGTCTTGTTACTTAATTAATAATGAGAATGTTACTTAATTATTTGACATTTTCCAGCTACAGCAATTTCCCTGTACGTTGAGTAATATCCAAGATATTAATAAAAAATGGCTAGCGGAAAGGTTGTAACACTGATATTTACCGGGTCGGTTGTAACAGTGATATTTATTTAACTAAATTGTATAGTATATGAAAAACAAGTAAAATTAGTATTTTGCTAGATAAAGAGGTGAAAAATAAAAAGTAAAAAATGAAAAGTTATGATATTTTTTCTCCATTATTAGGCCTTGCAATTATGACAAATATGTATATAAATCGGTATATACGGTAGACATTCTCTTAGAACGGTCGCATAAATTCAAAGTTGAATTCTGTACATGAATTTGTCTTTTCGTTTTTTGTCAAGAAAGTTTTGTCTTTTCTACTCTTCGTTAAAAATGTTGTTCCAAGCTCTTTAACTCATCGTTACAGAAATATTAGTATCTTCTTCCACTTTTACTCTTTTTGAATAAAAGTTGTAACGTTGCAATCGACCCCGACCGCACATGTGAATATTTTCATTAACAACACGTTCATGAATGCTAAACGACGATCAGTATTTCTTCAATAGATCAAATTGAAATTTTAAAGGAAGAACCAAGAAGATATTTGCTAAAAGAGCAATTTTATTACAATTTTAAAATAGCAAGAAAAATTAACTTTTGGGTACAAATGTCATTTTGCACTATATACCTGAAAATTTGTATTAATGTTATTATACATTTCGAGGAATTTACGGTGTTGATACCGCCTCGGTGTTACAACCGACTCCGCTCTTCCCTATTTATAATTCGAGGAGTGTGAATCTACACATATGGTAAAGTGTATAAAAAAAAAATGATTCGAGTATACTAAGTTGTTTAATAAGTTTTGTCGTTTGATAACCTATTATGTTCTACTGTCCCATACTCTAAGTATCCATCGCACTACCGTACAGCTTAACATCGAGTTCAAAAATGTCAAATACTCCTCGAACAGTCTCAAACTCGCGGTGTATCCTCTCTCGTAGATCTCGTTCACTCGAGTTGCGATAGATTTCAAATGGTAAACGTTCGATGAACGTTTAATGGATTCGAATCGGAAGATAACAACGCGATAGATTCGCCACGTATCGTCTATCGATTCACCAAGCTCTGATTCAGAAATGTTAACCACCTGTTTCGATGCTCGAAGACACATCGAGTAGCTTGAATCGGCAACCGATCTTGCGATGTCGGTGGTACTGTTTGCAAATAATGCATTGTCCATAAACAAGAACAAGATGCACTAAGACGTGCAGTAACGCGTGATCTGGGCACGGACATTCCGTACGTTCCCTTTAATTCATCGTAACTCGAAAAGTAAGAAATATAAAACCTATATTCGTAAGATGTTTCCTCTAGATACTCTAGCGCGTAGATTGACCCTCTTGGATCACGAACGTGCATTTGCGCATCACCCTGTGCGCATGTTCCGTGCATTGCGCTCGTGTATCCGGAAGCTTCTCACGATCGTACGTATCCGGAAACCGCGAACTATCCACCCTCCGATCGCCGATGGTAGATCCGATTCGGGACAACCGATCCCCTCCTAGTGTTCGAACCATCGAGATCGGATACGGTAGAACCTTACCCTTGCTCCTCGTTCCAGGCTTCGACGATCGCAAGTCCACTCTCTCGGTTGATTTTTGCTGCCGTAGTTGAACACAATTCCATCAGGGCTAAGACTCGTAGCGCTGGGCGGCACAGGTGGTGCCCATGATCTCCGGACGAGGTAGCTCGGGGTCAGGTATGTCGATTTAATCGCGTCGAGTCGAAGAAGCCTTGGAATGCGCTGTCGAGGGTTTCGTTGAGTAGCCAACGAGAACGAAAGAGAGATAGAAAGAGAGAGAAAGAGAGAGAGAGAGAGAGAGAGAGAGAGAAAGAGAGACAGAGAGAGAGAAAGGACGAAGGTGAGACGGGTAGAAGCAGAGGAGATCGCGCGTTGGTGTCTTAGAGGGAAACGGGCTGTTACATTAGGCTACGACTGTGACCCACTTTTGGGTCGGGCAACTAGCTCGTACATCGAAACTTAACGGTACCGAGATGCTTCGCCTCGCTTGACATCGATTCGTTCTTCGCTAACGCCCCGGTGGTCTATATACAGTAATCCGAACTCGACGATCGATCGAAAATTCGTCGATACTCGGTGACAATGGAAACTTTTTTTTTTTTTTTTTTTTGTTTTACCGAGCGTTGATCGTTGTCGTACGATTTTCCAAGATTCGATCGAAATGTCGCGCATTTATTCCCATCGCGGATATCTTGGCTATCGTAACACCGATAGAGCGGTATCGCGCGAATCGCTCGAGAATCTCGAGTACTTGTTTATTCAAGGACGTGTTCTCGTACACATCGGTGGTCGATCGTACAAAAAAAGGTGCCGAATTAATCGAGAAATCGTGTTACGTGTGTCTCGTACAAGGAGAGTATGTAAGAGAGTACTCGTCGACGTCGCGCGAATCTTCGAGATACGAACGAAACTCACTGACGTACACTATTAGCCCCCAGCCACGTTCTTCTTTCTTACTTACTTCCTTCCTTCCTTCCTTCCTTCGTTCCTACGACTCGCGTGCCCCCACCTAGACCCACCACCAGGTGTACGTGGCTCGTTTCTCGTTTCTTATTATGCGTAGAAACACGTAACTGTACCGAAGGGGCGTATGAATCATTCCCGAAGCAGGCAACCGTCATTCCGTTATCCGTATTCGATGTTCTTACGCTTTCCTTTCGCTGTCACGTGACACGCGCGTACCCGCGGTTAATTGATATTCGAGTTCTATCGGAGTTAATTACAACCGTGCCTAATAACCATCACGATGACGGACGTAATTAGAAACCAGAAACGGTGTGCCGCGTGCTACTGTCTCGCCGCGGGAGATTCGCGGCTTCTTTCGAGGACGATTATTATTAATCGATCGCGGTGCACACGGTGTCTTACATTATACACGACAGGGTACCGACTGCGGCGCAGCAGCCGACCGATTAAACGGAATTATAAACGATGACGAGATACCGCGACCGAAGTGTTACGATGAGAATGTAGAACGCGAACACCGAATGCACAGTTACGGCCACCGAGTGAAGGTTGTCGCTAACTCGACGCGAGATCGTGGAACGCGGACACATTCGTTCTTTCGTTCCTCGTTTCTCTATCTCTCTCTCTCTCTCTCTCTTTCTCTGTCGAGATGATATTTCCAGCCTGGAGGATCGTTTTCCAGGTGATTACGACGGAACGAACGCTCAACAGAACCAGTCGAGTGACAAATCCGTTCGAAAGAACCGAATTTTGCAAATAGGTCGTGAAACGAACGAAAATAAAACAATCTTTCGAACACGGGTGTTTATTTGACAAAAGGGTATATATTTAATAAGGGAGATGTACATACGTATCGGAGAAAAATAATCAATCGTTTCACGATAGCGTAAAATTTCGAACCAGTCGAGTGACAAATCCGTTCGAAAGAAACGAATTTTGCAAATAGGTCGTGAAACGAACGAAAATAAAACAATCTTTCGAACACGGGTGTTTATTTGACAAAAGGGTATATATTTAATAAGGGAGATGTACATACGTATCGGAGAAAAATAATCGATCGTTTCACGATGGCGTAAAATTTCGAATATTTTTTAAAATTGTAGATACTTTGTTACATTAATCGTATACAAAGGGGCATTGAAACTCGTTGATAAATTGATGGTAATAGTAATGGTAATAATGAAATAAACATCCGCGGAGCGTTTCTTTCTTTTTGTGTTCTTTTAACCATTGTATCGGAATATTTATTTATTTATTTACGGGCACGAATTCTACAGTATACGAACGGAAAGGAATACAATGGCAGTTCGATGTAGACGGTAGACAATGCACGAGACTGCGTTTAAATTAACACAAATGACAAAGAAATTGAGCAAACTACCGTAATTGTTCGCATTGATGTTTAAGGGGAGTCAGACGTAAAAATCTACACTCTCTGCGGTGTATCGTGTTACATAAGTGTTTTTGTTACGTAGATCGTAATTTATTTAACCGTATGTGCTGCAGTATTCTACACGAGATCGTACAAGTGAACAATATGGTAACTCGATTGTATCGATATCCTTAAAATGTCTCGAAACTCTAATAACGAAATCCAAAGTTTTAAGTGCAGCAGATGTAATATTGGCGACAGGTACGAACAAAAAGACAGATTAGACTGTTATAATTTTTATCATTATTGTCATCAAGTACGGATACATTCATCATCGTTCATAATTTTATATAATATTTCGGATTACTTTGATCCACGTCAGATACTTCCTGAATATCATTGATGTTACAGTTCTTAAATCCAAAATGTAAATATTATCATACACCTACGTAGTTTAGATACTGAACTCGTTCTACGATAAATAATCGGTCGTTTGTTCGTACATCGACTGATTGCAAACAAATATTTCGCGCGATTTTCTTCGATCTAAGAACCGAAGAATTTCTGAAATTTATTTTTTGCAACCCCGATCGAAACCCCTTTTGAACTTCTGGATATTTTAATTAAATATTTCTCGTTACTCCTTCGCGTTAACCGTGATTAGTATTCGCCGATATTTAACGATACCAATGGTATCCGAAGAACTGTTAGGTGTGTTTATCGATAAACCTAAATTGGAGTAAAATTACAAAATCAAACATCAAATAAATTTGAACGAACACGAGTTCGATTGTTTCGAAGAGAGTATTACAATTCGACGCTTAACGAAAGTTTTGTTTGCTGTCGAATCCCATTTCATAAGACAAAACAAAACGATCCTCGGTTCGATCGAATCCGTACCACGAATTCGATCGTCGTACATAACGCGACGACAATTCGAGACACTCACGATCCTAGCTTAATTTATCCTAATCGCTCTACAAGTGTATATCTCGTAATACGTATAAAACATTCCGATATTACGAAATCGTGGAAAACGTACTTCGTGTAATCCTAAATTTTTAAAAATTGTCTATTTTCAAGGTTTAGAATTCGAAGAGGGAGCTTCGTGTTGCTCGGACTTGTGTTTTCAAAGCGTACGATGAAAATTTTATTCAATATTTATTCGTAATACGTATCAAACATTCCGATATTACGAAATCGTGGAAAACGTACTTCGTGTATTCCGAAATTTTTGAAAATTGTCTATTTTCAAGGTTTAGAATTCGAAGAGGGAGCTCCGTGTTGGTCCGATACACATTTTCGAAGCGATAAAAATTTGATTCAATATTTATTCGTTTCCGTTCGTAAATTAACGCCCGTCCAATCGACGGTGTTAATTATCATTCGTCGAAGAACCTATCGCGTTCAACGCGCCTTAAATATCGGCTATCGAACGAGATTGAACGTGTTTTTAGCACGTTGCTTTTAACACGAGACCCTGCCTGAAATATTTCTTACGCGTAACGATGGACATACAAGGTTGTTGAATTAATTTTCTCGTTTCTTCCATTGTAAAAATATACTACGACACTTCAACTTCGAACAACTGTAAATACACGAGGGAGTGGACAGTTGTGCATAAAACTTCACACACGTTCACCAAACAGTAGTACCATCTTCAGAAAAATAAAACCTAGAACCTGATAGTTCCATTTCTTATCGAAAAACAACACTTATCGAGGAACCTATTAGGTTATGTTAGACCACGAACGAATCGAATGTCACGGGACCATTCTCGCACAATTTTAGAGAATTTTACAGTCTCTGTTCTCCGACACTACAACTTTGAACAACTGTAAATACATTAACAAGTGGACAGTTGTACATAAAACTTCACGCACGTTCACCAAACAGTAGTACCATCTTCAGAAAAATAAAACCTAGAACCTGATAGTTCCATTTCTTATCGAAAAACAACACTTATCGAGGAACCTATTAGGTTATGTTAGACCACGAACGAATCGAATGTCACGGGACCATTCTCGCACAATTTTAGAGAATTTTACAGTCTCTGTTCTCCGACACTACAACTTTGAACAACTGTAAATACATTAACAAGTGGACAATTGTACATAAAACTTCACGCACGTTCACCAAACAGTAGTACCATCTTCAGAAAAATAAAACCTAGAACCTGATAGTTCCATTTCTTATCGAAAAACAACACTTATCGAGGAACCTATTAGGTTATGTTAGACCACGAACGAATCGAATGTCACGGGACCATTCTCGCACAATTTTAGAGAATTTTACAGTCTCTGTTCTCCGACACTACAACTTTGAACAACTGTAAATACATTAACAAGTGGACAATTGTACATAAAACTTCACGCACGTTCACCAAACAGTAGTACCATCTTCAGAAAAATAAAACCTGATACCTCCATTTCTTATCGAAAAACAACACTTATCGAGGAACCTATTAGATGTTCGGTCACGGACGAATCGAATGTCACGGGATTATTCTCGCAACGATGAACCTAATAGCTCCATTTTTTATCGTAAAACAAAATTTATCGAGCAACCTATTAGGTTATGTTAGACCACGGACAAATCGGACGTCACGGGACCATTCTCGCAACGATGAACCTAATAGTTCCATTTCTTATCGAAAAACAACACTTATCGAGGAACCTATTAGGTTATGTTAGATCACGAACGAATCGAATGTCACGGGACCATTTTCGCAACGATGAACCTAATAGTTCAATTTCTTATCGAAAAACAACGCTTATCGAGGAACCTATTAGGTTATGTTAGACCACGGACAAATCGGACGTCACGGGACCATTCTCGCAACGATGAACCTAATAGTTCAATTTCTTATCATAAAACAAAATTTATCGAGCAACCTATTAAATTATGTTAGACCACGGACAAATCGGACGTCACGGGACCATTCTCGTAACGATGAACCTAATAGTTCAATTTCTTATCGTAAAACAAAATTTATCGAGCAACCTATTAGGTTATGTTAGACCATGGACGAATTGGACGTGACGGGACCATTCTCGTACAATTTGACAGTGTTCTCTGTTCTCCGCATTACAGTCTCTGTTCTCTGTTCAGGTACGGGAAGGAACATCAGGAACTTGCCGTGCGTGTCACGAAGAACCGGCGAAACCGGGGTTTGCATGTTCGCGTTCACATGCGCGAAGGCGAACGGCACGCATCTCGGCACCTGCATCGATCGTTTCTACTTCGGTAGCTGTTGCAAGATCGACGACGAACCGGACATTTTTCCCCAGGACAACAGTATCGACGACGGGCCGCCAGCAAGGCCGTTCGTCACGACCAGCGGGCCCATCGAGAGCAACGACATACCCGAGTACTTCTCAAGGCCGAAGCCGATCAACGAGAAGAAACCACCTGGAACGCACACCACCGAGGCAAGTGGATCGCGATTTCGTATTTATCGAGGTTTGGCTCGGTTCTCGGGTTCCGTTCACCGTTAGGCGTGAAAGTCGGTAGAAGGAAGTTGCATACTTTGACGATCGTTCTGTCAGAAGAAAACTGTTCAAAGTCCACTCGGATGAAAATCCACGAAGATACGCATTTGTTCGATCTCGAACCTCTCGGCGATAAGTTTCCGAAAGTAAACACGGGTCGCGTCGCGTTGTTTGGTTTCGAAAGACCCAAGTTCGTTCGATGACCGTGCCGAGATCGAGCTTTGTAACATCATTTTTAACATTTCAAGACCATCACGATGATAGTAATAATAATAATAACACGTTTCTTCCAGCGCGTACAACGCTGAAAATTGCACTTTGATCGATCTTGCGAATAATTCGCTCCGTCGTGGATCTCGTCGTTGAACTCGCGTAGCGTTACTATTTTCACTTATTGGTAAACAAGTATTCCCACGCGTAGAAATCGGAACACTTAATCGAGCTCGAGGCAGGTTCCGCTGAACCGATTTATCGAAGAGTATCGTCGACCCAATACGAAACACCGATTCCTGAGAAGTCTTTAATATTTATTGACGTTAAATTGGCACGAACGCGAACGTTCGACGGTGAATACAATTAATGTCTCGTCGATTCTCGGAAGAAGTTCTATTTTACGTCGTACGAGGGACGAATGATAGATCATCGCCATGTTGATTCACTCGATGCGTTTTGTTTGTCCGCGGTCGGTAACGCCTCGTTAAACGAAATTGAACCGTGCCAGCGAACCCGTTAAAACGCCTCGATAATGTTTACTTCCGGGAGATGTATTTTTGCACGAGTCACGATCCAACTCTGCAGCGAACGAGCGCAATTTTCTAACGAAAATAATCACCTCTCTTCCTTTCTGCGAATGTTTAGGAAACGACCGGTACTTACGTCGCGCAGAACACTCGCGCACCAACGACGACGGTGAAGGAAACGACGAAACTCGTAACGAAGAAGCCGATACTCGCGACCGTTGAAACGACCGTGCAACCGGTTTGGTTGTCGACCTTCCAAACCGTGCACAATTTCTCCAAGGAAGATTCGACCACTGCGAGTCCGCCCGGAATCACCACCGTTGCCGTTCAATTGTCGCAAAAAACTTCCGGCACGACAACAGAAACCACCAACGCCACCAACAAACCCACGCCAACTCTCTCGATCGCTCAGAGACCAACGACGTCGGAAACCACGACCAAAGTATCGTCTGCGGCGCAAACGTTCGCCCAAACGACGAAACCGATCACCAAAAAGCCAATTCACTCGTCCTCTTACAAACCGACCCGCCCGGTGACCCACAAACCGACCGACACGACTGCACACAAACCGTTGGAAACAACCACACCCGGACCGTCGCCTCTCACCAGCACCGAAACAACAACCGAGACCACGACCTCGAGAACCGTGTTCACGACTACCCAGAGGACCGTACCCGCGACCAGATTCCCACCAAGGAATACAACCACCGCGAAACCATCGACCCATCCTACCACTGGACGACCCATCGTCACCGGTACCAAGAAACCGACGACAATCGCCAGCACGAAAAGACCAACGAGCACTACCAAGAAACCGACCACTCACGGGAAAAGACCAACTGTTGCCAAACCAACCACCACCTCCGCTCCGGGGACCACGTTGCCAATCACGACCAAGACACCAACGACCGTCAAGGACCAACCGACCATCGCGACGACCGTCGAAACCCCATCGTCCACGGCAACGAAACCTTCCGTTTCGTTCTCGGTACCTCCGAAACCTACCACACCCGTGACTCCGAAACCCACGCAGAAAATCAAACCGACGACGTTGAAAACGACGATCTCAAAGCCGGTTACCACCACCTCGAAGCCATCCACGACGACCACGAAGTCACCGACCACTACTCCGAAGTCACAGACCACGACCCCGAAGTCACAGACCACGACCTTGAAGTTACAAACCACGACCTCGAAGTCACCGACCACTACTCCGAAGTCACAAACCACCACCTCGAAATCACCGACCACGACCCCGAAGTCACAAACCACGACCTCGAAGTCACCGACCACGACCCCGAAGTCACAAACCACGACCTCGAAGTCACCGATCACGACCCCGAAGTCACAAACGACCCCGAAACCACTGACGACGACCACGTCGAGGCCGAAACCGACACGGATCGGCGCGACAACAACGAAACCGTTGTCCAAGCCGGAATACACGACCACCACCGAGAAAACCACACTACTGTTGTCGTCGACCGACGCATCCACCGTCGGTCTCCCGAAACTCAAACCAACCACGGAGTCCGCGAAGCCCGCGACACCATACGGTAAACCTTCCAGCGGGACCACGACCGCGACAATCTCCACCGTTTTCGGTTCCACCGTGACGGAAACCGATCTCACGTCCGTGACATCATCCGACGCGACCACGTCCACGTACGTCGCGTCGACGAAGACACCGACGATCGATCAGACTATCGAAGAGACGACACAGACCACCCATTCGCCCGGACTCGTTACGTGGACGTCGAGTTCGGACGACGCGACCACTAAGACACCGGAGATTTCTTCCACGACTCAGCTGGGTGAGTAGAGAGTAGGAACGCGAGGATATTCGCGATCACGGATACCAATCGGGTACAAAAATTGTTCAACTTGAGGAATATCTAGTCGAAATCGGCTAGAGTCGAAAACCTGTACCCAATGTTCGGTTATCAGTGAATTCCAGTACCCGGAAGCGAAGTCGAGCGATGTCGAAATTTGGAAAGTTTGTAAAACGTTCGCGTGCCGGTGAATTCGGATACTTGAAACTGAAATAGTATCGGAGAGTATCGCAGATCTCGAAACTTCGGAACGACACAGACGTTATGTTCTTTCACGATTCTTCAACCGGGTTTTCGACTCGAACTTTCAAATTGGTACGGTTTATTGTGTTCTGTATTGTAATCAAATACAGCAGCTCGTTACACATCGTTACACAAACGCGTAGCGGAAGATTATTTTCCGATGCTGTTAATATCGTTACAGCCACGAGAACAAAATTAATAATAGGAAAAGTGGAGCAATTATGTTTTCTACGTTCCAATTCGAAATAAAATAACTTTCACAATTTCTATCGCCAACCGTTTCTCTTCCTCGTGAACTTTTACGTTTGATTGTAATATAGGGTACGGCAACTCGTTCGAATTTGAAAGTTTGAGGCGAAAAACCGGTCGAAAAAGCACCAAGTAACCGGTTGGAAAGTATCGTGTATTGTTTTGACAACATTTCTAGATTCGACTTTAGATTTACATAACCGAATATTGCAAATTTTGCCCGGATCTGATCCCGAGAAATCGTGCACAAGGTTCCAACGCAAATCCGAAATTTCGAGTACTCGCACATTTTTGGAAGAGTAAACAAAGACATTGATCACGAAAAAACGTGCGCACGATTCGATCGGTCGTTCTTGAAGCCAACGATTATTTCTTCCTCAGGTACGAAGGAATAACTGGATCGAAATGAAAATTAATAGTTATCCGTGGCTCTTTCGATACAGCTTCGCTAGATGTACGTCGTTTTCTCGAACAACTCTTTTTGTTTGGGTTTTTATTCGGCCGAAGCGCGCTTAAAAAGAGGAATTCCAGCTCGATAGTGCACACGATTTCCGGTGAACATTCGAACTGAAAGAAAAAAGTCGACGAGAGTATTAATCCAGACTAGTTTCTCTATCGAGGGCAACCGTTACGAAGAAACGATTTCAAAAATTGACAAACTACCACCGTCTCTGAGCAGGAATATATCGTTTTCTTATAATTATTGAACAATTCGATACATCGTGCTCGACTTCGATCAATCGTAACCGACGATGGTTCATGGACGCTTCGATTCCGAGATCAACCATCCGAGAATAGTACCTGTTTCTGGTAAATCGATCGCGTTTAGAAATGTTCAAACTCTTTTCGTCGCGCAATAATTATAACCTTTCTCATCCTTTGATTTTCTTTCCGTTCGATTGGATCGGTAGAAGATACGAAGCGTTTCTTCGAATCGAAATAATTTTCAACGCCGCGAGCCAGCGTCCGGTAAGCAACGATCGTGGATGATCAAATTACGTGATCGGACTCCGCGTAATTCATAAATTAATCGACGCATGCGCGCTATTATTTTGCACGGGGACACTCGGTTTCGATTTGCATTCCCCATTCGCATGCTAAACGAAAACTGTTCCCGCGGGTAGGTGAAATCGAAGAAAACGGATACCCATTGTGTAACGCGACGCTTTTGTCGTCAATAGGAAATCATCTCGTCGGCAATTCACGTCGTGGAGCACGCCTCCTGCATTAACTAGCAAACGAGAGAATCGCGAAAGCTCCCGGTTGAGTTTGATCGATTACGCGTCGAATTCACCTTAGATGCCCGCGCTTTCACCTACACTTTTAATAAATTCGACAGAATTCCCTCGCCTTGGGAAATTGAAAAATAAAAATATCGTTTCACGGAACATCGAGTCGGGGTTCTGTTCAACTGTACAGGGTGCTCTAAAGTACGCGTTGAAATACGAGATCGAGAAAGAAAAATTCTAAAGATTCGCGTCATTATTAGGATCATTGTAACGTCTTCGTTGCTCAAACATCGGAATAATTACACAATTGTGCAAACGCGAGGTACGGTTACTTTTAAAGCTAGCCTCGAACGTATCTGGAATCGAGGTCGTACGAACCTCTGCCGGCAAATGTACGATCGAACGCAAATCAAGGTGGATCGCGTTGAGAAACGGATCTGGTTGCCTTATTTCGTTGTACTCTGGTTATTTCGAGTTACTGTTCGCGATTCAAATAAATACGCAACAAGTAAGATAGTACGGGCGGGTAAATTTCCAAGATAAACGTGCGAAAAATCAACGTGGATAACGTCGTAAATAGAAAGATTCGAACGAAACTGGTTCGTAAACGTGAAAGAGAAGCAATCGACGGTACGCTCGGTAAAGTTTCGTTCAGTTTGCGCGACTTTTCGATATAAATCCTCCAACGATTTATAATTCCCCGATAAATCGAACCGACGAGATTTCGTTCGATAACGTCAAGTTTTCTTCCAGTTACCGTATCCGATCACTCGTAGACCGAAGCGTTCGCTCGAGATCTTTCGAGATCTTTCGATCCTCTTTCGATGTTTCTTCTCGTTGATCGGATCGTCGTAACTTCCGCTGAATCTCGACCGCGAGTTCTCTTCTTTTCTTTTTCTCTTTCTCTCTCTCCATCTCGAGGACTTTTCCTTAAGCAACCGCGTAGTTTTGCTCGTCCTGTACGTTGCACGTCGGTTTCATGCATCGACCATCGTAATTACTCGCGACAGGTCGCGTCGCCGTAAAGAGCGTTTAATCGCGAAATAGATCGCTCGCGTCGCGATAACAAAGGGACAATCAAGACTCTTCGTTATTCTCGATGTTACGTTCGCAATTTCCAACGTGCGACCCACGCGTATCGCGACGCGGCGCCTCGTCGATTAATGCACACCGCCGATTGCACGGGTATGCGCATCCACGTAACGTGTACACGTAGGTGTGTCATCGGGCAAACGCGTTCGCGTTGTCCTTAAGCGGAATAAATTGCGCTCGGAGACGCACGTGCGAGATAGAGTTTCCATAGGCGGGCGTTAATCGAGTTCCGAAACGGGGTGTTCCCATTAAAGAAGCAAAGGTCGCGTTGCGAGCCGTATCGATGCGAGATGAAATTCTGTTGCGCCACCGGAACACGTTGTAACGGTTTAAACCGTCCACCGTAATCTTTCCTCTCGAATGCTTCGCGGGCAGCGTTCGCTCGGGTCCCTCCCCTCGTCCTTCCCGTTGTAATTTAAACGAGTCGAATTATTTTCCGATAACTGCACTTCGTCCCAGTTATCCCCGGAACGTGCTTTCGATTTTCTTTTTCCATTTTGTTCCGTTTGGACGGCCAACCAAGCGCGAGGAATCTTCCGATCTTTCGGTACACGCGTCGATAATTCTCGATGTCTTTCAGATCAAACCGAAAGCGAATGGACACCGCTCACCACGCCGGACGGTTGGATCATGATTCAATCGCTCACCACGAAAAAACCACCGCAGACGTCCGAGGAGACGACGGTTAAACCGATCACGGAATCAACGTTACAATCTACGACTTCCGGTACGATAACCCTCTCGTACGCTCACGGCAGATGATTCTTTTTAATATTCTAGGTTGACGAGTTATCGTAACGCCTATTAACCCTCGAACGACCACGCGACTCTTTCCCGCGCAAAACTGTCATCTAAGTGAACGTACAGCGATTAATCCGATCGACCGATCGACGCGATGAGAAAGAAAAATACGACCGTGTTCAGGCTGGACAAAATTCGAGGTGCTTTTTAATATATTGTTTCTTGTTCGGTTATCGATTGATTAGATTTGTCGCTGTACGACGAGGTTGCAAAATTGGGAGTCCAGTAGCCACGCTCGTTTATCGTGCATACTTCGTTTCCTTCGTTCGTAGCTCAGATTCGGCGCCAATGGTGGAAATGTCACTTTGGATACTGCGATCTGCCCGAGTTGCACAGCTCGGTTCTACCATGTTCGTTTACGACAGATTTAAAACGCGTCGAGAAAGAAACAAGGTATACAATCGTGTTCAAATCGCAGGGAAATCGACATCCTTTTTATCTCGTGTCTTTTTTTCTTCATCGATTGGATCAACGAACGATTTTATCGCTATACGACGCTAGTTGGAACGTAGCCTAAAGTACGCAACGGAGTCCATAGGCGCGAGAAGTACGAAATGCTTTTTAATATATTGTTTCTTGTTTGGTTATCGATTGGTTAGATTTGTCGCTGTACGACGAGGTTGCAAAATTGGGAGTATAGTAGCCACGCTCGGTTATTGTGCATACTTCGTTTCCTTCGTTCGTAGCTCAGATTCGGCGCCAATGGTGGAAATGTCACTTTGGATACTGCGATCTGCCCGAGTTGCACAGCTCGGTTGTACGATGTTCGTTTACGACAGATTTAAAACGCGTCGAGAAAGAAACAAGGTATACAATCGTGTTCAAATCGCAGGGAAATCGACATCCTTTTTATCTCGTGTCTTTTTTTCTTCATCGATTGGATCAACGAACGATTTTATCGCTATACGACGCTAGTTGGGACGTAGCCTAAAGTGCGCAACGGAGTCCATAGGCGCGAGACGTACGAAATGCTTTTTAATATATTGTTTCTTGTTTGGTTATCGATCGGTTAGATTTGTCGCTGTACGACGAGGTTGCAAAATTGGGAGTCCAGTAGCCACGCTCGGTTATTGTGCATACTTCGTTTCCTTCGTTCGTAGCTCAGATTTGGCGCCAATGGTGGAAATGTCACTTTGGATACTGCGATCTGCCCGAGTTGCACAGCTCGGTTGTACGATGTTCGTTTACGATAGATTTAAAACGCGTCGAGAAAGAAACAAGGTATACAATCGTGTTCAAATCGCAGGGAAATCGACATCCTTTTTATCTCGTGTCTTTTTTTCTTCATCGATTGGATCAACGAACGATTTTATCGCTATACGACGCTAGTTGGAACGTAGCCTAAAGTACGCAACGGAGTCCATAGGCGCGAGAAGTACGAAATGCTTTTTAATATATTGTTTCTTGTTTGGTTATCGATTGGTTAGATTTGTCGCTGTACGACGAGGTTGCAAAATTGGGAGGCCAGTAGCCACGCTCGGTTATTGTGCATACTTCGTTTCCTTCGTTCGTAGCTCAGATTCGGCGCCAATGGTGGAAATGTCACTTTGGATACTGCGATCTGCCCGAGTTGCACAGCTCGGTTGTACGATGTTCGTTTACGACAGATTTAAAACGCGTCGAGAAAGAAACAAGGTACATAATCGTGTTCAAGTCGCAGGAAAATCGTCGTCCTTTTTATCTCGTGTCTTTTTTTCTTCATCGATTGGATCAACGAACGATTTTATCGCTCTACGACGCTAGTTGAGACGTAGCCTAAAGTGCGCAATGAAGTCCATAGGCGCGAGAAGTACGAAATGCTTTTTAATATATTGTTTCTTGTTTGGTTATCAATCGGTTAGATTTGTCGCTGTACGACGAGGTTGCAAAATTGGGAGGCCAGTAGCCACGCTCGGTTATTGTGCATACTTCGTTTCCTTCGTTCGTAGCTCAGATTCGGCGCCAATGGTGGAAATGTCACTTTGGATACTGCGATCTGCCCGAGTTGCACAGCTCGGTTGTACGATGTTCGTTTACGACAGATTTAAAACGCGTCGAGAAAGAAACAAGGTACATAATCGTGTTCAAGTCGCAGGAAAATCGTCGTCCTTTTTATCTCGTGTCTTTTTTTCTTCATCGATTGGATCAACGAACGATTTTATCGCTCTACGACGCTAGTTGAGACGTAGCCTAAAGTGCGCAATGAAGTCCATAGGCGCGAGAAGTACGAAATGCTTTTTAATATATTGTTTCTTGTTTGGTTATCAATCGGTTAGATTTGTCGCTGTACGACGAGGTTGCAAAATTGGGAGGCCAGTAGCCACGCTCGGTTATTGTGCATACTTCGTTTCCTTCGTTCGTAGCTCAGATTCGGCGCCAATGGTGGAAATGTCACTTTGGATACTGCGATCTGCCCGATAATATATTGTTTCTTGTTTGGTTATATATTGGCGTGAGAAATACGAAATACAGTCCAAGATCGCGAGAGGAGAATCACAAATCGTTTCCATCGTTTAGGTATATCTTGTCTATCGACAAATTATTTCGTTTCCGACGATTAGAGGCGCAACCATTGGCGTAGAATTTGGTTAAAAGCGACAGGTAGCTAAACGGCGTGTATTCGTACGAGATTAACCGTTCGTGGAGGAAACATCGAGTCTGCGATGTATCCGCGCGTTCTTTCGAGGGTTAAGAAACGAAAACGGAGATCAATTCGCGGGAACACGCAATCGAGCGATTTCCTTGCCAAGTTTGCCACGAGTTTGCGTCTTTTCAGCTAAACCTGCAACGGAAACGGTCACGGAGCACGTCACGAAGAGGCCGACTATATTGACTACCTTGTCGACGATTGCCAGCGTGACGATAGACACGGAATTACCAGTTCCAATGGAAACTCTGAACATGTCCGATTACAAGCAAGGTAAACGTTCGTTCTACTCGATAATTGTTTAACCCTTCTTGCGTGATACGATGCGAGATGCACTTTGATCGAACGACGAACGATACGGTTTACGCTCGAATTCTGTACGTTTTGTTTATCTTGCGCGTAGATCGCGATCGTGTGAATAAAACGGGGAATCCAATTGTCGATAACACAGAAATCTGTGACGGTCGCGTGGGTCTCGATCGTAGAAATCGCGAGACGCTGCGCGGTGTTGTCACGATTACGGAAGGAAGATAAAAATAATCGGCGAGTCTTACGTTACGTAAACGAGAACGTAAACCTTGGCCGTCGGATCGACGCGATTTATCTTCACCATCGCGGAGTGTTCGCGATCTCGCGAACCGGTGAGAAATCACGACGACGTTTTTAGTCGAAAACCGGGATCGGTGTGCGTACAGTTCGAGCGGAAAAATTAATTAGTACCTCGACGGGAGGGGGGAAAAAAAGGACAGAAAACGGAAAAGAGAAAAGAAAAAGAAATGGAGAACACGTTCGGTTGGCGCGCTCGCGACGATACCGGTTCATCCGGTCCGACGAACGTGGAAGGCGAACGTTCACCAACATGGCCGTCTTGCCGAGATACGAGAATTTTTCGAGTGGCTTGAACTCAACGATGCTTATTCTTGCAGTGTGCGGCCGAAGATTGTTCCCGGAGTCGCGGATAGTCGGTGGCAGCCGCAGTTCGTTTGGAAAATGGCCGTGGCAGGTGAGTACGGTTCGATGAACTTTCGAACAATTTTGTTTGTTTTTTTTTTTTTTTTATTTTTCATAGCTCCAACGACCGTTGAAACGAAAACGATCGTCTTAGACGAATGTACCGCTTTTGCTCGGGGCGAACGATCCGACGAAGAAATTACAGAGCGCGCCGATTCTTCGGGTGTTTCGTGCGGTAAATACGGAAACGGTTCACTTTGAGATCTCAACGCCTGTTTCAATTTTCTGCCATCCACCCACGCGTACGTCCATTGTTGTTCCACGCTTCCCACGTATACGCGTAGTTATCGTTCAGCGACCACGTGGATAAATACCACGGCCGAGGATCGAATTGATTTTCTCAATTAAATCGCGCGTCGGATCGCCACGACCGGAAAGTCGTCTCGGTAAATCACGATTACGGAGATCTTCTCTCGGATCTTACTCATTCGCGACTATTTTTCAGGTTAGTTACGTTTCTTTGAAAATTTCTTTTTTCTCCGTCGGAGAACTTTCGTCGAATTTGTTTCATCTGTCGTCTGGATACTTTAACTTCGCGATTAAACATCGGTTAAATTTGACGTTACGAAGACCACGTACTTCTAGATCGACGTAGTCTTCGACGAACGAAAGGAATTTATGTTAGCTTCTGTAATCCTATTACGTCTGTTTAGCTTAATCCTTTCAATGTTACGAGCGCGTGTAGGGGAGAGTGGAGTAATTGCGAACACTTGAGCAAGAATTCGAGTAAAACGAAAACAAAGTACGAAACAAGTTTATTTGTTGTTTACGATTACGGTTAAGGTACTCATTTCAAACTATAGTAATTAACTTGACAAAATTTTAAAGTGTGATATAGCATTTAAGTATGAAACAAGATCTTTAGTATTCGTAGTTACTGCTGTAGGATAATCACGAACAGTATAAGGGGCAATCTCGAACATGTGGATACTAAAATTTATTTATCGCACAATTCCCACAGAAATCCTCTAGATGTACTTTTATCACTAGAATAATTTTCATATGCCCACAAATTACATTTACAACATACCATCCAGTCTTCACTTGATGATCCTTCGAACTTTTCGTTGCAATAAATACAATAATATTCCTTTTCCTTACTATTATCTTTGTATTTTTTTTTCTCATCTTTTTCGATAGTTCTTTCGTCTCTTCCGTATTATCGTAAACAAATTTAACATTTTTTGTCGCTATTTGCTCCGCAACAATACGTTTTGGAGTAATAGCAAACGTTCGTGATTATCTCACGATGTGACACGAATGAAAATTTGTTAATACTAAAATCTCGTTTGAACCGTGTTTGTTGTAACTTGTATAAATCTCGAACACTTTTGCTACAGAAGCTACACGAAATATTAACATTGCAAGTAATTAGACGAAAAGTGACTAAAAGATTCAATCTTATCTACTTTGAATCACGTATGCTGCTTTTGTTTACTGTTTGGTCTCCCACACTGAACGCGTTCAGATCTGTCGATTGTCATTTGGACGTACCTGCTTTCCATTTTTAACAAATTGAAATAAGTATGTTCGCGATTATCTCACTCTTCCCTACAGTTGTAACAACGAACGCGTATACACGTTTACCGAATTGGGGACCATGAACATTGTGGACGTGTTTACACGTAGTGAAGTAGATCGAAGCGAAGTAAAGTATTCAGTGCACAAACAGTAGAATATTCCAACGTACGAGACTCGCTCAAAAGTATGCAACACCGAAATAGTTCAAATTATTTACAACTACGTGGCACGGTAAACCATATCCGAAATCTGTTGCCAGTTTGTCGTCCTTTTTGTTCAAGTTGTTCCATGCAATTATCCTATACCTCACGACCAATCCATATTTCCTACCATTTGTGTACACTAAATATTATTAAATTGTTCGGAAAGTCATTTCGTTCTCCAAAATGGAGAATATATAATTTAACAAAATGTTTACACACTCTAAAAAAATCGTATTTCATTATCACCAAAAAAAACAAAATGACTTTCCGAACAACCGAATACGTCTCAATTTGTCACGATACTTTGTAAAATTTCTATTCAAAAAATATAATTAACCGAAGAAGAATTCTCAACGACAGCTCGAAACGTTGAAATTTTATATAAATCGTTCTCTTCGAAAAAAAGAAACCGAAGAATCTTTACTCTTTAATTTCTTCGTTCGAGAACGATTTGGTTAATTCGTACGCGTCGTTTAACGATAAATTACTTCCGGTTGTTCGTCGAAACCCTGACAAACGACGCTCCGATTTTTACGAGGCACGACAATATTCCACGTTCGATTGTTGGATATTCGATCGTGTCTCGAGACTCCACGAGTACTCGAGCACGAGCGAGCATCGTTCTTCGTTAAAGAAAATGAATGTTTTCCTTTCAGATCTCGTTACGCCAATGGAGAACGTCGACGTATCTGCACAAGTGTGGTGCAGCTTTGCTCAACGAGAATTGGGCCATAACCGCAGCGCACTGCGTGGAAAAGTGGGTATCGTGTGTTTGTCATCGTGATGACTCTCGAATCGATATTTCTTTCTAGTACGCGGCAATCCGTTATTCGTTATCTTCGTTGCCTTTCGATCGACGTTGATCCATCGACAGATCCTTACGACGAAAAAAAAAGAAAAAACTGCACCCGTGTAACAATGCGCGTCTTTGTTTTCTATCGACACTTCACGGAAACGTGTAACGAGTTTTTCGTGTCGAGATATTGTTAAAAGTATATCTCGATGTCGCGAATTAAGACGATTTGCGAAACTCGCGTCGTTCGCTTATTGCGCGCGAATTTAGAGTAGCGATACGATATCGTTTATTCGTTAAAACTGATTAACGGTGAAATTAGGGTCCCTTTTGTCTCGAGATTCATCGATTTCGATGCACGTTACTGTATCACTCGATCGCGTGTTTTCGATCTATAGTTGTCCCTTTAAAATCGATCTTTCGAACAAATATCTATCGTAATTAATAATTTATGCAATAACGTGGACCTTTCTAGAGTTTGGTAAAATCGATCGAACGACCTTCTTAACGTCTACCTTTGATAATCGACTTGGTGAAATTATTCGCGTAGAACAATTGTCGCGAATTAAATGTTAACGAAACGATTACGGGAAAATTCTTTAAAAGGTATTTTAAAAACCGGAATAACCGTGTATATTTTCGCGAGGATTATTTCAACGTCAGTTACACTTCTTTCGGTGTTATTCGCTACATTTTGTTGTCGATACTTTTTTTTGGAAGAATAAAGATGAATTCGACGATACACGACGCGATAATGTTCAAGGTCGTGCGACAACGGAGATAAAACTCACGATCACCGTTTTTTCTATACCAATTCGTTTTTTGTTTTAACGAGATATCAATGGAACAGATATTTATATATACAAGGTGTGTCCGCAAGTTGGCGTCGAACGTTGGCAGCGCGTAAAACGCGTCAAACAAACAGGTATTAATACACGTGTGTTCAAATATCGTTAGTTTTGGAGTTGCAAGTTGTTTCGAATTTTTAACAATGTACGAAACTGTATTTGCAACTTATCGAGCGAGTCGTTGGATCGAACACGGTAAAAACAGTACGTCCGAGTAATACGTAATTGTAACGATGTAATTCGATAAAATGTAGACTAGAGTAAAGGGAGAGAGGTACCTCGCTTTTGAATATATCTTATAACTACGAAACTGACGATATTTGGACTCACCACGTGAATCCAACAATTGTTTACCACAACCGTTTTGCTTGTTTCGACGAGAGTTACATGCCTCCAAAATTCATCACCAACGTTCAACACTTTGTACATATAATAGGTCACTCGATCGATTTTTTCCAAACTTATCGAACAACCTAGTATTCCTGCAATTATAACATATAATACTTCAAGGTATACGAGAAGATTTACCAATTACGGTACAATAAGTTACTCGATAAGTTTCGTCGTTCGATAGAAACTGGAGCTATTAAGTTCGTCGTTTGATTTTTCTAAAGATAGTACTACCGTTTAACGAACATGTGAAGTTTCGTGTAGATCCGTTCGTATATCTACAATTGTTCGAAGTCGAAGTGTCATAGTAGTTCTTCACGATATAAAAACGACCAAACTTATCGAACAACCTAGTACTGTGTTATTTACTTCGAAATAACCTGTACAAAATCGAGGTGAATGTGTGTCGTTCGTTCTACCGTACCCTGGCTGAAAAATTAAGAAGAACTCGTTATTTCGATGAGTATTTTGAAACACCCTGTACAGTGTGTAACTTATACATTATTCCTTGCCGATCGTACGCTTCCCTTACTTCGTTTCATCAACGCGGTTCCCGACGTCTAACTGTACACGTATCATAAATGCATTTATTTTCGACTAATGGCTGCTATCCGTGCAATAATAATAATAGTTACCAAAGACTACCATCGTCTTCAACGATGCGTTCACCGAACGCGCTGCATACGATTTCACGTGATGGTTTCTAACGTTTTCGTTCCCAACGATTCGCAGCGTGCCGCCGAGCGACCTGTTGCTGAGAATCGGCGAACACGATCTCGCGAACGAGGACGAGCCGTACGGATACCAAGAAAGAAGGGTCCAAATCGTGGCTAGTCATCCGCAGTTCGATCCACGCACGTTCGAGTACGATCTGGCTCTGTTGAGATTCTACGAGCCACTGTTGCCGTTTCAACCGAACGTTCTGCCGATTTGCTTGCCCGACGACGACGAGTCCTACGTTGGTCGCACGGCTTACGTCACTGGCTGGGGTCGACTTTACGACGGTACCAATTTACTTACGGATTCTTTGTTGGCTCGAGTCAGGCCACGACTATCGTTCGAAAAGAAGGCACAGCGTGTTTAGATCTTCGCCTCTTTGATCGCAAGGAAAAATCGGTGACGAAGACGGACGACGGTGATACTAAATCCGAGTGAGAACGAATTTGTAGCAAGATGCATTGGCGTAGGATACCGATAAAGCGTCAAGTATTTGCGAACAGAATAATTTGTTTACGGTTTAGGTACTACGGGTAATTTGATAAGTTGTTCGTATTAAAAAAATTTAATATGTGCATTGGCGTAGAGTTCTAATAAAGCGTCAAGTATTCATAAACAGAATAATTTGTTTACGGTTTAGGTACTACAGGTAATTCGATAAGTTGCTCGTATTGAAAAAATGAAAACACTATAATATGTGCATTGGCGTAGACTTCTGATAAAGCGTCAAGTATTTGCGAACAGAATAATTTGTTTACGGTTTAGGTACTACGGGTAATTCGATAAGTTGCTCGTATTGAAAAAATGAATACAATTTAATATGTGCATTGGCGTAGAGTTCTAATAAAGCGTCAAGTATTCATAAACAGAATAATTTGTTTACGGTTTAGGTACTACAGGTAATTCGATAAGTTGTTCGTATTGAAAAAATGAAGACAATTTAATATGTGCATTGGCGTAGACTTCTAATAAAGCGTCAAGTATTTGCGAACAGAATAATTTGTTTACGGTTTAGGTACTACGGGTAATTCGATAAGTTGTTCGTATTGAAAAAATGAAGACAATTTAATATGTGCATTGGCGTAGAATTCGAATAAAGCGTCAAGTATTCATTATATGAATGCTTACACAGAATAGTAGAATACATACTAAACTACTTTACTCTATAAACAGAATAATTTGTTTACAATTTAGATACTGCAGGTAATTCGATAAGTTGTTCGTATTGAAAAAATGAATACAATTTGATTTGGGTAATAATTATTAATACTTCGAAAATTATTTACAGCGAAAAGAACTAATTTGTATTTATTCAAAATAATACAACTCCGATTATATTCATTTCTATCAAGATAAACTCTATACAAATACAATTTACACAAAAAAGCATGTCACGTTAGTATCAATTAAATATGTTTTAACATGTATAATTTTTATGTTTTCTTACGTTACAAATTTTCCGTGGAACTGTTTGATAGGGATGCAATTTCGATTCGTTCCTCGAAATGAGTATAAGCGGAGTTATATTATTTTTAACGAATGCAAATTAGTTCTTCTCGTTATAAATAATTTTCAAAATAATAACGATTATCACGCGTATTAAATTGTATTCATTCCATCGTTACGAGAAACTTATCGAATCAGTGATAGTATTTAAACAGGAACGAAATCATTCTGTTTCTTAATAGCTAACATTTAATTAGAAGGCTACGCCAATGACGCAGTATTCTTTCTCGCTTGGTCTTCGTCGTCGTCTTCGTACCAATGGTGATTTTTGCTTGCGATCGTACAAGCGACAGTGGATTATAAAAGGAGCGAGAATAGACACACTGTGCCTTTTTTTCGCAGCCAAATAGTACTATACGCGTTTCGGTAGCACGTCGGAGCGTGTACCACGACTCGCGTGGTCAGTTGCACTATCAGTTCAAAGTTCTGTGCCGGAGTCATTCCTGACTTTTGATTCACATCGATATTTCGCTAATCGTATTCGTGGTCGCGCGAGTCCTTTGTTTCTAAACTTTTGGTTACGCATTTACGGTAGTGTTTTTCTATTACAATTGGTGATTAAATTATTACGAAAACTTTGAAACTACCACTTGCTCGAAGTCTGGGCAAGAACGGAGTTGAAAGTCCACTTAATTAGTAGCGACGTCTTACAACTGTTTTAAAGTTTTACAATATGAGAAATACGTGTACGTTTATATTTGGTCACGCCATCTTTCTCGTCTATAATTTTCTGAACACGTTTCTGCGTACTTTTGTTATTTGTTTCGACAGTTTCCTTACATTTCTGGATCGTGATACCGTATGGATATAACTTTCTCGATCGATGGATGCTTCTTGCATGTGAATGCAAAGGACGATGCGATCGAATACTTTTTTTTATCGTAAAAGCTTTAAAACAGTTTTAAGATGTTACGAATATAAAAATACATTTTTTAAGATAATTATTTAGAAAAAGAGGGGGTCCCACTTTTCTATTTTCTTATACATAACTTTTTCCTATACATATAACCGCTGCCTGGCCTTAGTTTATAAGATATTTTCCTCAAAAAGATCGCTACTATTACATTGAAATCTGTCTATACGTACACGTCTGTGACTCTGTATGTGTCAGCTCACGATTACTCCTAATCTCTTGTTTCTATGTAACTTGGCAACTAATTTAATAGATTAGATTCCATAAGGTATAGAAACCATAAACAATCAGCGACTCAACGTTTACACAACACTGCCACAAACACGTATATAACTATAAGTAACATTCATTGTAGTAGTAGCAATAGCTTTTTGCAAAAATCTCGAAAACTAAAAGTAAGTTGTATGTATAGAGAAAAGTTATTGAAAATATCGATTTCTACAAAATATTTAAAAACCCTCGAAATCGACCTCCCTTTTCTAAATAATTGCCTTTTGAAAACCAAAGTATCGTTTCGAAGACATTTTTAATTCCATTTTTCATGAAGCTTCAAATAAGTTGTAGTTTCAAAGTGTTCCTAACAATTTTATCAACCCTTGTATTTACAAGTATCGTGCGCACAGTTCCGTCACTGTGCTATGGTTCTCGAGAGGAAGAATCAGGACAAGGAGGATCGATCATTTGCTCCGAAACGATGTGCCTGTCACGCACTACGAGTTTTGTATCTCAGAATCGAAAACGACTCGATGTACACATGGATCGTCGATTATCTCGAGAATAAGAATAACGCGCGACCAACTGTCGAAAAAATATCAACATCCACCGAGATTGTTTCTCGAAGCAGTGCATCGAGCAGTAACAACATACTGCAACCTCTCGTAGAGATACACTCGTTGTAAAATGTTCTGCTTTCGATGTATCTAGATTACAACCAAGAATAATAATTGTATCGCTTCTTAATTGTTTAGATCGCGTATCTTAAAATGGAAAACGACAGTAAACTCGGTGATATCGTTCGAACGTAGTTCGAAATATTGTTTTTGCGAAACAGTTGCCAGCGCGTGTGTTTAAAATACACAGTTCCACATTATTCGTTCAGACAACGGAATTTATCCAGTGTCGCGAATAAGAGAAGAACGATGTTGATTGAAAATTCATTTTTCAGAGGGGCCGTTACCGTCCACGCTTCAGGAGGTAGCCGTACCGGTCATCAATAATACAATGTGCGAAGGCATGTACAGAAACGCGGGATACATCGAGCACATACCGCATATTTTCATCTGCGCCGGTTGGAAGAACGGTGGATTCGACTCCTGCGAGGTATGCACGACGTTTCGTCGAATCGATGTACCGTAGACGCGCGAGAAGTGAACAACTTCGAAATAATTATCTTTTTTTCTAAATCAAAGTGTCGTTTCGAGGGCATTTTCAAATCCAGTAGGCACGCAAAAAGTCAAAAACTTGAACAATTGTCTTATTTAAAAACCAAAGTGTCGTTTCGAGGGCATTTTCAAATCCAGTAGGCGCGCGAAAAAGTCAAAAATTTAAACAGTTGTTTTATTTAAAAACCAAAGTGTCGTTTTGAGAGCATTTTCAATTCCAGTAGATGCGCGAGATGTGAACAACTTCGAAATAATTATCTTCTTTTTTAAATCAAAGTGTCGTTTCGAGGGCATTTTCAATTCCAGTAGGCGTGCGAAAAGTGAAAAACTTGAATAATTGTCTTATTTAAAAACCAAAGTGTCGTTTTGAGGGCATTTTCAATTCCAATAAACGCCCAAGAAGTGTTAACTTTTAAATAATTACCTTTTTTAAAAACCAAAGTATCGTTTTCAATTCCAGTAGACGCACAAGACGTGTTAACTTTTAAATAATTACCTTTTCCAAAAACCAAAATATCGTTTTCAATTCTAATAGGCGCGCGACAAATGAAGAACTTTTAAGTAATTATCCTTTTAAAAAGTATCGTTTTAAAAGTATCGTTTTGAAAGCATTTTCAATTCCAGTAGACACGCAAGAAGTGTCAACTTTTAAATAATTACCTTTTCCAAAAACCAAAATATCGTTTTCAATTCTAATAGACGCGCGAGAAATGAAGAACATCTAAGTAATTACCTTTTTCGAAAAGTATCGTTTTGAAAGTATCGTCTTAAGGGCATTTTAAATTATAGTAGTCGCGCGAGAAGTGTCAACTTTTAAACAATTACCTTTTTTCAAAACCAAAGTATCGTTTCGAAGGCATTTTCAATTCCATTTTTGACAAAGCTTCAAACAAGTTGTAGTTTCGAAGCGTTCGTAACAATTTGATCACCTCCTTGTATTTGTAAGTATCATACGCACAGTTTCGTCACTGTGTTATGGTTCTCGAGACGAAGAGTTCAGTGAAAACCAGTGACTCCGGTACAGTACACGGAGGGTTGATCATTTGCGCTGGAACGATGTGCTATGCACGTGTTTGATCGTTGTTCTGAAAGTTAAAAAATCATAAAGAACAGGAGAATAAAGTCGTGTTCAGTGAGGAGAACGATACCGATCGATACGTATCGATACCACTTTACAACTTTCGATACTTCTCGATTACATCTTCGTTTCGTTTCCACGAAAATATCGATTTCGATTCAATACCTCTCGTAAAGTATCGATATACAATTGGTACTACACGAAAATGTAGATGCCAATACTATAGTAACAAAGAAATTCCTGCTATAAATATATAAATTTTGGTCTTGTGAACGAAACTTTATAGAGTAGTGGGTACACTTTCAGCCAGAACTTGTTTATTAATCTTTAATTTAGAAAATACTATTTTTAAATTAAAGTATCAAATAAAAGTATTCCTTTACTTGTAATTATCTTTCAAACTATTGGGTTGTTCGGAAAGTCATCTCGTTTTCCAAAACGGAGAATATCTAATTTCATAAAATGTTCATACACTCTAAAAAAGTCGTGTTTCATTTTCAACAAAAAAAACGAAACGATTTCCCGAACAACCCAATATTTCTTTTGTTCGGATACTAATTTTCCATCTTTTAAAAAAAATCCTTTCAATTGGAACCGAAGTTGCCATAATGTACAAATACTTTCTGGCAAAATTTTGGTTAGGTATCGAACGGATATCGATGTATTCGTGAAGTATTGAATGGGTATCGATACGTTCGCGAAGTATCGAACAAGATTTGATTCGATACAGTACCGATTTGGAAACGCTTTAATATCTATCGGCTATCAATATCGAAAAACGATATCGAATACGTGGAATTTCCTTAACTCGGAATGACCCTTTCAAAATATCGTTCAGAAAGTTTCGTTCTTCGTGGAATTTAATTTACGCCGATCGCTTTCATTCAGACCATCGATAAGAAAAGCGATTCGTCTACGTGTTTATGTACTAACCCTTCGACTACGGATTAACCCTTCGAGTACGGCGCTGATACGTCGTATCGTCCCACATTTTTCTGTCAGCAGAGTCCAATCCACGAACCTTGATCGAGTGTCTTATCTTCCATTTGTTAAACCTTTCGTATGTATCTCGAGATGGTTACACTTTTCGGTACTATCTACGTAAAACGCAACGCTCGAGACACTGTCGAAATGCGATTTATTTCCCTCGTAGTCACGGTTTCAAGAGCTTAAAAACCGGTCTTTCCAATCTGTACAGAGTGTTAAAAATCCAAAACAACCGAAATGAATCGTTTCCTTCGCGGACGACTGTTAATTAACGATGTTTCGAAAGTGTAAAAGATTCGTTTTCTCGTAGGGTGACAGCGGAGGACCGATGGTGATCCAGAGGGCGCGCGACAAACGATGGATTCTCGCCGGAGTGATCAGCTGGGGTATCGGTTGCGCGGTACCGAACCAGCCGGGCGTGTACACTCGCATATCCGAGTTCCGCGAGTGGATCAACCAGATACTGCAGTTCTAACCGGTGGACCGCCGAACACAATCTGGAACGAGGATCCGCTGGAAGCCGGCCGAACGAACGCGAATTCGAACGTACGCGATCACGCGTCACCGAGACTAAATTCTAACGCTAGCAAAGTCAACGGAGATAGAACGACTCACGAGATTACATTCGCGGTCGCGAATTACGCGACCGTTGCGCGACACCGTTGACACGCGTGCTTCGTGTGTTTCGTATCGAAATTACGCGCGATTTACGACGGAATCGGGTTGATCGTGCACGTGAATTATACGACACGTTACGCGACAACGTTACCACGCGTGCTTGATTCGTCGCGAACGCCCGCAGGCTACCAACGCCGCCTACCGCTCGTGTCACCAACCGAAGTAAAGGTCGGCAAATCAGTGTTCTACGATGCGAGAAACAGTGACGTTATCGTGGACTTTGAACGACGCACTGCAGCGCTGCTAGCTCAATACTCCCGCGTCGTATTACCCGACGTTCCGAATTATTTGGCGATGTACCGTCCGGGTGGATCGTCGATAATTCTTCGTAGCTTCGTTGTTCGTCGAGAACGATTCCTCGATCGCGGGGAGGTGGAGACACCTGGCGCCAGAAATCGAAGACACGAGCAAACGCGAGTCACGCGCGAATCGATCGTCGGCGGTACCGAGAGAGGAAATTGCGATCGTTTTCGGTCTTCAACGGAGTCCATTGTCTCCGTTTTCAGTCTCGTAGGCCGGTGTCGGACGAGTGTGGAAACGACGAAATAATCGAGGCGTTAACGAATCGTCGAATCAACGTCTCGGAGACCGAACGTGCGCGCGTTAGAGGTGTTCCAATACTCGAATATTCGAGTAACTCGATTCTCGACCGAATTCGAGACCTCGATAGAATCGAACAGCTCGAAGAAATCGAGCGGCTTGCAAAAATCGAATAGCTCGGAAGAATCGAGCGTTGCGAACGCTTCAAGTGGACGATTATTATAAATAGTTGTGCATATTATTACATATAATCGAAGTGTATACTGCTTGATTCCTCGGTGAGCCGATCGGTTCCTTTAAATCGCTGTTTTTTCGAGCCGTTCGAATCGAACCTCGGTTCGATTATCGAAATCGAGCGCAACTCGGTTCGTTCAGTTCAAGTGCTAGAATGCTCGCGGGAAACTCACGTGGTTTGTCTGTTTTTACGATCTCAGCGCGATGGATCGTTGCACGAAACTCGGTGCTGTTCGTCGTAATTTTCGGGAAACTTATTTTCGTATTTCTTTTTTCTCTCCTTCCTTCGGGGTCGCTCGACTCGATCGGATTGCGAGCGAGCGAGAACGAACAAACGGTGAACGAACGAAAGTGCGTTTCGTTTGCTCCGCCATCTTCTCGCTGGCGCACGATTCAGCATTCTGACACCGCGTTACTCGCGAGCAACGACGTGACAGATCGTACGGATGAAAATTAACGGGATTTTGCGCCGAAAGACAAACAACGCGTATGAACGAGCACACGTTCCGTAGCGTACACGAAATTGTTTGAACCTTATTTAATTTAATTTATACGAAAAAAAAATTCATATATATATGTATATATGAATATATGCATATATATATACATATGTGTATGTATACATAGATACGTTATCACGTAGGTACGTATAGATAGTCGACAGTATATACGCGAACAAAATAATTTATTAACGTACGTGTTGCAGTCGGGGCTGCAAAAATACGAAACCTCCCATACTCCCGTCCCCTCCTCTCTAACCCCCGAGCTTGTAAATACTCGATCGATCGGTGGTGCGTGCTGTACTTCAATTACACTTTGTTATTTTTTACCGTTTCACTACCCCCTCCCCCCCTCAATGTTCTACCCTTACAGTGTCTTTGTATTTACCAGTCGAGCATTAAAGAAAAAGAACGAGGTCCCTCGACACGAGAAAAGGGCTCGCACTGATTAACCTGTTTGCCTAACGCGATTCCTACGATAACGTGGGTGTTGATATTTGCCAACCGGTCCCATTCGATCGTCGCCCACGTCGAAACACCCACGCGCGTTCACCTGTGGTTAAAACCGAGCAAAGAATTGGAAAATAATGGAAGATTCCTGTTCGATTGAGGTTATGTTAACACGATCAGGTTATGAGCCGCGAGACGTATGACGAATCGTCGTCGATGTTGGTAAGTGATTCGAGTTCGATAATCGATCAGTGTTTAGAAAACGTTCGATCTTCGACTTCTTTATTCTCGGCGACGAGATCGTTCGACACATCCGTTAGAACTTTTTTCTATCGGAAGTTGTATAGCGGCGAAACAGGTGTACAACTTATCGACACAAATGTCGATTTGTTCACACCGGTGCTGATTCGAGAGAAATCGAACGACTAACGTCGATACAAACGAACAAACTCTCATCCGGATTGATGTAACGACGAACGAAAGACAATAAATATCCACGGTATGTTAATCGTCGAATGAAAATGAGAATTTCGGTCACGAAGGGAACGCCGCGAAGCAAATAGGTCTTGTCGCGCGAAATTTAAACTTACCACCCTGATTCGTAGACATTATTGTGAATATCGCGTTTTGAACAATTGCACGTTCGGATACGAGTTTCGTTATCTGTTCGATTACAACGACCGAAATAATAGGAAGTTTTTAAATAATTAGAACGAATTAAGCGTGTTTTATTCATCGTTTGTATCTTCTCGGTTGATTTAAACGTGTTTCTTTTTAACGCTCCTTTATTCGAATCTTAACTTCGGTTGAAAGCTTTGTGCATTTTTCACGTAGACGTAATTTCTTATTAATCGTAATAATACGATCACAGACTGAGGGGGCCTCTTTGAAAATTTCCATTGCTCTTATAGAACTGTACTTAGAAATATAATGTACTCGGTGAAGTGTTTTTAATACAGCGATCGGTGAAAAACCAAGAGCAAAAGAAAGAACTTGTCTATGGTGGAAAGAACGATGTCGAACAATGTATAAATCCGAAATTACGGACGTCACCCTGAACGAAAATCGACGTTCTCTTTTCGGAGTACAATAAATCGTGTAAAGTAAATTCTTCTTGTTCAATACGAAACCCGTGAAAAGAATAAAAAAAAAATATATATATATAATTACATAGAAACTTTACGAGTGCATCCATAAGAGGAACAATACAATTACAGAGTTGCAAGAACGAACAGA
Organism: Ptiloglossa arizonensis; assembly: GCF_051014685.1. NCBI lineage: Eukaryota > Metazoa > Arthropoda > Insecta > Hymenoptera > Colletidae > Ptiloglossa > Ptiloglossa arizonensis. Next base: position 3,664,591 of record NC_135052.1, read on the forward strand.
AAAATGTTCGTTCGATCGTTCGATCGTGAAACTTTAATTACGAACGATGGTAAAATATTTTTCCGTTTATTTTCAAAACGAACACCGGCATCGCTGCCGATACATTTCTCGCGTCACGTTCGCAATTATACGGTTACGCTCTATTAGCATTTTTACACTGCTCGATTTTTTATAAATTTGTCCGAGGAAACGAGGCGATTTTCTAAAACTTTCTATCGCGCGCGTGAATCGCGTACGGTAAAAATTCTAGTAAAATTCGGGAAACTCTTTTCGATTCTTATCGTCTCTTCGACACGCATAAAACAATTTGCGTCTATGAGATCGTAAAATAGGAACGTCGAACGAGATGCTCGATTTACTCGCAGTTGAGATTCGAATGGTTGTCGAACTGTTCGTAGTGTTTGTATAAACGTTTCACCGGATAGAATTCTAGTGAAGACACGTCCGTTTCACCGAATTCGATCCTAACTTCGATTACTCGGTCCGTTGTAAACTTCTCCGTTTAGATCGACGATGTTTAGGGCATCGAACCAAGGATGAATTTCTACTTGGAACGTTCGATAAGAGTTTCGTCTTCTCTTCTCGTCTCAAAGACCATTAAAACATTTCACGATAGAAAAATAGTAAACTATGTTACGTAGCTAGATCTTGAAGAATGTTATTATTATCATTGTTGTTATTATCACCATTACAATTATTATTATTATTATTATTATTATTATTATTATTATTATTATTATTATTACTACTACTATTATTACTATTATTATTATTATTACTATTATTGTCATTACGATTATTCCCATTATTATATTGCCTTTACCACGTATATCAAGAGAAAGCGCGAACATCGTAACGAAGTGGTTATCCAAATGCGCAAATGCGAGGTACAGTCGAAGGCTGCTTTTAAACATAACCTCGAAGCAGTGGCACTTTTAAACGTAGAGTAGGTCGGAAAGGCACGTACCTCTAAAATGACCACGCGTCCCGATTCCCACGCTAATTGTACCGATTTTTCTTAATATCGTTACTCTCCATGAATCCAACATCGAAACAAATCTAACATCGACACGGTAGAAATCCTAACCTGCAAAGGGTGGTTCGTACGCGGTTAGGGGATCGGGTCACGCGAGAGACAGAGTATTCATAGCAGCGAAAAATACACCCCTGTCGAACGAGTTGAAATCGAAATGCACGTTTTTCGTGCAAACCTTTGTTTACCGCACGAATCTCTCTTCACCGTTTTCTTTTTTTTTTTTTTCAATTTTTATTTCGATCGTGATACCTCTTCATTCGTTCGTCTCTATTACCAATATGTAAAGTCAGCTGTACCAAATAAAATTTACCCGTACGAATTTAAGAATTTTACATAAGTATATATATATATATATATTTTAATTACATCATGCTGCGGGATCGTTTCGCTTTAACGTGGATGCAATACGATCGTATTGTGTTCTCTCGTAGGAATCGTAATAAAGATCGCGAACGAGCCAATGTCCATTCTATCGATCTAAAGGAAAACGGTTGAATGGGTGAGATAGGAGGAACTGATACAAAAGGACTTATAGATAGCCGACGAAGATGAAAAATTCATCTCGACCTGGTATCGAAGCCGAGGAAAGGAACGAGATATTAAGAAAAAAATTTTTTTAAAACCGTTAACAGACCATTGGAAAATAGTTGCTCGTAGAGCCATTAAATTATTACTGTTACTCCGGAGGAAGTATCAATTTCGCGGCTGAATTAACATTCAACAACTATCTATTTACAAGTCGTCAACTGGTTTCTGAGCCTTCTGTTTCCATTCCGCCTCACCGGATCCATCAAAAGCAACGCGCTCTTAATTGGTGGAATCTGGCACTTAAGCGGTTACACCTTTCATATACGGAAGAGAAATAATAAGCATGGGCACGAAATGAATGAACAAGTGTCTGTCGAGAGCGCGTAGAAAGTTTAAGAAACTGACGCGGGACAACGAGACGGAATTTATGATTCGAGAATCATGGTTTATTTTTATTCTCTAGAAATAATTGCGGAGAAAATCGGTCGAAACGAACCCTTGATTGTTCGACGCTTTCGACGCAACGTTTGTAGTCATCTTCGGGATGCATCGAATTTCGTTCGGAGAATCGACGATAAATTATTTATGGACAACGTATGGATAATTATTAATGGTTTATGTAAGTAGAAGAACCGAGCGTAAGATCGAGAGCTCCAGAACAGGTTAGAATCTCCGATCCGTGGAATTTGCAGCCACGATGGCGACACTTCCGCCCGATTTGCCATTAACGTGTCCCATTGGCCAACGTTTCGCGCATCGATCATTTCGCACCTGGTCTTCGTCCTGTATTACTTACGTTTCGTCGTATTTTCGAACAAATTGTTTACATCGATTCTATCGTTAGTTATTAAACTTTCGAAAACGGTTACTCGTTAGCTCGAAAAAGTTGCCACATCGACACGAGACCGGTTGAGTAATGGTCAGACGCATACGTGGAGTATCGTCCTTTCATTGAACGTCGAGTGCACGTAAGTTCTTTAAAACTCGACTTATTCGATCGAAATATTATACATAATAGGTCGTTCGATAAGTTTTGTCGTTCGATAAAACTTCTTGAATAGAATTGTTCAATGTAGTTAAAACTTATCGAGCAAACTGGTACTAGACTGTTCGATAAGTTTTATGGAACGACGAAACTTAGTATTATACAGATACCATGTTTTGATTTTCAATCGATAAAGAACGCATAAATTGGCACAAAATAACAATTTTCGATCGTATAAAATTTGCGATTTACCACGATTAACGAACCAATCGGTTAGCTCGTTCTGGTTTTGCTATTACCGAGCCGCGGCGGTAAAATCGAGGCACGTGATGAAGAAGAAAAAAGAAATAAAAAATGACGGGAGATAATCGACGCGTGTTTCTTCACCGAAAGACTGGCTAGTCCGGCCTAGAAAGTATCACGGTTTTTAAACTCCGTTGAACGGGTCAAACAGATCGTCGCGCCCAATTGTGTCGAATCGTCGTTGAGAATGTAACTCTCTCTCCTTTCGTGTGGTTTCGTTTGTGCGTCGATTTTGACAATGCGTTCCTGTGTGCGACACCGAAGACTTAGGTCTGGATTGAGATCGATGACCTCATTGGTTATCTTTAAAGACAACGAAACAAATTCAAACTTAAACAACGAAACAGATTAAAACTTAAACAAAGAAACAGATTAAAACTTAAACAACGAAACAGATTAAAAATTAAACAACGAAACAAATTAAAATTTAAACAATAACAAAAATTATTAAGTATAATTTTAATCGAAATTCTTCAATTATATGGATAACCCAATGAAAAGCTTAAAACGGAAAGTGGTTCTCATGGTTCTAAGCAGTGTATTGGACAAACAACGAGACTATGTTGTTTCAGGGTCGGTAGAGACCCCTTGGAAGTAACACTTTTCGAAAACAAAGCGCACTCGCGCCATCGAATTCTCCACCCTTGGTGGCGGTATCGAAAGTCAACTTTTGTAAAGCTCTTTGAACGTTGCCAGCAGTTTTGGTTGTTTTCCATTTGTGCAATGTCAACTTCGAGAAGTTACAAAGGGACAGATCATGCGACTAAATGGATAGCGGTGGTTAAAGTTGTTCCAGTATCTCTTCTGGAACTCGTGACTGACCAACTTCCCTACGTTGTCTTGTTCGCGTTATTATTCGTTGTTTGCGCGTGTTTCTACTTGTACAACAACTTCGAGATTACGTTAAAAAGCATTCTCCGGATATAACCAGCCATCGTGCGAATTATTCTCGCAAGATACTACATTATGTACCCTATATCCGTATGCACAATATTTCTCCCACCGAGATTTGCGTTCCTCCATCTTTGTTTGCTCTCAAACGTATCACCAGCTTCTACAATCAACAATTGGTTCAACGTTTCCTTCGTTGATTCTTTTCTCGCTCGATCTACTTCCCTACGTTATCTTACTCGCGTTACATTCGTTGATTGCATTTGTTTCTACTTGCACAATAACTTCGAGGTTAGGTTGAAAGGCAGCCTCTGGCTGCACCTCGCCATTGTGCAAATTATTCTCATAATGGAGTATACGCTGTATCTGTGTGCGCAATATAGACGTTTAACCCGTAGTTGAAGTCGTTGGGTCAAACCGATGTTACGTTAAACTTTCTATTCGTTTCATACGCTCCCGTATAATTACCAACGTAATTAGTGTTTTAAAAATATCCATTGTTTCTTCTTTATACGTACCCCGTGGAACTATTAATGCTATTTAAAGCAACAACAGTCATCTACCCACACGAAACGGTAATAGATTACGAGTACCCCATGATACCAAGTACATGGTCGAAATGTCACCGTACCTACTGGAAATTAATAATATCGACGGATGTAAAACCTTCGCGCGTTCAACGCCGTTAATCTCCGATTAGTCTACAAATCGAGACTCGTCGGCCATCGTTTCTCGATCTTCCGAAAATTTTAGACAAACAATCGTATGTCAATCTTCCGTACATTTTGGTGGGATTCTCGTTCAGTTTTACGCATAGCTCATCGCGTAACGTTGTTCGATACTTATCTTTCCACATTTTTGTAACGCGTTACCCAAACACACGTTTACAGATACCGAAGATGGATGCAATTCGTATCTAAATAAAAGGAAAGAAAAAAACAGAAGACGAACAAGAGATAATTTTATATCCGTTTCCGTCGAACTCGCGGTTTAGATTGTAAAACAGTTTTCGCCGCACCTTGCTCCTCCGACCTGACGTAATCGGTATTTTGTACTATACTTCGCGTTTATTTCTTTCCTTTTTTTCTATATATTAACTCTATCGCTTAAGAAACTTTTACTCGAGAATTTTATTTATAGAATTCAATCTTTTCTCGACGAATGGATACAAATTTGATAAACCTCGCGAGTAAATACGCATACACGTTGCTTTCTTTCGAATGTAACTTAACTGGTCGCGATAATCGTATCGTAGAACGTGTCTTCGAGTCACCGAATTGAAAGTGCTAACAAACACGGAGCGAGGATGCGAATTTTGGATAGACGCGGTTTACGAAGTAAACAAAAAGAAAAAAGAAAAAAAAAAATAATTGAATCTCGTTACTTTCCCGACACACCGCGTAGATCGCGTTACTCTTTCGTTCGTTACGTTCGTATTACGTTCAATTTAAATTCCACGGTGATGGCTGGTAAACGGGGAAATTCCACACGGATCCCCCCGAACGTCGCGCAGATAATGACACTCGGTGCAATTCAGAGCGACTGGAAAAGCGAGTGCACTCCAAGTGTTTCCATCCCATCCGTGAGTTTGCAGCGCAAAGAGAACGCGAGAGGCCGCGAGGATCTGTTTCGCGAAGACGTAGCTTTAGTTGGCGTTCCGTGTACTACGTAAAACGTCCCAGAAACGAAACATTCGAGCCAGAAAGGAACTCTTGGTCGCGTTGGTGTCTCGTAATCCCCGTTGATGATTTTGTTACCTCGTCCGCGAACCATCCGCGTCTATCTTTCGTATCGTCGACTCTCACCCTGCTCTACGGATCCCTGTATCACGTGTACTTAAATACACGTGAACACGTGTACTTAATGTACGCTCACCCGGATAGGTGTAATTTTAAGTACATCGGTACACGTGAGCTATTTCGCGTATATATTTAAACACACGTGTAGCGTTTCGCGTATATTTGAACACACGTGTGGTATTCCGTGTATATTTAAACACACGTGTAGTATTTCGTGTATATTTAAATATAGGTATACGCTAACCTATCCGTATTTTAATCCCTATAATTTTCAGAACACGGTTACCAATTAGGGAAAGGGTAAACGATTATAGGACATTTTCAGGCTACAGATACAAAAATAAATTTCAAAACCGATCCCATTGATCATCGTCGTCGTCTTCGTAACAACAACAACGATAACAGCAATAACGACAAAAATAACGACGACGATTACGATGACGATGACGACGACAATAACAATAATAACAGCAGCAGCGGCAACAATGACAAGAATAACAACAGCAACAAGAAAAACGATAACCACGATGACCGCGACAACGATAACAACAACAGCAGCAATAACAACGACAACAATGACAAACAACGATAAGAATAAGAATAAAAATTAAAATAATGATAATAACGATGATGATGATCGTACACGCAGCGCCGTTCGTTCGAAAGAGGAACGACGAGGGCTCGATTGAAGACACGCATACACACGTACGTAAATAGGTACGCGTTCAATTATTTCGTTCCATTATCTTCGGGTCACGAACGTGTTTACGTTCCTCGTTGATTCCACGCGCGGCGCTCACCGTTGCCTACGGCGAAGCAATTTATTTTAATTTCGTGGAAAAGCGCGTAATTCAAGAGTGTCCGGTCTCTCTTGTATCGTGTAACCTCTAATTGGAACGGTAATAGAATGTAACTGTTACAAACCGCATAGAAGACAGACGTGCCGCGATCGGTGGCTGGGGTGGGGGCTGTTGCAGGGAACAATAATAATCGTCGTTCGTAATTCCACCGCGTGGAGTAGTTTACGCGTGGTACCTGTTGGATGGTCGATCGTGAAATTACGTGTCTCGCGTTCGACGTTTTCTTTTTGCGCTGCGCGAAACCTCGTAATCGCGTATCACCGCGGCCAGCTTCGAACGCAATGACGCGAGGATGTCGAAAATGTCACAGGCGTGACGGCTCCATGGATGGATGTTACTGGACCGGGTTAAGTGGCTTTGGAGAAAGCCAGCCTACCTCCGCCTTTTCCTTACGAAGTCACGAAACCGTGCGCACGACGTACACCGAACACCATCGACGGCCTTCGTCGTTCGATCGTCTCCGCGAACGGATGCAAATTTTCGAATGGACGGGCACACACGTCCACGATAGCGGTGCTCCCCGACCAATGGAGATTCGCGTGTCTCGGTGAAGCTCGTTGCGGTTCGATCGGGGATAGAATCGATCCCGCGAGTCGTCTTTCGACCGCGACGCGACCCGACTTTCGAAAAATGACACGGTGCCCGACGAGACGCTCGATCGGCACGAGCTTGGAACTCGCCCCGTTACTTTCGATGAAACGAAACTGGAAACTTCGCGGACCCGTATTATATTCCCACCGAACGGTCGAATCGTTGTTCGTTAATTTTAGTATCTAATTTGTGTACTTGTACTACATCTCTGATGCAGAGAGTAAGAGATTGTCACAGTGTACGGTGTTCGTTCGAAGGAAAGTCCTAGATGAAGCATTAAGATCGGAAAGTTCAAAAATTTCAGGCCAGTGTCTATTGAAAACTTTGAATACGTGCATCTCGTTACTTTCGATGAGACGAAACTGGAAACTTCAAATATTATGTTTCTACCGATCGACTGAATTCATTAATTTTAGTATCTAATTTATGTACTTGTTATGAACTTGTATAGGCATTCTCTGATGCAGAGAGTAAGAGATTGTCACAGTGCACGGTGTTCTTTCGAAGGAAAGTCCTAGATGGAGCATTAAGATCGAAAAGTTCAAAAATTTCAGGCCAATGCCTATCGAAAACTTTGAATACGTGCATCTCGTTACTTTCGATGAGACGAAACTGGAAACTTCGCATATTATGTTCCCATCGAACGGTCGAATTATCGTTATTTATTTTAATATCCAATTTATGTACTTATTCAACGAGTTACGAGAATAGGAGATCGTTCACGGCGTTCGTTGAAAGAAGAGTCCTAGGTGAAGTATTAAGATCGAAAAGTTAACAAATTTCAGGCCAGTGCCTATCGAAAACTTTGAATTCGTGTGCCTCGTTGCTTTCGATGAGACGAAACTGGAAACTTCAAATATTATGTTTCTACCGATCGACCGAATTCATTAATTTTAGTATCTAATTTATGTACTTGTCAAAAATTTAGGTCAGTGTCTATCGAAAACTTTGAATACGTATGCAAGTACAAAAGCGTAATAACAATTTGAAGAAATATTATTCGGACTTTCGGAGCACCTTTTATTGCTAAAATTTGGTTATTTTGGAAACGCTTGGGTACTTATGTACAAGTTGAAACAACGCTTTATCGAAGTATAAATATGAAACGAACATTGTCGAGCCGAATTGCCCTCGTGGAAATGGAATTATTTCGTATATTATACGCAGAGTGCTGCAAACTTTATTGCATCGGTTCATTGCATTGCAAGGTACGCCAAATTGATTGGATAATTAACGACGAGTCACTTTACGAAGTCGTAATTGGAATTTGAAAATTGGACGTTTACGAAAACCTGTTCCATTTGGAGAATAATTTGTACAATTTCGAAATTTTTCCATCGAGATATTATCGATCGATACCATTGGTAAAAAATATCCATGCTCGAGCAAGGACTATATTTACACTCTTAACAAAAATGATTTATTCCATAAAACCTCGATGAACGATAACTAAAACCCACAGTGTCTACGATACTTTCTAAATTATTTTCGAGGTACTCTGCGCAAAAATATGTTTCGTAATAGCGTAGTATCGCCTCTACTTGCAATCGTTACGTTTGCGTTTATCGATTTATCGAAAAATAGAAATGAAGAAGAGAGGACCTACGAGATATCGAAAACGTTTCCAAAACTATCAGTGAACGCTCGATGGCGATCTAGGCGAGGTTCGTTTCTTAATGTTACGAGCGTACTGAAATCTCAATTGTTCGTTTCGAGAAAGTCACGAAGCTTGCGAATCGGTTTCGACTCTCGCGAAATAGGCGAATGTCAAGATGAATCGTATCATGGAATTATTCAAGTACTTTATTAGTTTACTTTTACCCGAAAATAAAAACAAAAATGTATTTTAAAATAAACTTTAATTTTCTAAACTACTTCACCCTCATTTTTAACTAATTACAATTTAATTCGTAACTTTAAATTTAAAACGACTACCCTTAAATCCTTTTTCGAATTATTTTCAAATAACATCGTTCAAAAATTTAATTTACTATAACTCGTGAAAACTTAAATTTACTATATTTTGAACTTATAAAATTTCAACTTTTATCAGATACATCACATTGTAAAATATTTTACTTTCAACATCCCAATTCCCCTTACGTTGATAACGTAAGTATTTGTCATAATTTTACTATACGGATCGAGCAACCGAATATTCCGTCGATAGATTGTCGGACCGAATTTCATTCGACGAAACGAAAGCGTCGTTTCGCGTATCGCGTGCGAGCAACGCGGCGGAAAAGTAGCACGCGCGAAGCTCGCGAGGATCTGGTCCGGGCTAACGCGATGGACGCGTCGTCGGGGGTGGGTTGCGTCGGCGCTGGTACGCTGCTGCGCCCTGATCGATCAACGGATTTTATTCGAATTCACCACCGGACTCGGGGTAGGGTCATGGTCTGGCCTTGGTAATCCAGAACGACGTCACCGGTTGCGGAACCTCGTTACTCCCACCTGGAAATTCACGTTTGCGTTTCCACGAGTCGAGACCGCCTCTCGATCGTGGCAAAACGTCTCTCGATCGTCGCAGAACGTCGATGGTGTCGAGATTTCGCGATGTTCGATCGACGAGAAGAAGAAAAAAAGAAAAAAGAGAAACGTCCAAGGTGGAAAACTCGGGATAGTGGAAGGAGCAACGAGATTATGGTTAACTCGAGGGCAGAGCAAGTTGACGAAGAGGCTCGCAAGTTGGCGAGAAGCGACGCGACGATAATAACGAGAAACGATGAGCGCAACGCGAAAACACGCGGCTAAATTCTGACCCAGTTTCGTCCAGCGTGTCCTGGGTCATGACCATCGATTGTTTCTCCTCGTACTTCCCGCGAATGGCTTCCCATTGGTTATGGGGTCGCGACCCAAATACTTGGGGATCTCTCCCCCGGAATTAGGCGCTGTAACGATCGACGGGAATTTATGGCGTCGCTGCCACACGCTGCGCCGAGGAACATCTCTTTTCATCTTTCTCGATAATCGATTCTCAAGTTCCAGTTCGAAACTTTTCGCGTCCTTGCGCCCAAGGTGCTAGCCTCGATACCGATACGAGCTTCTCGTTCGTGAGTATTCCAGTTCCACGATAACCGAGCGAAGAAAGCACTTTATTGCATCAGGGTAAATACCATACGAAACGAAGTAGGGTAGCCAGCATAAACGTTCGAAAACCGAGTATCCTCGGTGGTGAAAATTGTCTCGTACTGGGTTGTTCGATAAGTTTTGACGTTTCTTCCATTGTAAAGGAATATTATGACACTTCGACTTTGAACAATTGTAAATATACGAACGAGTCGACAGATCTACGTGAAACTTTGTATATGTTCACTAAGCAGTAGTATCATCTTTAGAAATATAAAACGACGAACCTAATAGCTCCATTTTTTATCGAATGACAAAACTTATTAAGTAACTTATTATACCGTAATTGGTAAATCTTCTCGCATACCTCGAAGTATAATATTATATGTTATAATTGCAGAAATACTAGATTGTTCGATAAGTTTTATCGTTTTTTCCATTGTAAAGGAATATTATGACACTTCGACTTTGAACAATTGTAAATATACGAACGAGTCGACAGATCTACGTGAAACTTTGTATATGTTCACTAAGCAGTAGTATCATCTTTAGAAATATAAAACGACGAACCTAACAGCTCAATTTCTTATGGAACGACAAAACTTATTGAATTACCTGTCGAAGCGTTTCGAATTACCGTTTCCCCGTCAGATGTAGTTCAATGTCGGAAAATCACCCTTGAAAAACACCGTACGTTGAAATTAGCAAAGGTAAGACACCTTGAATGGAATCGAGATATTATCTCGCTAACGACGATTTAACGTTTCGTAGAAAAAATTGTGCACTGCCCAAAAAACTCCAAGATCGTCGTTCCACGCGTGTCCGGTTATGGTTGCGTTTCCTGGACGGTGAGGATAGTGAAACGATTTTCTTTCTTATCGAAACGATTCGAACGCTTCTTTTTGGTATTTCGTTCGATGATCGGTAAGTTTAACCCAGATTTTTTACCGCGATGGAAAACCGAGAACGTAATATTTGTAAACATCGTTCGTAATTGGCAGTTTACCCGAATGAAAGAATAACAATACAATCGTATAATGGTAATCGTAACAATTAATTGTAATATAAAGAATAATAATTATCGAATGTACGATAGAAAAATGCTGCGCGTCGCTATCGATCGAATCTCGAAATTTTCCCACCAGAGATTCGATTCTATCGTTCGAGCTTTCGGTGTTTATTTTTACGTAACCGTCGCCGCTTCTTTCACTGCCCCTGCAATTTCGTGAGGTAACAGAAGCATTCTATTCGACGATCGTTACACCGCAAACAGTTAATTGCCGTAATAACGTTAATTAAGAGAAACGCGAAAACTATGCTACGACGGCTCGGTAATACGGCCGGTGTTCTTTGTGGATTCACGAAGGTGTAAAATTCATTTGAAGACGGACGAGTTCTGACCCACTTGACGAAAGTCACGATCACGGTCAACATTCGTACGTTCCTGAGCGGTGCGTCACGTACCGAAGAAAGGAAACCGAAAAAGAAGAAGAAGAAGAAAAAAAAAACTCGTCGCCCTAAGGCCGTTAGCGACCATAATTACGGACCAATAACGTACACGAGTGCGAGATTGATACACACCGGTAGCTAATGGGAGAATCGCATCCGATCGAGTCCGTTTCGTAGAAAAATGGACAAATTACGAGCACCGTTATCTTTTCCATGTAACCCGGTGAATACATTTAGCAACGAATTAGATTTCTTTGACCGATTTTCTTACCTCCTTCCGATCTAATGCGCGTGGAATCGCGCTGCCACGGATTCGACTATAGAGGCCGTAGCCACGGTACTCGAGAAACATCGCGCGCGACATTTCTCGATACTCGTTACCGGTGTACACCAAAGATTCGTCCACCAGGAATCGAATAAGGTAACCGTGTGTTCGTCAAGCTCGGTTGATTAATTTCCCACGCGGGAATAGCCATCGTTATTCATTTTTCCAACGATCGATTCGAACCTCGCGGTAGTAACTGTACAAATCAACAGGTTACCAAGCGTTCGAGCGACCCTTTCGGCTGCTCCACGAAGAAACACCGAAGGAAAAGAAAAAAAAAAAACACGTTAACGTTACCGGGAAAATTGTTTTCCGTCTACGAGGATCGTACGCGCGCGCAAACACCGAACCGTAATTCCATTCGAGCAGCAGCAGCATCATCGGTCAATTACACTCTCGGTCGGGACGCTTGAAAATAAATGGGATGCCACCTTGGGACACCAAGACAACCTCGAGGTGCCGCTGAAAGGTACAGGTCCTGACCTACTTGGAACGAGTCACGTTCACGATCAAGGATTGAACTTTACCTACTCTCTAAAGGCAACGTACGTCGGAGCAATCCCATCCGAAACGCATAATTATTCCCGGAAGATCTACTACCGTGCATCCGTGGCCGCAGCGATGCGCCGCGACGCTCGTAACAGCGGGACAAAGATGTTAGACGAGATCTTATCCGGAATTCTTGGTCGCGAGTCGCAAGGTGAACACCGAGGTACCGTAAAAGATGGCCTGGCGAAGTTTGACACACTTCTCGCGACTCTGACCTCGTGAGATCTCGAATCTCGGACTCGCCGGGACACTTCGGATGCAAATTTCGTTCCAGTGAAAGGAGAGACGCGAACACACACCGGAGGCGCGGAACTCGTTGAAAATTTACCCGCGATCGACACACCATCGGCGCGGATCTATACTCGAGGTTCGTTTCCGTGTTCCTCGCGATAAGATACGTTTGACGAGCCACGGCCACTTTCCTCGAGCAATCGCGACGCGACGTGTTGGAAACTTTTACCACGGACGTTTTTCTTCGCGTTTTTTCGCACAGAATCGCGGCGACCTTTCTTTTCGTACAAATTATCACCGCGGTGTATCATTAAGGTTTTCGCAACGAGGTCGCGGACACGCGCGTGCCGATACACCGTGAATTCACCGAAACTCGTCGATATTTCTACGTAATTACGCGCGGGAAATTGCGAGGTAGTTTCACGACACGCTCGAATAATTATCGACGTTTCGACGTTGCTCCCCTGTCGATTCTAAACGATAATTAATACTTTTCGAAGATCTCAGCCTCGTATAGAAATTCCACGTTCGATCGAGATACGACGTTTCAAGTTCACGCTGGACGTTAATTGTATCCGTGGCTCGTGCGCGTCGTGGTGACCGTGAAAATGATTTGGAAAGCTTTACGTGGATATTTCGTTCTTCGAAGGGGTATTGGTTTTTATTTCGGGTCGAAAAGAATCGATGCGTTTTTCTTTCAAGCGTTTGGAATACGCGCGTTGAATGTTACATCGAAATTCGAAATACGAACGAAATTGTAACGTCTTCGAAGCAGATACGCACCTAGAGTTCCTCTAGAGGTTTCTTAGGTCGTTTCTTCTTCATACTCGTAGCATTAGAGAACATAAATAGCACTTTGCGTTTCAATGCGTGTATTTGTTTTTGACCTTAAATTGAGAACCTTCCAACGGTCCTTGTATCATAAATTAAATCAAATAACGAAATAATAAACGTCCTTGGGTTTCGATCCGTAATTTTTTAAATACGAATGTTTTCCTGGAATAAAAATTCGTACAATTCCAGAGTTGACAAACATCGAAAGTGTGATTGGTGAAATCGATCCGAGTTTGTGCGAAAACGTCGTGAGAAATTTTGGTAAAAGATCGGTGGTTTGTAAAAAAAACTCAAGGCGGTCGTTTGGAATGAATCTTATACCATTGTTAACTCCCAAGTTCGTACTTTTAAATAAAAAAAAAACATAGAGGTTACTCAAACCGTTTGAGTTTTATTCAAAAAGTAAATCGACCGGTGGCGATTGGGACATGCTCATAAATATCCGAGTAAAATTACGAATGAAAACACTGTTTACTTTCTGAAAAGAAAAATCACAGTGATTGTAGAATCAATATAGAAAAAAAAAGAAGGGATACACCTTGAAAGTTTCGCGGTCGGTGTTTTCGGGAGTGTAATCGTGGATCCTCGCGACAGCACGCGTCTGCGTGGTCATAAGCAGTTGACACAGATTGACGCTCTGACTCCGAAATGAAGTGAAATTCGATCGATTGAGATTCTCGGTCGTGTTGTTCCCCCGTTTCTCGACGCTCGGTTTTCCTCTTGTTCCAGTTACAAGAACGAAATTCGACAACACGACGCGTTGAAATACCGAACGAGCCAGGACTCGCACGAACGCGAACGTGTTTACCGCTTCATTGCTCGTCTAATGCACCAACGCGATAGAAACAAAGAGAGAGAGAGAGAGGGAGAAAAAAAAAAGAATAGAAATCGCAACTCGCCATCGCTCGTCGAAGATGTATCGTCCGACAACGTTGGATAACGTACTGTGAAAACTGTTCCCGGTTAATAAAAGGCGTTCATTAATTTTCACTGAGGTCATTTCGGGTAATGAACGGCAGAAATTTCAAACCGGCTTCATTAGCGGAGCTCATTAGCCTGGATGGAGGTTATTTTAAAATTAATCCAGCAGATGCCAGTTTTCTCGTCAAACCTCGGTCGAACATTAAACAGAAATTGTTACGAACAAACGGGTAAAAGGTAATCGCGATAACCGGGGAGCAAAGAAGATACATTCGAGCGTCTTGGTTTCCTCTCGTCGAACGAACCGCGGGCAAACAGAAATTGTCTATTTACCGTAAAAAACCTGAACGAAGAAAGAGTCGAGTCGAACCGTCGCGTCGCGTCGTTCGTGCAAACTCACCGTTATATTTAGAATCCGTGTCCCGTGTATTTCTGGGTTGCGTATCGAAATTTGTCCAGTGTCGAGTAACTTTTGCTCCGTGGGGCCCCGGGATCAGTCACCTTTCGTAAAAGCGACCCGGTCGAACCTGTCCGAACGAACCTTTCGTCCCGTGCACCCTCTTCGGGATCCTCGGGTTTATAAATAATCCCTTTGCGTGTTCAAGTAGGCGGGAGAAAGGAATTCTGCACGATTGAATAACGAGAAAGAACACGTCGTTCCTTCCGACCAGTTCTATAGGCTCTCAAACTTTCTACCTGGAATTTATTTACACCTTTGTACACTTCCGTGCAAGTATCCGAGTGCAAAGTGCATCGGAGAGTAGTCCGAAAAAATGATAACGTACGTATCAAAAAACGATACTCTAATGAGGTTCGTACGATGTGTACGAACGGCCATGTTTGATTTCTCCTGTATTCGTTAAACGTTCACCATAGATCTGCTTCCGTCCGAAACGGAAGACTTCCGCTTCCAGTATCGTTCATTGGGAAGTAATCGTCGAGATTCGCGCGCAAGTATCGAGGTTGCGCGCATCTAACCTCAACTTCCACAGTCTCGCCCTCTGTCGGTGACTTTTGGTACATTCGACGATCTCCGTTTTACGAAAACACTTATTTCAATCCCGTTAAAAATCAGGAGAAAAGAAACTTACGTTTCGTAACGTACTGTTCGTTATCAGTGTTCGTAAATATTACTTTGGAAGAAAATTAGTGTTCGTAATACGTTAGATCGGTATTCGGGATTAGTATTCGTAAATATTACTTTGTAACGAAATTAGTATTTACAATACGTTAGATCGGTATTCGTAAATATTACTTTGGAACGAAACGAGGTAAAAGAAAAATTCCCCCGTTTAATTTGATAACATTTGGCGCAGTATTTCCATTCACGAGGCATCGAACGGATAAAACGGTCGATTGCCTCGTTGTTTACCACGAGTCTCGATCGATGTTTTCCACTTGTGGTCTTTCGTCGCGAATATTACAAATTGGTCCAATTCGAATCGAACGGTAGTCGTGTTCGTGTTCGAAAGCTGTTCAAAAATGTCTTCGGTGGTGCGTCTCGATATCTTCTCGACCTTCCGTCGCGTGTACAAAACAGTCCCGTGTGATAGCGCGCATTCCTCGGTCTACTTCGGGTTCTTTTACACGGTAGAGGACGGTTGTACGGGGACTCGTGCGACCGACTGTGTAATTGCACGAGGAAGCTATTTCTCGCGCCCTGCGTAAACACAGCCACAGCGATCTCTAATGGCGAATCATCGGCGAAGCGTCGAAGCTCGTAACACGGCGTCCCTCTTCTGAAATTGCTCCCGTCTCGGCGCGAGTACCGAGCGGATAAGTGAGTGGAGGCTGAACGCATCACGATACGTTTCCTGAATGGACAGATAGAAGCAGGAGCGGCGACGCTTGCCGATGAGTAGGACAGTGTGTCGCTGTCGTGCGCGTTGGGCCTCGTTCTTCTCCACGTGACCTGGTCACTGGCCCACTTTGATACCTCCCGGTGGTTCGTTCTCCCTCCCTTTCTCCATCTGATTCTCCTTCTCTGCTCGTTTCCCTCTCTCTCTCTCTCGCCACCGCGTCTTTTTCACTTCCTTCCCTGACGATCGTTGTTTCTGGCTTTGACGACGTCCCCACCTTTTCGATGGACGATCGGTCTTGGCTACGACGCTGCTACCTCCACCATAAACGACCTCCACCACTGTTCGTTCGTTCGTTCGTTCGTTCGTTCGACCACCACCACCGTCACCACCACCGCGATCCTCTTCGAAGGCGCCGCTTATGACTTAGCCATGCGATTCCAGCACATGCCGTGGCACGAGGTACAACAGGCAGACAGGTACCATCCAGTTGACTAACCGGATGGACGAACGGGTGCGCGGAAGAGATCGGTATTAGGATCGCGCGAAACACGTTCGATCGAGCACCGTATCGTCGCTCGTAGTCATCGAGTGCATCCTACTGTCCGGCTGGGGACTTTCGGGGCCCGTGGCTCACCGAACCGCTCGAACTTTCACGGTCCGAGAATCACACTGTCGGTCGTATCCGTCGTGGGACGAGGAGGTTACGTATTACATCGTTCTCGATCGTCGACGTACACGATCGGTCCCATTGGTGCGTCGTTGACCGGTCTCGCGCGATAAGACCAGTGCTCGGTTGATCTCGCTCGTTTGCCGATCGTGCGCGGTACGAAGTTTCGGACACGGTAGGTGCGTGGTTCGCGAGTCGAGGGGTCGCGTACCGAGGTAAAAACGGAAGTGGAGGAAAGGAAGTTCAGTGACGAAGTGCGACAACTGGCGCGGAGCAACTGGCGCGGCAACGTGTGAACCCGGCGAAAGACGTTGCCGTGACGTGAGAAAGGTCGTGTTTTCATACGGAGGACGACCGCACGGCCAACGAGGCTTCTCTCGAGGATTTAAGGCAACGTTATGAAACGGTTCTGACGAATCGGTGGACGTTATCACGGTTAATGGGTTGCACGGTAAGTGTCTCTCGTCTCTACACCGATTACAAGTTCTTTCAACAAATATTTCGTTCGTACGAGGTTCTATGCTCGATCCGCCTTCGCGCGTACGACCACTTTCGGCATCGAAATCGTCGAACGCACGAATATCGCGACGATTACTTTCCGCGCGTCGTTGCTCGACTCGCTCGCGTAAAACGGAACGAAGAAAAACGTGGCCGGCGAACCGAACGGCCGGTTCGCTTCTATTTTGACCGTACTCGCTAAAATTAACGTTCGTTGGTATGCTCGGTCCGTTGCAAAGTCCATTCCCAACTGTGTCTCCCGGTTCTCGAATATACTGTTAGCTCGTCGTTCTGTTCGAACGACGCGACGCGTACTACCGACGCCGCAGGTATCGGAGCGACCGTGTTGCCGTGATTTTGCGATCGAACCGTTCTTGGACGCAATTCCACGTGGTGGCCGCGATCACGGCGAAGCTTTTCCGCGCGGCGGGTAACCGCCGGGGCATCGCGGACAATGCGATAAATTATTAATGTAGAAAGTTCCACGGTAGCGGCGACAAAAAGAAAACCGGTCAGTTTGTGTCGTAGGATCGTTTATCGGAACCAGGACGTGATCAGGAATCAGTGCGATCGTACAGAAGGTAATCTGACCGTGGAGCCAGGAGAAAGCTGGGCTTCCGACTTTGGCCCGTAGTAAACCAGGCGATATACATAGAAGATCATTTGGCATGCTCCGTTGCTTCGCCGCATCCTTCTTCCCTTTTTCTCCCCTTTCTTTCTTCGTTCCGTTCGCGTTCCTCGATTCCCGTACAAATTTCGTCCACGCGTCGTTACCTACGCGCGCGTCCCATCGACCGCGAGTCCCATTTCTCGGGCATGTGCCACGACGACGACGACGACGACAACGACGAGGACGCAGAGTTACGCGCAATTAGGTACTTTGAGCTCGATTTTTCGCCTAATCGCACCTTTGAACGCGAACTCTCCTAAACGTGATCGTTCGAGCTTTCTTTACCCTGTTACCCACTCGTTGAAGTTTCTCTACCCTCTGTTACCTTTCTCGTTGACAATTCGATTGTACGACGAAAAATTTGCCCAAACGAGACAACTTTCGGAGAAAACAACCTCTGTAACTTGGTCCACAGCGTTGACTTCTTTCAACATTCAGCATCGTTTCATCCTTTTTTATCCTATGTTATCTTCTCGTTGTAATTTTGATAAATTGATTATACGACGAAAAACTTACCCAAAGAAGACATCTTTCGGAGGAAGCACCTTCTCGAAGAGAACAACTTTGGTAACTTCGTTGACTTCTTTCAAGGTTCAGCATCGTTCGATCCTTCTTTATCCTCTGTTATCTTCTCGTTGTAATTTCGATAAATCCAATATACGATGAAAAACGTATCCAAAGAAGACATCTTTCGGAGGAAGTATCTTCTCGAAGAGAACAACTTTGGTTCAAGAGAACAACTTCGTTGACTTTTTCCAAGGTTCAGCATCGTTCTACCCTTCTTTATCCTCTGTTACCTTCTCGTTGTAATTTCGATAAATCCACTATACGCCGAAAAACTTACCCAAAGAAGACAACTTTCGGAGAAAGTACCTTCTCGAAGAGAACAATTTCAGTAACTTCGTCGACAGCGTTGACTTCTATCAAGATTCCTCATCGTTCGATGTGTCTCTTCCTTGCACGTCACGCGAATAAGTCTTCGTTCTCGTAGGAACCATTTACATACGCTTTGTCACCGTTTAATCGATATATTCAAATTCCTTCTCTCCATTCATCGTGCCCAGCTCGATGCAAACTACCTTACGCTCTTGAATAGACGAACATTGCAATAGCCTCGTGAATCGAGACCAACCCGATTCGTTCCGGATGAGTGTTCCCAAGTTTCACCAAACCGATCGATCGAAGTTTTTTCGCGTCGATCGACGCGACCTCAACCTCGTTCCTATCGAAACTCGACCTACGAGATCGTCCCTCGTTCCTATCGAAACTCGACCTACGAGATCGTCCCACGAAGCTCAACCGAAATACGTGGGACGCGTACACGAGAATCACCATTTCGACCGTTTCCTCTTTCGCTGGGAACGACGATCCGCGAGGAATTCTTCGTTAATCGCGCGATTCGCGAGACGTTCGCCGGCCAGAACTTGGCGCGGAGCTGACCAAGGAAGAGAGAGAGAGAGAGAGATGCGAACACGAGGAATAAGATTTCTCGCATTGACCCCGAGCAGCGTCTGACACGTAGGTAACGCGCACACACGCGTTACCTAGTGTGTGCACCTAACTCAGGTATGCCATGGTACCGAGTAGTGGTAAGTTGGTAACGGTTGTCAGCGCGCGGACAGGCTCGTGTCACTCTTTTCAATCCCTCTGGTTGATTTGCGCGTTTAACGCTTATTCGCGACTATTCCTGTCGACGTCCCGTATCGACGTTTCGAGTCTAGAAACACGGAGACCGCGTACCCGTGAAAACCGCGGACTCGCGTCACTCTCGTAACGAACAACACGGAACAACACGGAAACGAAGAAAGAAAATCCCTCGAACGATACGAGGCGACTCGCGTCGCGTTTTTCCCGCGATTATCGCGCCATCGTGGCAGTTGATCCGACTCGAGGTTCCCTTCGACTTGCTCTTGTTGTCCCACATACGGGGACTACTTTTCGAGTCGTTTAAAATGCAGACGACGCACTGTCCCTTTCGAGTCGCACCGAAGTGACTACACCGCCATTTTGGCACGTAGCAACGATAGAAAGTGGTCGTCGAACGTTTCGCGGGTTCTCGTTCACCAGGACACCCTGTCCACGTAGACGAAGGACGTCTTGCGTACGTTTTCCCTCGATTTTTCCACTTACCAGTTTCGATACGCGATACGCGCGGACTGTCACTTTCTTGCAATTCGCGCGAGCCACGACCGACAGGTACCTACCTACGCGTATAGATCGAGCGACGTTCGAACCGAATCGAACCAGGCGATCGGTTTTGCACGAACGCTCCGGCTCTCGAAGCGTATCTCGAACGTCCCAAGTGAAAGCGGAGAGCGCCCGTAATCCCGTCGCGTATCTCGCTTTGCATCTCCTCGGAGTCTTCCATTGCCCGTGACTTCGGGTTACTTTCTACAAACGTTTCGTTGTCGATGCGCGGAGAATCTCGACGCGAGGAAGAATCTCGTCGCGGGATGAATCAACCGCGTCTTCGATCAACGATCGAAAATCATTCCGTGCGCGTAAACGCGTACGTATCGAAGAGTCGCGTATCGAGAATACGAGGACCACGTGACGCGATTCGGTGGGAAGGACGTGGACGAAGGTATCGTAGGAAAAATCTCGGACGCACGGTGGGTTTCTCGGTCGACGAACGACGCGACCGCGAATCGTTCGCAAAAGAATAATACAACGATCGTGGACGCCACCGCGATCCGAGAAACATAGCACGGACAAACGAAGACGATGACGAGGACGATGACGAGGAGGCGTCTCTCGGTTGGTCGGCGAGGCCAAGCCAATCGGGTCACCCAGATCCAATAACGAAGAGGAGCCGAACCGAGCTTTCTCCGAGGTTTCGCGTGTGTACGCGCGTGTGCGCAGAATCCTATGCACGCCTCTGCTCACGCACCTGTACGCGCGGTCCTCCTCGACTCGCTGACGGACGGCCAATGAACGCGGAAGAATTTTCGAGGCACTCGGAGAGTCTCTACTCTTTGACTCTTTCCATCCGTAGCGCGAGCTACGAGCCCAAGATCGTGACCGTGTCCGGACCTTGCGCGCATACAGGGTGTACCTCTTTCAGTATGCGCGTGAACCGAGACCAAACAGAGTCGCTTTTGGACACCGCGAGATAAACGTTTCACAATCGTTTCACCGCGAGATAAACGTCACTCTCGTGCGATACGGCCGAGGTCCGCGCACGTTTCTCGTTTGTTCTCAGCTTGTGTTTCGAAATCGAACAGGAACGATTTCGTTCTTTTCCACGAGTAGACGCGAGACGAAAAGGTTAGGCATCGAACTTTTCTATTAGGAACCTTTGGTACCTGATAACGTTCGTGTAAAGAAGACACAAGTATGTTGCACTTCTGCAATCGTGTGCATTTGAAAGTTAGTAATAGAAGCGAGGAAAAGAAGTCGCGTTAGACATAACCGATTATCGCGAGTAATAAACAGTAGTTTACACGAGTAGAGGCATCGAATTTTTCTATCGGGAATCTTTGGTACCTGATAACGTTTGTGTAAAGAAGACACAAGTATGTTGCACTTCTGTAATCGTGTGCATTTGAAAGTTAGTAATAGAAGTGAGTAAAAGAAGTCGCGTTAGACATAACCGATAATCGCGAGTAATAAACAGTAGTTTACTGTTAATGAAAATACTAGGCCAATACCGTCGATCTGTTCTTACGTGGTCGTGTATCGAAAGTAGAAACAATTTTTTCTCTTGTCTACGTACTAATCCTTTATCGATAGCTTTTAACGAGCTTTTAACTTTCAGCTTTCTATTAACGAGCCAATCCTTTTGGATCGTTGTCCCGCGTTACAACAGGAGCTTAAATACCCTGTCCTCGATATGTTGACAAATTAATCACGTTTTCCCAGAATATACTTGTACCTCGTCGATTTCAAGCGGTGCTTTTCAAACTGTGGTCGCGACGTCACGACCCATCGATGCCTCGAAATCAATAGAGGAGAGATGGGTCGCGACAACCGTGAACAAGACCCGTTTGCTTCTCGAGGTCCTGAATCAATAATCGAGTTCAATTTGCCGAAAGATGACGAGCAATTATTTCAGCTTAGTTCTTCGTTCGCACCGAAGAACGATCCTAACGAACTAAGATTCTCGTTGCACGATCGAAAAAGATGTTCCGTTGTCGAACGAAGAGACTACATCGTTGTTGTCGCAATTCACGGTAAACTGTTCGCGTGAACCAGTATTTTCAATTTTTACGCGATCAAATACGAAGAAAATAAACGCGGTCAATGGTGCACCAGACACCCGAGATGCAATCAATTGCATCAACAAACGCATTCGTTATCGTGGACGATAAAATTTGTTCGTTTCCGTAGCACTTATCTTGGATGCCTCTGGTCGACGTTGTGTTCGTTGAACACTAATAAAACGATATTGGATGCCAACTGTGTTGTTTTTACTTTATTGTACGGGTACTGGGTCGCGATGTACGTAACTGTACTTCTTACAGTGGGTCGCGGTTCGAAAGTTTCAAAACACTGCGTTAGAGAAATTAACAGAATCGGAGAGAACGTCCAAAGATTCCTGTATCCCTAATTTGCTGCCAATTCTGCAAAGTCTTGGCACCAATGAGCGTGACTTTACCAACGTTTCGGGTTCCCACAAATTTTTCAAGATTCGGAAGGAAACGTAATCGATACTTTTCGGACGAAATAGATTTAGCGAATATAATAGGTTGCTCGATAAGTTGTGTCGATCGATAACGACAGTTATCCAGGAAGTACTGTTCGTAGTAAGTACTGTTCAATGTAGTACTGTTCAGTAGGTTTTATCGAACGACGAAACTTATTGAGCAAACTAGTACTATACTGTTCAATAAGTTTTGTCGTTCGATAACGACAGTTATCGAGGCAGTACTGTTCAATATAGAACTGTTCAGTAAGTTTTATCTAACGACGAAACTTATTGAGCAACCTAGTACTATACTGTTCAATAAGTTTTGTCGTTCGATAAACAGTACTATTCAATGTAGTACTGTTTAATAAATTTTATCGAACGACGAAACTTATTGAGCAACCTAGTATTATACTGTTCAATAAGTTATGTCGTTCGATAACGACAGTTATCGAGGAAGTACTGTTCGTAGTAACTACTGTTCAATGTAGTACTGTTCAGTGAGTTTCATCGAACGACGAAACTTATTAAGCAACCTAGTACTATACTGTTCAATAAGTTTTGTCGTTCGATAACGACAGTTATCGAGGAAGTACTGTTCAATGTAGTACTGTTCAGTAAGTTTTATCTAACGACGAAACTTATTGAGCAAACTAGTACTATACTGTTCGATAAGTTTTGTCGTTCGATAAACAGTACTGTTCAATATAGTACTGTTTAATAAATTTTATCGAACGACGAAACTTATTGAGCAACCTAATATTATACTATTCAATAAGTTATGTCGTTCGATAACGACAGTTATCGAGGAAGTACTGTTCGTAGTAAGTACTGTTCAATGTAGTACTGTTCAGTGAGTTTCATCGAACGACGAAACTTATTAAGCAACCTAGTACTATACTGTTCAATAAGTTTTGTCGTTCGATAACGACAGTTATCGAGGAAGTACTGTTCAATGTAGTACTGTTCAGTAAGTTTTATCTAACGACGAAACTTATTGAGCAAACTAGTACTATACTGTTCGATAAGTTTTGTCGTTCGATAAACAGTACTGTTCAATATAGTACTGTTTAATAAATTTTATCGAACGACGAAACTTATTGAGCAACCTAATATTATACTATTCAATAAGTTATGTCGTTCGATAACGACAGTTATCGAGGAAGTACTGTTCGTAGTAAGTACTGTTCAATGTAGTACTGTTCAGTGAGTTTCATCGAACGACGAAACTTATTAAGCAACCTAGTACTATACTGTTCAATAAGTTTTGTCGTTCGATAACGACAGTTATCGAGGAAGTACTGTTCAATGTAGTACTGTTCAGTAAGTTTTATCTAACGACGAAACTTATTGAGCAAACTAGTACTATACTGTTCGATAAGTTTTGTCGTTCGATAAACAGTACTGTTCAATATAGTACTGTTTAATAAATTTTATCGAACGACGAAACTTATTGAGCAACCTAATATTATACTATTCAATAAGTTATGTCGTTCGATAACGACAGTTATCGAGGAAGTACTGTTCGTAGTAAGTACTGTTCAATGTAGTACTGTTCAGTGAGTTTCATCGAACGACGAAACTTATTAAGCAACCTAGTACTATACTGCTCAATAAGTTTTGTCGTTCGATAACGACAGTTATCGAGGAAGTACTGTTCAATGTAGTACTGTTCAGTAAGTTTTATCTAACGACGAAACTTATTGAGCAACCTAGTAATATACTGTTCAATAAGTTATGTCGTTCGATAACGACAGTTATCAAGGAAGTACTGTTCGTAGTAAGTACTGTTCAATGTAGTACTGTTCAGTAAGTTTTATCGAGCGACAAAACTTATCGAGCAACCTAGTACTATACTGTTCAATAAGTTTTGTCGTTCGATAAACAGTACTGTTCAATGTAGTACTATTTAATAAGTTTTATCGAACGACGAAACTTATCGAACAACCTAGTATTTGCTTCATTTATTCCCAGATCGCTAACGTGCACGGTACTTGGTGTAATGTGTATAATTTGAGAAATCAGCGAAATCGTTTCCCAAAATTAAGCATCGAGTAAAATATTTTCAAATTTATCGAACGACCTGCTACTTACACCGGTCAACGATCACGATAATAAATAAGATCGTCTCGTGGAATTGACGCAATCGGAAGGTTAAAAAACGCAAGAATTAGCATCGAAGTTTTAAAATTTACCATCGGGAGAGTTCGAGAGATCCCTCGAACGGTTTGCGAGAGTAGTAACACGTAATTGGAAATATCGTTATTCGATTCTCAAGTTTGCCGATATCCGAGGTAAATAACCAGTTTGCGTTCGTATGTAGGTGCGAGTTCGGAAGATGGGTGTACGGTATCGATGTTTGCACAGATCGAATGAAATTCAACCAGCGAATAACACGATTAGACGTGTTTCAGAAACGGAAGAGTTCCGCGAGTCGCGTTACAGAATTACCGATCGATCGAGCGAGAAATCGACACGCGTTTACAGTTTCACAAGTCTCCGATCTAACGATGCTCGTGCGTGTGTTCGTTCGAAATTCGTCAATTCGTTCGAAATTCATCGTTTCTCGTCATTTTCGAACGACTATGTCGCGTTATTCGTCGTTCGTCGTTCGAAATTCGTCGTTCGAAATTCGTCGTTCGAAATTTGTCGTTCGAAATTCGTCAATTGGTTCGAAATTCGTCGATTCGTTCTCAATTCATCGTTTCTCGTCATTTTCGAGCGACAATGTCGCGTTACTCGTCGTTCGAACTTTCGTTCGCGAGCGTACGCCCATTTGTTCGACGATCTTTCGACCACCTAACGCGTAAGCGCGGATTTTCTCGAAAATGCGTAAAATTCGCTTAAAATAACGGGGAGCCCGGTGTCGGCGCGAACATACATACATCCGCATACATCCGCGCAACTAGCTTCAGTTTCAATTTATTGCCACAGCGTATCGCTTTATCCACGCTTTCGTACGCGAAACCCGTTTTACCTTTTACATTTTATCCGCGGATACACATCCGCGTGCTCCTATCTCCGCGCGAGATCTGCGGAAGAATCGTAACGAGATAAACAAACGAACGAACAGTTTCGTCCAGGTTCTTTGAAAACCCGACCGACGCGAACTTTGAAACGATTTTCGTCCACGAGACGAATGTTTCGCGTCGCGATCGCTCCGTGAATAGAACAGGTGTGAATTACGGTTCACGGGGCAAGGTGTTGAAATTCTTTCGTGATTCGTTCGCGAAAGAAACGGTATTGAAACTTGTAACGAACGCGTCGTCTCGTTAGATCTATTATCGTGCGGCGAGGATTTCGTTCGAAGTGTAACCGTTAACTATTTCGTAAAAACGGGTGGATCGTCGACGATAATTACCTCCTGGTCTCTCCGCCTCGTCTTACCCCGGGTTGGTTTTTGTCCCGATCGAAACTGCTCGAAACCGAAGCCCGAGAAACGGAACGTTTCGAAGGAAAGTGACTTCCGCGTATTCGCGCGTGTTACGACTCGCTCGTGGTATCGCGCGGGAATAAACGACGAACGAAAGGGAACGATTGTAGCGATATCAATGCTGCCGTTGACACGCTCCACGGTTGTAATTTATTCGGTGAGCGTTAAACGTCGCGTACGGACGACGGTTCGCCGGTTTCATTTTATCGGAGTCGTGATCATGAAAACGGGCAACGTGGGTCGGACCGGCCGGGGAAACGATACTTTCTCCCGTGGAATTGAAAACGTCGCGGTTGCCACGAGAGATGTCGTGGACGAGAGATAACGTTCGTTTAATTCGCAGATACTGGTGGAAAAAAACGGAACTTTCTACGCGTAGCGTCCGTGACGCTCGCGAACAGCGGAAAACGAATTTGCGGCTAATTTCATTTTTTTTTTCTTCTTCCTCGTCTTCTTCTTCTTTTTTTTTTTTTTTTTTCTTACTGCTCCGATGAATCGTCGCGGCCAACGTGCGCAAAATCGTGTCGTCGTTTGCGTGCGCGTAATAGCGTCTCGCGACCAAACGAAAAAACACCGGTCAACGAATAACACGAAGTATTGATAATCGATAGTAACGGTACTCTGGCTCGACTCCCGGATTCCTGTCTGCTGCTCTTCAGAGGGAGCAAATTACTAACGAACCCGCGAAAAAAAGGGAAATAACAAAAAAAAGAATACGGACGTTCCGTCGACTCCTAGCGATCGTAAAAGGAACCAAATGGTCAACGATGGGCATGAAAGTACCACGTTCGCCGGAGAAGTTTTACCATTATCGGAGTTCTCCTATTGGCGATAATCTCGCGGCGATAATGCATAATAAATACGTAGCGGTTGGAAAAGAAAAATAAGAAACCGTGGAACGTTAATCGGGTCATTTTCGTGACGAGTTCCCGAAAGATCAACGCGATCCTTTTCCGTGAAATAAAACGGTAAAAATGATGAATGATTCGTAATCGAGCTTCGTTGTACCGCGAGAACTTCGAATTCGCGAAAATCGAACCAAATGTTATCTCGATGGAAGATTCCGAATAAATTTCTACGATCGAGAACGGTGAACATTTCTCGAACGTGGTATCGAAATGAAAGACATTTCCAGAATTTCGGGAACGTGAATACTTTACGTTGGTTTAAAATTGTTTGAACGGTGTAAAAAGAGATTTTTACGTAAGAAGGTTTTTCGAAATACGTTGTTCGAGTTTACGTTCGTTGAATAGTCTCCAAAGGGATCGACTACGAAGATTCGCAGGAGTAAATTGAAATCGGGCCTCACGAGGCAACGGATTTCACTCTTTGGAGAGAAGGTGGTACCTAGATTTTGTACGACATTATCGAGAGTATAAGCGTGAACAAAAAATACTTTCACGTATTTAATACAAGAAGCGCGTAAACGAGCAAGAAACGAAGCGCTGCTAAATACTGTCGCTGTAAACTAACCATGTTCAACGATGTACGATCGTGTTGCATACATATGTGTGCAACGCGAAACTCAAAGAACGTGTACGTTCACCGGTAAACGTCTACGCGATCCGTGCTTTAAAATACAGATAATTTTACTTTTACGGACCTAGATAAAATCGCTCTTCGAATGGTCTTTGAAACGTATCCAAACTGTTGAAACTGTGGTCTGTTTAAAATAAAATCTTCGAATCGTATTTAAATCGTATCTAAACTGTCGAAAATAAAATCCATTTGCTTTGAAACGAAATCAGGTACTTGAATCTTATCCGAACCATCGAACACGAAGCTTATTTACTCTCGAGTAAAATCTCATTTCGTATCGTATTCAAATCGTATCGAATCTATCAAAGACGAAGCCAATACGTATTTACTTTCGCGAGAAGATCGGTGGCGCGCGATCGATCGGTCGCGGCCGCGAGAAAAAAAAAAAGAAAAACAGTACGCGGCGAGTTTAACGAACGATGATTCGCTTTTACGGGGACGCAGGATCGAACTTCTCGTTCTTAAGAAGGTCACAGGAACGTACGAAGAATAGAACCGGCGATGGGGGAATTGGTAACTGGGTTACCGGTGTCTTCGCGAAGCAAACGCCGAAGCGATCGGGCTGACGGTCTCCTCGTCTTTCTCGCGCGTTCCCTCTCTCGCGCGCACGGTTCTTGTTCCGTTCCCCGTTTCCATCGTTCTTCCTCATCGTCGTCCCCCGTTCTTCTGTTTGGCATCGCGCACAGGTGTGTGGTAATACGTAGAACGCCCCTGGCCGTACTCTAACGGGATTTCGGATCACGTAGGGACACAACGCGCGCGTCGTGTGCCCACATTCGTGAAACGCACGTGTGCGCGAGCGTTGTAAGCCTCGGGGAAGCAACTCTATCGCGAGGCGAAGAAAGTTCGAGACGCGTAAGCGATCGGGCCTATTCGTCGTTTCCACGGTATCGGGATACCGTGTTTCGTCACCGGTTCGCGATTTTGCCCCTCGAGTCGTCGCGAAAGAGAATGCTGTTGTCGATAACAAACCGGAAATACCGTAACGTTGCTCACCGTTCCTCTTCCGATAACGTTCTTACGATCGCTACGTACGCACGGGTCCACGCACGGGTCCACGCACGGTTGCCTCTCGAATATCGATTTTAAATATTCGTAGGGTCCGCGTGACCGTTCGAATAACGAGTAAACGTTCCACGATCGAATCTCACAATCGTACCGAAGCGACGCCATTGTAAGATCGATAGACGCGACGAATCGATCGCGTGAATTTTCCTTACGAGTAATTCGTTCGCGCTAAGATCGAGTTAACCTCGAAATATTTCGTGCACGACTTCGAATCGACTCGCACCGAGAACCCTACCCCCGTTGAACCCACTTACCGTCCAAATGATCATCAGAATGAATTTTTGTCTCGTCTCGAGTCTTGGAAACGTAGTCCGTTCGGAATGTCCAGCTTCTATGGCGCATGCGCGAGACTGACGTTCTTGTACCGTTACCGAAGACTACATACGTAGGTATATAATATAAGCAGATTCGAAAGGGCGATTAATGTATTTCTCATTCTTATTGCGGGTATATAACATCTGCCGTTTAAAAATAACGCCGGGAAGCGTTCAACGGCTGTAACTTAAATTACTCGGCGAATGTAGGCTAATTATTGTACACCGTTTCACGGCTACCCACGGTACCCTCCGACGAACAATATAACTTTTCTCCTTTTTGCTTTTTTGTTGCAGATGGCTGTCGGGAAGAGTATCCAATTAATCCTCGTCATCCTTTCTTCGACGTCCGTCATTTCGCACTCTCGCGTGGCCCAAGCCACAGGTAATAATTACATTACGTAACTAGCGAGCGACTATAAATCGAGAACGAAAGATTCACGGTGCGAAAGATCCTCCGTGTACCGGAGGAGCCTACTACGATGACCTTGAGTGTCCTTGCGTTATTGAACTGCGTTTGTTTGAACAGCCGCCATCGGTACGAGGATATAAAAATAGATCGTTCCGTTTTCGAAACGAATGGAAAATAGAAGCGACCTTTCTAACGTAGAAGCGAATCCACCCACGGAGAAATTGTCGCCATAATATTTATTTTCTGTATTTTTAATCGACGCCTCTACAAAGGGAGCCCCGTGGTAAAAACAAATATACGAATATAGAGATAAATAAAAGAAGAAGTACGAAAGGGCGCGCGCGAGAGGTGGTACCAGGTGCATTTTAACGCTATTATTAAAACCTAGCCTCGTTGTATATCGATTCTTTTTTTCACCGCGTAACCTTTGTTCGACGAATGTTGATCCAACAGCTGATCGTATTTTCGATACCGTGAAATGTTAGTTAACGTGCTGGTGTTTCATCGCTCTGCACGAATTGTGACTTCGTACGCGTACTTCTCGACCGAATAGTTTCATTGCGCGATACTCCAGAGGTACGAGTAAATTCTACTATGGAATATGCAGATGATGACCTTTGACTTATACGTTTCCATGGAAAAAGTTCCGTTCGATTTTCAGTTCGTGGTTGGAAAAGGGGAGGGGTTGATGAATTTTTCCTCCGTCGACATTTGCTACCCCTATTGAACGCGCGGCAGCGGGATAACACGAACGATAAAAAGGGAAACGATTAAACTTTTCAAACTGGAAAGATCGTAACAAGAATTCACGATTGTTAATGCTCGAGACCGTTAAGAGAACCGTCTGGTATTTTCGGTGGAGAAGTGTTCTTTCAAATTTCTTTCTCCGCGAAAGAATAATTGGATCGTAATTATAATTAGCAGACACGTACGTTCGTCCGATGTAGTGTAACGAGACACGTATTATTTTATACGAGACGGTTGTTCGTTGTTTTTCCTCGTTAGAAATACAACGAGAAAGTCATTGTCAATCTTGTAGATAAAAAAATACAGAAGATTACCAAGATTACGGTTTATCCATCGACACGAACCACCGTAAAGCTAAAGTTTCAAGAATGAAGGAAGTACTCTCACCTTAATCAAAAATATTCAATCCTTAGTCGTTTCCTCGTTCCAATCGATCGGTTGTAAATGCAAATGCATTAACAGATACGTGTGTAAAAAAGAAAGTTTCTTCTCGTTTAACGTTCGAACACGGGTATTTATTTCGGTCGTAAATTTTCCACTTATCAAAGTCTCGGATACGAAACGATTAAATGCTCCACGGAATCGATAGACGGTTGTAACATCTCGATAAAATTTACAAGTTACGTTCTCGAGACCGTGCGCTATCAGCGGGAAAACTGGAAAAATCGGAGCGTTCGATCTGGACTTACCAGATCGTCGCGTTAAGTTACCGTCAAGAAATTGCACGACCGCGGGGAAAACTGATTCTCGTGGTTGTAGAAACGTGTACGTAAATTCTCTACAGGCGTACAACGAATCGATACCATCTCGCGGCCCGTGTATTTTCCATCGTAGCGAAGAAAATGTCGAGGGTCGATGAAAAGCACTGTTCGCGTTGGAAACTCGCTTTCCAACGTCCGTTTCCGTTCCGTCGTGTATTTACGCGCCGAGAGGAATCGCGTACGCGTGAATCGCTTTCGCGACACTGTAATTGCGCGTGTCAACGTGAACGACGTACGAGCGTCGGTTCCCACGTCGTTTTTCGCCGACACGACGTTTCCCAGAATCGTTCAATGGGCGGTCATTTCGCGAATTATCCACGGCTCGTGTTAGTTTCGCGTTTGAATAGCCGCGGCGCGGGCATTCGCGCGTACCGTTTACCTGCCGCGCTGTACAACCAGCGAACGCGACTTTTTAGAATCCCGCGAACCAACACTGACACCGAATTCCACTTACATCTCGCTTCCTTTCGAAAGTCGCGAATTCCACCGGTCGCATTTGCCCGCGCGCATCTCATTCCGAGAGCCCGGTGTGCGCGCGAGCGCGCGTTCCCAATGCGCGACAGCGAAATTCAAATAATTCCCTCAATGGTGGCACACATTACGAGCGATTCGCGTTCCGAATTCGAAGCAAGTACGGCGTACACGCGGGAATTTCACGCGCACGCGCATACCCGCGCGCATACCCACGCGCAGGCGCGTACGCACGCGCACGCGCCCGCTACGCGTCGATATCGTACGCGCAGGTTCAGTGAACCAGTTGAATCGGTTAATGGGAGCAGCTTTAATGATCCTGAAAGAATTTCCAGCCATACCGAGCGAAACATTTCTAGGTTTATCGGCGGGTATACGAACGTTTATCATGCGCACGGTTTTCACCACTTTCGCGTTTTCGTTTCCACGGCAGTCCCGTATCGTGGGTTGTGTACGATAGACGCGGTGTCCGAGGAAGAATATTCGATGTACACGGAAGAACGTTCATCGATCGATGCCGAATGGAAAACACGAATAAATTGTACGTGTTTGGATAGTCGATCTTCTCGAAAGAAAAGCGTGCAAGATATTTTCATTGACATTTTTGAGTAAAATTCCACGGTATCTATTGCACCCCCTTTGGGTAAAATGCAATCTGGAGAAAATATACACGAGTTAATTCGAAAGAATATAGGTATGAATGTATATGTACAAGGAACGGAAGAGCCTAGGAACTTACCGTGTAATTTAGACACGTGAGTTAACAAATGAGAAATATGGTATCAAGATACGTTCTGATTATCGTGGTATATGAAATTACGAAGTGTCGCCATAATTATTCGTATTTATTTTTCCGATTCGGTTCGCCATTACGTAGTTAATATCGAACACGCACTTGAATGCCAGTAATGAGTGAATTCTAGAGACCGATTTCCCTTTTCTCGCGTAATAAAACAAGAGCGAAGAAGTATGATATATTTGCGGTTTGTTAACGATTCGTTGGAACAGTGGATTTCAGGATTCTGGTACACGCGAAGTAACCAACGACGACGCGGTTATTTTTACCGATAAAGTGGAAATTTCAGGACGCGTCAGGTGCACGAGCGAAACTTTTAAACGAAGCTTCGAAAGTTTTCGATTTAACTCGATTTTATGTCCGACGTAAAACTAAAAAAGAGACGATCCTACGATGAAATTGCGGATCGTTGATCAAACGCAATATTCTTATCATGGTGTTCGTGTAAACTTGGCCAACGTGCCTTGTAATCGATACGACAGCTTTTACAGAACCGTGTTGGTCAGCGTTCACGTTTTTCGATTAGTCATTGCAACTGTTAATTAAGTATCGAAGTCACTCGTGCGTGGTATCTCCGTCAAATACAGAAAACGCTCGATACCAGAAAAAAAGCTCCGAAGAAACGATCCAAGAATTATTTGAAAGTCAGATCGGTTATACTTGATGAGAAATTATGGTGCGCGCTGCACCTACCACGTGCACTAATTTCATACGTTGCTTTGTATTTTATACATCGAGGATAAAGTATCTGACCGATTCAATTTAATTGCCAACGAGTAATTAGAAATTACGTTTATAAAAACTTCTTGAGCGTAAAGGAAACCGCTTCGACAAAACGTGCAAACTGTTACATTGAAAGCAAACCAGCTTAATACTGGATTCACCGACCGTTCGAAATGACCGGTTCCAACTGCTTTTGCGAAGAAATTTGCTTGAAATT
Source organism: Ptiloglossa arizonensis (assembly GCF_051014685.1). Lineage (NCBI taxonomy): Eukaryota > Metazoa > Arthropoda > Insecta > Hymenoptera > Colletidae > Ptiloglossa > Ptiloglossa arizonensis. The sequence goes on from NC_135052.1 coordinate 3,697,707, forward strand.
TCACAGCATATTTTCCAAAGACGTTAATGTTTTCTATTGTGTACGTACGATCGGTTTTATCAATCTCTTTATTTCTCGTTCATCGGTTTCTTCCAAGTTACACACGAGGTGTACCTTAATATATCGAAAATTGACGGTAATTTTAACGTTCGTGTTACGAAAACGCGAAACGTTGAAAATAATCCGCTCGATGTTTTATTTTAGGAAACGATTTCGCTGATTTCTCAAATTATACACATTACCTGTCCAAGTATCGTGCACGTTAGCGATCTGGGAATAAATAAAGCAAATACTAGGTTGTTTAATAAGTTTCGTCGCCCGATAAAACTTATTACACAGAACTACATTCAACAGTACTGTTTATCGAACGACAAAATTGATTGAACAATATAATACTAGGTTGCTCGATAAGTTTTGTCGTTCGATAAAACTTATTAAACAGTACTCCATTGAACAGTACTGTTTATCAAACGCCAAAACTTATTGAACAGTATAGTACTAGGTTGTTTAATTAAACAGAACTACATTGAACAGTACTGTTTATCGAACGACGAAACTGATTGAACAATATAATACTAGGTTGCTCGATAAGTTTTGTCGTTCGATAAAACTTATTAAACAGTACTCCATTGAACAGTACTGTTTATCAAACTCCAAAACTTATTGAACAGTATAGTACTAGGTTGTTTAATTAAACAGAACTACATTGAACTGTTTATCGAACGACAAAACTCATTGAGCAATATAATACTAGGTTGCTCGATAAGTTTTGTCGTTCGATAAAACTTATTAAACAGAACTACATTGAACAATACTGTTCAATATGATCTATCGAACGACAAAACTTATTCAACAACCTATTATGCTCGATTCCTGTCGGATCGACAACAAAGTCATCCGCGGTAAATTCTTCTGCGAGCTATCGTATTTAAAAAATCGTGTCAGCCACGCGCAAGGCAGGAAATTAAACGAATTTCTCGGAGAGTACCACAATGACCTTTTAAAACGGAAAAATAAAGAAAGAAAACGATAAAGATCGATCACACACGTGGACAAAATTCAACGTCGGCGTAGTGATTCTAAATCAACGTGATCCACGCGTAATATGGATTTGTCGGTGTTATGGAGTTGACGTTAACCACCCGCGGCACAATCCGCGGCGAAACGAAAGTCTGTGAAAAAAATGGAAAAAAAAAGACAAATGTGGAACGCCGGAAGGATCTTGACAAGCACCGCGGACGATTCACGGAGTAGGTCATTATATCGGTAGTATGCAGGCATATGAGGAGGCACGTGAAAAGCCTACATGCTTGCTCGCCTATGCCTCGATCACCTGAGCAGAACCGATCACGCTAAATACTCGCTGTTACGAGCGTAAAAACCCCAAGAAATATTCAAATGTATCGTTTATTTATTTACAACGACGAACGGACGGTACTTTGACGCGTGTAGAAGAAGATAGATCGAGTTTCTTATCGATAACTCGCTCGAGTAAAAATGTTCGACGTTGATTCGCATTATCGATGTTCATCGACGGATTGCGTTACTCAAAATCGTCGACCGATTCTTCATCATCGCTTTCGTTTTACACTGTTTTATATTTGTGATTCGTTTCGAGGTCAGGTTTGAAAAAAAAAGCTGCGTCTCACCTTTACCGCGATTACGTAATTACACTTTCCTTTGATTTGCGTAACGAAGATGGTATACGATCATGATTATTTATTTATTTAACGCATACACCCCCCGGTATCGGTCGAGAATAATTAACGTAGAGAGCGAAGAAAAATTCGCGGTTAATACGAATCTATGAATACCAAGCAGTTGGTAGGTGTGTCTAATAACACATGGACGGTAAATAAATAAACATCATCCGAGCTGGTCGTAAGACGTATATGTACGTGGCGTAATGTTACGGCTGGATTATAGATACTAATTAATTGTGGAGCACGAAGGTAAATTGCACACCGATTTGGTATATATTATGTACAAATAACAGCGTACAAGTCATTTCGCGCCTTTCTCGAGAAATTGCGCTTAAAGATGCCGCGAATAGGACCGTAACCGTGATGAGCAGACGCATGAATTTTATGCATACGCGACGCATGCAAATAATGAAAAAAAAAAAAGAAAAAAAAAGCGTACGCCAAAGAAAGACGAAATACGTGCAATTATGCAAAATTGAACACGATTGTTCGATTACATCGTTACAATTGTATCGTTACGTAAATATATATTATCACGCGTTTTATGTATTACGAACGTACACGATCGTACGTACACAATATATATATTATCACGCGTTTTACGTATTACGAACGTACACGATCGTACGTACACGATCTATATTACCACGCGTTTTACGTATTACGAACGTAGACGATCGTACACGCGTAAAATTTGCTATTCGAGGACCGATAAGGGACACGAATCACGATGGGTTTTCCCATCGCGCGAGAAACCACGATCGGGAAGTTGGCTCCGTGCTGCTCCTGAAACGACGCGATATTTTCCAGCAGTTTTCGCCCGGTTGACGATCATCGTGAATACAGAATTCGTAGCAGGTGTACCCGATTCGCGCGACCGCGTCACGCTAACAGACCGAATACCAAACGAAGTCGTTCTCCGCGAGCGTTCGGTTCTCGTTTCGTTTTCAACTCGTTTATCGTGAACCGTTGCAAACTCGCGACTAATTGCGACCGCGTGCCTACGGCTGGAATAATAAAGTCTCGATCGTTTCGTCGTACCGCTAATCGTACGGAATGGTATTAACCGTCGTGAATTTTACGACGGTAGACATCGAGACGAGTCGATTACCATTTTTCGTCTTTCACTTTGCAGGCAGACGATTGTTCGGCGGCTACAGAATAGTGCCGAAAGTATGTCAACCGACGCTCCCGTCGCGAGTGAAGACGAACGAGCCCGCGATATGCATGTTCAACTACGAGTGCTCGCGTCGAAACGGACAAGTCGTCGGCGCGTGTATGGACGGTTTCCTCTTCGGCGCGTGTTGCCAATTGCCTACGAAATCATCGGGGCTCGGCAATTTCGAGAAGATACCCACCGCTGATGAAATATTCAATATGCACGAGATCGATCACGTCCCGGACATTCCTATCCTGTTAAATTCGGACGGGACGCCCCTCGGGATAACTGTACCCCACGTAAACGCCGTGAAGACCGAAACCTCCGTCTCGTCGAACCGCCCGAATCATCACGATACCTTGTACACGAAAATCTCAACCTTCGACGCCCCGTCGACCACCATACGACCGGCACCCAGTATCGCGCACGTAATGGACAGCGTTCAAAACGCGGAGAAACCTCAGCTACCGGTCCAACCGGACATAAGTCACCTGGAGGAGGATTTCCCGGCTCTGTTGGGTCAGCAGAACGTCCTGGACGATCTGAGCCTACCGGGTCTGTTGAGTCACTCTGATGCGAACAATGACATTCAGAATCACCAAGACAACTCCGCCGTCAATCCGGTTACCACTTTGCTACGTCCCGATCAGATATTGCAGATAGCCGATCCGGTCGATCAGCTGCCGGCCTTGTTCTCTCAGGGACTGGGTCAGAGCGATCACGGCTCGGTCGACACGATACTGTTGAACGAGAACGGGACCGCCTTGAACGAGACCCACAACCCCGACGATTTGTTCAGGCCCAGCGTCGAATCCAGCACCGAGAGAAAGCGAGTGACCGAGACTACAACCACCACTCGGAGACCAAAACCGACCGAAAGGGTAACAACCTTCGTCGGAATTAAAAAGAAACCCACCACGGTTTATCAAACCGCTTCGACCACTCAATGGATCAAATTCCCCGAACAATCCGGATCGTCCATGACCGACGCGATGTCGTCCAGCTACGACGAAGAGAAGTTCGGCACCTCGTCGATGACGAGATCACCGGACGTCACGCAGACGTACACCAACGCGCAAAGGCTCACCACCGTTTCGCCCGTTTCCGTGAACGCAGTCGATAATTTCGAGAAGATCGTCACGATAGAGGAGAGGGTCTCGACGAAGAACGTGCAAGCGCTCGGTTCGTTCGAGGAGAAGAAGACGACAACACCGATGACCACACTCACCGAGAAGAACGACGATCTGGTACGCGTACCGACGATCACCTACGATACACCATCGGGTATCAAGAAGGACGACGCGGTGGACAAGGAGGAATTGGCGATCAATCACATAATCTCGATACTGAACGACACGAAACCGGGCTCTGGAACCACCATTCAGTCCCCGAATTCCTCCATCGACAAATGGGTCAGCATCGACGAAACCTCGAAACCGTCCTTGGTCCGAATTTCCACGACGAAACAACCTCTCCCTTCGCCCACTACCGCTCAATCGTTCCCCTACGTGTTCTACAAACCGGCGCAAACGTCCAATTACTACACCTACGAGACTGTACCAACCGAAACGACCTATTCCTCGTACGCGACGTCCAATCCTCATTCCTCGAGACCGTCCACCCAGTCGAGTTTCGCCAGTACAAGTAGTTACGGTTACTCCAGCAAAACGACCACGAATCCACCCGCGCCAACGTTGATAGTTCTGGGTCCTCTCGGAACGGAATTCACCATCGAAACCACACAGAAAACCGTCACGAGGAAACCAACGTCCGAACCGGCCAGACCCACCACGGCAATCGTCAGGCCCACGGTCCCGATCGGCTCGATCAGACCGAGTCCGCTCACCACGAGGAAACCCAGCGTATCCACCACCATAACTCACAACATCAGCACGGTGATTTCGAACGTGGCCACCAACAACGTCGTCTCGACGAGCTTCTTCAGCGTGAACCTGAAAGACGGAACCACCTCCAAACCGACCGTGAGCAACAACTATAGCACAGAGGCTATCGTCGCCGAGGACAACTTCGAACAGAACTATGAGAAAGCTACCACGAGGAGACCCACCATTTGGACCACTCTGGCGCCCTGGTCCGACAAACCCAGCTTTTACTTGAAACCGTCGACCCCCTCGTTCGTCTTCCCCGATGAGAATTTGACCCCCGTGAACACCATAGTCGTCGACAAAGATACCAGTGTCTCAACGACCAACGATCTCAAATCGACAACACCGGTTCCCCATTGCGAGGACGACACACCCGCCCCGGACGACCTGATCAATTTCCCGCCAGTTCGAAATCCGAATCTGAACATCTCCGCGCCGATCTCCCAGCAGGAGAAACCGACCATCGTCGAGACATTCAACAACACCGGCTACCCGGACATCGAGATCATGGGCGAGAACGATATCCCGATGCCTACCTTCATCGAGGATGACGTTCTCACGAACAAAGTCGACACCTTCGTGAACAAGATCGTGCAGTCTCTGCAAGGCAACTTCCAGGTATAGTTTTACAACGATTTTGATTATCATTCACAATTAACGATATCGATTCGAACTGCTGGTTGAATCGTCGCGTTATTATACTCACCGGTGAAGATCTTCTACCCCTCGATATGGGTGGACCGAATCGGATGCACGGGGTCGTCACTTCCCAAAGGAATCCAGTCATCGTGAAAGATGACTCGGTTTCCATCCTGTGCTGAAACAATGAAGGACTCGCTCCAGATTCATTCTTTTACTAAATACACTTTCAGAAAATCTACACACACACACTCGTAACATTCAACACTAATCGACACATCGCTCGCATCGACTACATCATTTTCGTTCAATTTCACACCAAAAGTTTGCAAAGTGTTACAACACATGGTCAGTATATGCATCAAATCTTCGTACACACCTTACACTGCCAATTCACGCTTATATATATGGAATATATATTATAAATGAACGATGATTATTATTATTATTTATTATTAGAGTATATATATATATATATATATTATTCTTATTTAAAATTTCTCTTTATTAATATATAAATCATTTATTCAATAAATGATAATTGTTCTATAAGAACAATAATCTATAATTATTTTTATAATTATAGAGATAATTATATTTTTAATATATATAAATATTATCTACTATTATTTAAATAATAGTAGAATAAATTTAATTTATATATACATATTTAACGCTGATCTACTATGCTTATTAACAACTCTCGACGCACCATTTTCCTCGAACGACACGCTATACAACAATCAACTTAGGTGACTATGTCACGTGTCTGTGGAGACGAAGAAATCTGGCTCTCTCAAGTGGTCGCCAGACGATTGATCTCATTCGTACCACCATGACCAATTAAAAGGTAGCACATACTATACGTAGCCCAGGTTCAAGTTTAGCACTCGAACTTGCAAACCGTCACATTTTTAATACATCCATACGCCACTCTAACCTTTTTTACTCGCATCCCATCTACTCGATCCCATTTACAAACAATAGCCTCACACCTTGTTTCGTAATTAAATCACTCTCATTGACACGTGCACCCTTTTTTACACTGTACACAGCACATTTTTATTCACATTCTAGGTCCCATGGAAATTCATCCATTAGAACTTGCATGGTTTCCGTTTAGTACATATTCAGACACACGTACAACACTATTCTCCGACACGTACCCAACAATCGCTTACCATATTCGTACTTCGTAACATTACCCCATGCACTCGCTCCATACGTCATACACATCGCTAACATACCTTTATATATCACTTTCATTGTTTTCTTTCCTAAACACCACTCCGTACGAAGCACCCTTCTCGGGTAACCTACTGTGTTTCTCATTTTTCTCTTCGAATCTATCTGATGTGGCTCGAAACATTCTCTCGCTCATACTCGTACCTAGATACTTTAATCGCTTCGCATATCTCACTCTCGCCCCATCTACACCCATACGTAACTCTCTGCTACCTGACAAATCACCCTTCGATCGGGAAGGTACAGTGAAAAATATTGAAATTTAAATTCGCGCGACACGAGAGTTGCAATTCTCAATTCTTCGATAACGCGAGTTCTATCGCGATTTGGTAATCGAAATATTTTCAAAAGGTTGTTCGTATCTTTTTAAACTCGTAACACTCGTTAAATTAAATAAAAAAAAGTTTCGTCGACACGCATCGGAAGATCAATCCGTTCGGATATGTTATTTCAATAATGTATCTATCCGCGTCTATTTATTGCCCGGGATAGAAAAACAAGATCATTTTATCGCGTTGCTTCAATATTTACACGATTTACTCGCTTGACTCGTTGATCGATGTTGGTAAACATACTACAGACAAGAATATCAGTTCGATAATCCTTTGTTGTCCTACCGTAAGCAACGAATAAATGCGAATAGATCACTCGCACGATAGTAACTGAATATCGTTCGGTACGACGAAAAGATTAATTCGTCAAATATTTTTTACTCGTTTCAATCGCTTGTACAAACCTACAGAGTTTCCAACCACCGTTCAAAAATATCATCAAAATTTTCATTCATAACAATTAACATCTCTGTCTATCGTATGCTCGACGATCGTAAAAGAAAAACAGTTTTTTTCCCGTACGATCAATTTCAACGACAAATCTCTTCAAACAGAGTTAATATTTTCCAACCGTTGTTTTCTTTTTATTTTACACTGTGCAAACAAGTGTCTGGTCAATGTTTTGGAGTAAACGAATAACTCCCGAGCTCGGAGATAAATTAAAAAGACCTCGTTTTTCGACTCGGTAACTTGGTCTCCCTTAACACTTTGCACACGGGATCGTTTTAACATTTTGTTCCAACGTTTTGTTACAATTACTATACAAATAAGGAACATTGCTATTTTATCCATTATATATCGATTTATTAATATACGTTAAACTGTTCTAACGTTTGAAAGTATATTTGAAGCGATTACGTGGATGAAGATTGAGTTTTTTATTAGGTCGTTCCTTAACTTTGTATTGTTTATTTTCCTTTTGTATAAAGTAATATTTTAATCTTACCTATGCAGCTAATGTACAGCTTTGGCCTCGTTCCCATTTTCTTAAAATGTACACATGATTTTGATTTAGCATTTGCGACATTACTCGCACTGACAAACCCCTCGTTTCGTTCACCAGATTACGAATTGTGTCTTCTACACCTTCTCCATAAACGATAAAACACCTTCTTCATAAACGACGCATTTGCATACTGCACTTGTTGCCGTATTCCCTTTTCAGAAATTATACAACACGAGTTGACGAAAATGGACACGCATTTCACTCATTATTTCACCATGTGTTGAATATAAAATTCTTATAACGTCACGATCTGCAACTTTCGAGTGCCTTCTACAGGCTAAACCGAAGTACAATAGTTTCGTCACCTAAATCCTTCTAGTTCTGTGCGTTTATGAAACGTATCGCAAGAAGTATAAACACAAGTCGCCACGAGCTTCTGGGATGATCTAACATTATAGGTATGACAAAAATAAGACATCACAAACAAAAATAAGACGTAGAACATTACGTTATGTATAACCCCCGTAGTGCTACTGACGTTTCGAGCGATCGGAAAGATGAACGCTGTCGATACAATTGTCACTCCGAGTGCAAAGTGTTAAAGTAGAAATAAATAACGAGAAATCGAATTTTGTCGTTTCCTGTAGAAACTCAGGGATATCTTCTACAATCTCTCCAACGCAACGTCGACCATGCTGATTAGTATCATAGGTATTGCAAACATAACGTAAAACCGTTACGTTGTGTATAATCTTCGTAGTGCTGCAATTGACGTTTCGAGGGATCGGAAAGATGAACGCAGTCGATACAATTCTCACTCCGAGTGCAAAGGGTTAAGGTAGAAATAAATAACGAGAAATCGAATTTTGTCGTTTCCTGTAGAAACTCAGGGATATCTTCTACAATCTCTCCAACGCAACGTCGACCATGCTGATTAGTATTATAGGTATTGCAATCATAACGTAAGACCGTTACGTTGTGTATTGGGTTATTTGTAAAGTAATTTCGTTTTCCAAAATGGAGAATATATAATTTGATAAAATATTTATACACTCTAAAAAGATCGTGTTTCATTTTCACCAAAAAAAACGAAATGACTTCCCGAACAACCCAATATAATCTTCGTAGTGCTATAACTGGCGGTTCCAGCAATCGGACAGATGAAGCTGTCGATACAATTGTCACTCCGAGTGCAAAGTGTTAAAGTAGAAATAAATAACGAGAAATCGAATTGTTTCGTTTCCCGTAGGAGCTCAAGGATATCGTCTACAATCGCGCGAACGCAACGTCGACCACGCCGAGCACCGTGACGAAGAGACCGGTCACCACCACGAAGAAACCCGTGCGAAAACCCGCGACAACGTCGAAACCATCGTACAGCACCACGCGGAGACCAGCGACCACGAAGAGGCCAACGAATCGTCCGACATCGTCGAAACCATCGGTGACGGACAAACCGGCCCGTCCTTCGAAACCGACCACTTTGAAACCGAAACCAACCGCGGCGTCCGGCGTCACCACGAAGAAGCCCCAGGTCACGACGAAACGTACCAGACCGACCAGACGACCCACCACAACGCCGGCTACGAGCACGGAAGCGATTGTCCTCGAAGACGAGGAAGAAACAAGTCCCTCCACCACGGTCGAAATTACCACGAGCACGCAGACTCCGTCCCCGTCCGATCTGCGTTCGCGTAAGTGTGTTAACAATTAATTTTGTAAAGTTTAGATTGTAATATATAGTTTATTATAATATGCAGAGATCTCCAGTAGTATAGATTTTGTACATATAAGAATGCAAAGCCCGAACGAACACGTATACAGTGATATGTCTTGATGTGAACGACGACAGTGTCGTGTGGTCTTCGTGACTCTGGACTTGGAACTCGACTAGAAAGAAAAACCAAAAGGAAAACAGTTTTAAGGACAGTCCTTAAAACTGACATCGACATCTGGCATCCTTAACATCGTTGTTGCATTCATTCCAACAATTAACTTGACACTTCTCGTACGGGAGATCTTGATCGGTTTTCTGTCCACGCGTCCAAGGTTGATTTTCGAGTGGCCAACATCGAGTTTGAACAAACTCCGGTATTTTAAAATTGTCTTCGTGATCGAGCTCCATACCCGGGATGAACTTAATTGTTCGATAAGTTTCGTCGTTTCTTCCATTGTAGAAAAATACTATGACACTTCAACTTTGAACAAATGTAAATACACAAATGAGTCGATAGATCTATATTAAACTTTGCATATGTTCGTCAAACAGTAGTATCATCTTTAGAGAAATAAAACGACAAAGCTAATAGCTCCATTTCGTATCGAACGACGAAACTTATCGAGCAACTCGTTACACACGTTCATCCGCAACAGGTAATAGTTAGAGACTATTGTAGTAGAGAAAATGCAAGTACAGGTGTGTAGGTCTACGTGTCGGATAAAAAGTGCGTACGATGTACGAAGTTCACGTGTAAAAAAAGAGTGTACACGAGCTTATACGCGAAGAGTTAAATTAACGGAAATTACGATGTCCAACATCCATTTCGTTTCGCAGAGTGCGGTGTAAGACCTCTGGTCAGAGAAGGGAAAATAGTCGGCGGCAAAGCAGCAGCGTTCGGCAAATGGCCGTGGCAAGTGTTGATTCGCGAGGCCACCTGGCTCGGTCTGTTCACGAAAAACAAGTGCGGCGGGGTTCTCATCACCGAGAAGTACGTCGTGACAGCGGCTCACTGTCAACCGGGGTAAGGGATCGTATTTCTTTAGCGATGTCTTCCTTTCGTTATTCAACGGTTTGAAAGAAAGTGTACCTTTTTAACTTACTCGAGTGTACTTGAGTGTACTCGTAGACCTGTGAATTGTAAATAGCAAAGGAAAACTAACGACCGTAGCAATTTCAAACGTCGCACTTATATTCATTCACGTTTCAGGATATTCAAAGCATTAGAATTGTTTCTCAAACTTTCCGAAATAACGTCCACACGCTGGGTTCGTTTTATTTGTCAACGTTTCGACCGTCCTTTTCGGGAAAGTAGCATTTCTACGAATATTTGTACGCAAGTTCTGTCTCAAATTCTGATCCCTTGTAAGCTGGAACATAAATTGCAATCTACACGGAACTTGCGTAGAAATAATATCGTTTAATTGGTTCTAGTTTCTCGCCGAGGATCTACAAAAGAAAGTTGCGTCGAAAAAGAAAGTACCATTGTTCTCTGGAAAGTCTAACGAATAAGTGCATTTTCATCGATAACTTTCAATTGAATTCGATAGATTGACGGTTCGATGTGTTCACTTTTGCTCGATTCGTGAAGAGTTTGTCAGATCGCGTACCTGGTTTTCGAGATAAAAATTTTCAAAGATTGTGTATCGCGTTCTTCTATCCGTTGCATCTCGAAAGCGATCGTACGAACGCTATTTCGTTCAACGAAATATTTACAGATTCTTGGCGACTCTCGTGGCCGTGTTCGGAGAATTTGATTTGTCCGGCGAATTGGAAGCGAAACGCAGCCTGACGAGGAACGTTCGACGAGTGATCGTCAACAGGGGCTACGATCCTGCGACGTTTGAGAACGATCTGGCCCTTTTGGAATTGGAATCGCCGGTACAATTCGACGAGCACATCGTACCGATTTGTATGCCCGAAGACGGTATAGATTACACGGGCAGAATGGCCACTGTCACAGGCTGGGGCCGATTGAAGTACAGTGAGTACCACCTTCTGTTCTTTGTAACTGTACGATAAGCACGTGTTTACGAACGATCTCGAGCGTTCCGTCATGACGGCACTTTACAGACGGCGGTGTACCATCCACTCTGCAAGAAGTCCAGGTGCCCATAATAAAGAATTCCGTTTGTCAAGAAATGTTCCAGACAGGTGGACATTCCAAGCTGATTCTCGACAGTTTCTTGTGCGCTGGATACGCTAATGGACAGAAGGATTCCTGCGAGGTATATTCTTAGGGCGATTAATTACCTGTCGAGAACCATTAGCTTATTACGTTCCCTATCCTCGTACATTTCGCAATTAATTTCCTTCGTAAAAAGGAGAACCGGTACAAAATCAATATTCATTGTCCGAACCTCCGTTATCCGAACGCTTTATTGTTCGAACAGAAGATACGTTTGTAGAGTACCCTCTTCTTGTAGAAACGGATTAATTCTTACAAAAATATCCGTTGCTTACTTGCTGCCAAAAATCCATATCGAAGGGACGTAGAGAACCTTCAAACTTTCAAACAAAACTCTATTTAAACACTATTTAAAGAATCGATTCGTTCGAATGATATAAAACTTGATACAATTTTGCGAATTTTGCCCGCAAAGTGTGAATCGTTTCGCGTCCAAATTATATACTCATTTAAGTATAAAACATTTCGAAATTTGCATTTCTCACGCTACAATAGAAACGATTGTAGACTTCGAGCAAACGGATTGTTCCAAAACTTATTTTCATAATTACATTCAACGTTCAACATTTTCTCACATCCATTGCTGCGCCTGAAATACTGATTTATCATCAGGAAATTCTCTCGTCCGATTGTGCGAAGTTTATGCATTTACGAAGTTTATGCAAAACGTATCAAAAATGCACGCGTACAATGTATTTCATAAAATAGTATTATAATATTAATGTTTCATTTTGCTCGTGCTTTACATATTTATGCACGTATTAATAAAATCCGCGGTCCGGTCGTTTGGTTCCGTATTTCTACCGTATCATTATACTATAATAGGTTGCTCCATAAGTTTTGTCGTTCGATAAAAAATGGAGCTATTAGATTCGTCGTTTTATTTTTCTAAAGATGATACGACCGTTTGATGAACATATGCAAAGTTTAATGTAGATTTGTCGAATCGTTCGCGTATTTACATTTCTTCAAAGTCGAAGTGTCATAGTATATTTTTTAAATTGAAGAAACGACAAAACTTATCGAACAACCTAGTATTCCTGCAATTATAACATATAATACTTCGAGGTATACGAGAAGATTTACCAATTATGGTATAATAAGTTGCTCAATAAGTTTTATCGTTTTATTTTTCTAAAGATAGTACTACCGTTTGAATATTACCACCGTGATGAACGTGTGCAAAGTTCAACGTAGATTTGTCGACTCGTTCGTGTATTTACATTTGTTCAAAGTCGAAGTGTCATAGTATATTTTTTAAATTGAAGAAACGACAAAACTTATCGAACAACCTAGTATTTCTGCAATTATAACATATAATACTTCGAGGTATACGAGAAGATTTACCAATTATGGTATAATAAGTTGCTCCATAAGTTTTGTCGTTCGATAAAAAATGGAGCTATTAGATTTGTCGTTTTATTGTTCTAAAGATGATACTACTGTTTACTAAACATATGCAAAGTTTCACGTAGACCTGTCGACTTGTTCGTATATTTACAGTTGTTCAAAGTCGAAGTGTCATAGTATATTTTTTACAATGGAAAAAACGACAAAACTTATCGAACAACCTGACAATACTTCCTTCTCTCTCGTTTGGTGCACTGTATGAAATGTTCACGACTTATAATTTTCCTCAGGGTGACAGCGGTGGACCGCTTGTAATGCAACGACCGGACGGAAGATGGTTTTTGGTTGGCACCGTGTCACATGGAATAAAATGTGCCGCACCCTATCTTCCTGGTGTCTACATGAGGACAACATTCTTCAAACCCTGGCTACAGGGTGTCACCGGGCTCAGAGGAGCAGGGAACTGAACGTTTCCTGTAGAAAGGGACGAGGCACTGACAAATCCGTGCCACTTGTATAAATGTACAAAGGAAGACTAATTTATTTCCTTCGGCGTAGATTGAGGAATATCGATTAAGAGACTAAAATTAAAACGAACCACGAATGCGTCTCGAGTACTATTTGAAACGTCGAATAATTTCTATTCATCGTTAACCGTGAAAAATATTAATCATGGGACTCTGTCGGTCGAAAGTCTCGGAGCGGTGGCTTATTTCAACGAAACCGTGACAGGTGTACGGAATCGATTGCGAATTTTTAACTGTTTGTATCGGCCGGTAAAATTAGAAGCACGCGATTAAAGTTACATATTTAGCGTCGAAAACGATCGGTTAACTTTATCTTATTACTTAAATCGGATCAAACTGTATAAAATTCTCACGCTACGTCTCGTTGAAACGACCAGCGGACAGGATCTCGTGCACGATTCTTTCGATGTACTATAAATACGAAACATTCCACGAAGAATGACACCGTAGCGGTAACTATGAATGAGTATTCGCCGCAAAAGTGCCAAGAAACATGGCGGTTACGTTGGATTCAAATTTTTTTCTTTCCTTTTCGAGGCAAATGTCGTGCAAGACGACTTTGCTCGTAAATCTGTCAAAATTTTGAGAGTTTGAAAGTGTAGATTCGGCAACGGGAGAAACATACGGTCACGGAGAAAGAGTTTTTTTGTCGATTATTCGAATTTCAAAATGGTATCGCGATCGATACTCCGCGACGAGCATTTTCGGACATTCTTATCGATATACGAGAAACTAATGCGTATTTATATGTGTATCCAAGCATTGAACGTGTTTGTGTGTTCCGTGTACATATACGTGGGTACGCATCAGGCGTGCTATACATATGTATACAACTACGAGTTGCGAGTTGCTTATTTATTTCGTTGTTAGCTGTTATTTATTAAACTCATTTTTATACGAGATAACTGCGGTTTCTTTTCCACCTCGATGGAGCGTCGAGTAATCACGGCGCTTGTATTGGATTGTTCGGGAAGTCATTTCCTTTTCTTCGGTGAAAATTGAAACACGATTTTTTCAGGTTGTGTAAACATTTTATTAAATCATACGTTCTCCATTTTGGAAAACGAGACGACTTTCCGAACCCAATATTAATAATCGCGGCCAAGAAATCACCATGTTACGCGCGAAAAAGAAAAACGAATCTCGAAACGAAGCGATAAGGATCTTTGAACAATCCTACGCATTTGTGGAATAATTAGCGACCTATGCGTGTTAATGTCACAAAGTCCAGCGCCAACGTGAAAGAAGTAGTTTCTTGGAAATCTGGAACCAGTACGTCTGTTGACACGCGACTGTTAATCCTAAGTAACGTTGCTATCCGGTACGATAGCATATATTTTTATTTATGGGAACACGAAAAAGGGTCACCTTAATCTGGAAAACGCAGACTGGCTACGAAACATAGATGCGACGTTGCGAATATTTTCCTTTATTTTACTCGATACAAAATTCTCCCGTGAAACAGACTTTTTCCACTGATGAACATTTACAAATAAACGAATGAATATCGTCCCCGATTGTTCCCGTCGCGAAGGATCGATTCACTCAGTCTCGCGCTCTTAGCTCTCACCTTCGTTGTTATCCATTGTTTTCAAAACAAAGCATACTATACGTACACTACCCAGATACACACGATGCGTGCACACCACTTCCATACTTGGAGCTCTCATTCTTACTCGTCGACAAAATATTTCGTACACGCTCATACTTCCACACAATTCTATGACAACCATACATACCACAATCCGTACCATTCGTACGATGTTCATCGTTAATAACTTTCTTATTCGCGAATCGTTTCATTTTATCGTCGCTACGGAGTTGTAACGTTTCGATCTTAAATGTCCGTCACGGATCTCCCCATTGAGAATCTCAGAGCGAATAAATCACGCAACTACGCGTTGTAAATAGATGCTGCGCGCGTAACGTAAAGGGCGCACTTTGGCATTTCCACGGACCGATGTTCGCGTACCAGCAACCCTTGACAGGGTCGCTTCGTTTGCGACAAATCTCCGAGAAGGTGTCTGGAGCACCTGAACCGCGACTTGGTAAACAAGATTTATCCGAGATCGCCCTCGAAAACATGAAAAATTCATTCCGTTCCCGGTCGTACATTTATTCATTTATTTACCCCAGTCAGCAATAATTTCTATGGAAAAGTATTGGCTCGTTCGGCAAGTCGTTTCATTTCTTTTTGGTGAAAATTAAACACGATTCTTTTAGAGTGTACGAATATTTTACTAAATTATATATTCTCCATTTTGGAAAACGAAATCACTCTTCGAACAATCCAATGTATGCAATTGCATTTTGTATAGATGCATCGGTGCATCTTTAAATGGAAAATGTGATCGTTGCACAGGGCAATACTTTCCTCTACAAATTTTCTCATCAATTTCTAGTATTCCCTTAGAATTATAAGCGTACTCAATTTCTAGCATCACCAGGTACGATCATTTTCAGCGTCGAATCGAGTTCAAATTTCGTTCCATATTTTTAAATAATTCGAGTCCAACGCCGGTCCGGTTACACCCCACCAATGATCTTCTCGTAATTAAACGAGAAAGGAGATAGAGAAATTCAATTGATGTACTCTTCGACTTGGACGAAGGGAATCCTAGTTACATTTGCGCGTACACGTACAAGTGCGGGCTACGTAGAGAGAAAATATATGGAGCAGGATCGACCGCCCGGTAGAACATCAGGACACCTCGGATCAATACGACCAAGAGAGACCGAAACAATGGCCGTCCGACTGGAACGACGAAGAAGGAGCTAAACACCTACACAAATATGCGCCCGTTGAACGGCGCTGCTATGTCCTGGGTGAGGATGCAGTTTCTCGCGAGTTTCTACCCCCTTTTGAACAGCTGCACGCGAGCCAACTTTCGAGATAAAGTTACAACTTTGCTCGCAAGAAAGGAAAAAAAAGAAAAAAGAAACGAGCGCGAAAGGGTTCCCCGAAGTTTGCCAACTCGTGACAAAGTTCCTCTCAAAGTCAGTTCTGCGCGAGATCTCCAATCCTTGGAGAGTTTGCGCGAAAGTTGCACCTAAACGAAACAAGTAAAGCTGTCCGATGCACGATCGCTGTCCTCGATACGAATTCCATTTACGAAGCAAACAGAATACTTCCACCCGGAAGTATCGAACAGGGCAAACAAACAAGGAATCGTTTCCTCGTTAATTCAACGAGCAACGATTATTCAACGTGCCGCTGGTATTTTCATGAGAACGCCGACGACGATAACGCGAAGATCGCGACGATCTGGGGGAAAAAGGGAACTCGTATTTTTCATTCCGCTCTCGATGAACAAAAAGGTTACCACGTGGGGTTTACATACAAGTCGAGTCATCGAAAATCTGAATGGACAAAATGTCGATCTATAGTTCGTTTCGCGAGACGACGAGGTTGAATGTAAACAAAACTCGTCACGTGACAAAAATTTCATTGGTCCGTTGGTTCGACGCGTCGCACTGACCAGGGGTGTGTCGTGGGTGTGACGCACAGTGGCTCGAAACACGACGATACGCGACGAACGTTTGAAAAATCGATGACGGAGCTTCTGTTGAAAAATTGTTGCAAAAAGCGAAACCTTCGAGAGGAATCGAAATATCGTTACCGAGGTGCGCGAACAGTGACGCTTACGCGTTCCACTGTACACGTATGTATCGGGGAATAGCTTTCTACCGATATGTCCCTGCCGCAGTCACGTGGTTCAATTTAAATCCACTTCATCCTCTCGCGCAACAAACCGTAGGGGATCGTGTGCATGAGAAAAAGAGGCAAGTGGCGCGCATGCGCGGACGTGCACCACGAGCTCGTCAAGGGAGATCGGAACAGTGTGGGAGTACAGAATAGCCACAGAGAAGTTCCCCCACCACACCGTACACTAGGCACGAGCCTCGTATACGTGAGCACCGGTACTTCGGGCAACTTCGGGCGGCCGAGAGAGAACGCGAACGCGATACCCCCTTCTTCTCGCTGACGCCCGCGCACCGAACAGTCCCGTTCGCAAAAGGTTAATTAAAAAATGAATATTTTATTCGATCGAAAATTTATAAAATTTTGTCGAAACGAGAGCTCACTCTTACCTGGTACCGCGCGCGTAGGTGGTACTTTTCGATAGAATATATTTCTTTTAATTAATCCATTGCGTGCAAAACCGTTTGGATCAAGATTATTTTAAAGCATTTACGGTATCAGTACTTATGGTCATAAGTATAATCGTCTTAACGGACTTATACGAATACATTTCCTTGAAAAAAATTCTTTTGAATTTTTTTTTTAATTAGATACAGTAATTACCTTCGATATAGGTCGAAAAGTAAAATATCCGATTGGTTCGTACTGACTCGCGTCGTCGAATCACGAATGTGTGTAAATGTAATATAAATGTACAGGGTGTTTCATTTAAGCGGGTACGGTGGAATATCTCACGGAAGATTGAAGATGTAAAAAGGAGGCTCGAAAACATTGTTTGGAACGAAAGAGGACGTTACGCGGTATTAATGATTTTTCGTTAGCGTAGCGGTGGGGGATATTTCGAGTTCAAGTTAATTTTTTTAATTCGAATCATGTATTTTTTTTTTTTATTCGTAACACGATAGCGGGTTTTGAGGCGAATTCAACGACCTGCTATTCGATGTCATTTCGTGGAATGAGTCATAAATTAGAGCGATCGAGGTCAACGTCAACGCGTATCGTGCGTGACTGTTCAGTGGTCCCCAAGATCGCCCGATCTTTCATCGTGCGACTTTTTTCTATGGGGTCATTTGAAACAGGAAGTTTTCTAGACAGAAGTTGGAGATGTCAACGAGTTACGCAGGAATATTATAGTTGCGTGCAAGAGAATATCGGACAAAATATTGGAAAATGTTGAAAGAAATCTTTCAGAGAACCTACAAACGCGTATTATCAATGATGGTGGCCACGTTGAAGATTAAGATACATAAAAGAATAATTAATAAATTCGTGTCGTTAAAAGTTACATACGAGGTACTGTAAATTAAAATCGATCATTAACACCATCTACAATGGTCTTTAATTTTTCAATGTTCGGTTCAGCATTAGCATCCTTCTTCAAGCCTAACTCGATCTCGGACCAATGGTCATCTACGAAAAGCTAGCAGAGTCATGCGAGATGTTACAGTTTACTTAAATTTCTACATTTGTGACACCGAAGGGTTCTTTTGCAACAAAGTTCATATTATTTCGAAAGTTTCTTCCAAAATAAAACACCCTTCGTTAAAATTTCGAAACGTGGATTTAATGGATATACAATAGTACTACAATTAAATATCTATCGTTCAAAATCAGCAATCCGACTGTCGTGACTCCGACAGTTCTAACCTAAGATTCGTTCCAAAAAAATTTCATCGACAAAAAAAAAGAAACATTAATACTTCGTAACGTGTCCCTTCGTGGCAGATAATTTTTATAAGGCATTTCTTTTTTCCAACTTTGATCTCTTTTGAGGTACTCGCTGAAACGAAACACCCTGTATATTCTGCAAACGTAAACGACGGGCAATCTTGGCGGCAAATCGGACTCCAGCTGTTTCGAGAACGAGAAAGAAAGTCTCTCGTTGGTCTTCTCTCTCCACTAGCCGAAGACGTCCGAAGTGCAGACCTCACGGATACCTGACTCGTGCGTTGGTATGTGTAGTGGTGGGGGAAATTCAATATGGCTCCGGGTAGGTCGCGATGCTTCGTCTGGCATCAGCGGTATAGATTGCCAATGCAAGCGCGGCTCGGACTCAGTTCTCCAGCGAACTCCATCGAGGACTTGTTGATCCCGAGATAAGACAGGAACCCTTCCTTGTCGACCTACCGAGAACTACCGGCCCACCTAAGCGAGGACTTAGACCGAGAATCTCGTAAGTTCGACGACTATCCTCCAATTTTTATTTACAGCGTTGCTATTCCATTTGCTCCACTTCGAACCCCTAACGGGGACCCACGGACGGACATTTTAGAAAAATACCCGAATTCGGTACATTCGAAATTTTCGGTCGCGTTGAATCGCTTCGATTGTTGTTAGAGAATTGTTCGAATGCTGTCTCGCGTTCAGCGAGAATTACGATCATCGTAAAGCGAGATTCCATTTCCATCGAAACACTCGTTTCTTGCGCGAATCTCGAACGTAAACCGAGATCTCGGTTCTCCGCGAGCCGCTTCTGTATAATCGAAGTATCCTGGGTTTTTTCGCGGTTCGTCCGAGCATTTGGTTACAATCGTAGAAAAAGTCCCCGGATGTTTCGATTGTACGCGAAAAGTCGAGAAATTCGATAGGTACAAGATCCTGAAGTATAGAAGAAAAGAGTACATCCGAGATTGTAGCAAGAAACGAGATTCTGATCTATTTAGATTCGGATATCGGTCTGTCTCGAATATTCCGGAGAGTCCAGTCCCATTTTTTTCTTTAGGGGGATGTTCAATACAAGTTTACAGATAGGATTTGTAACAATTCGTTTGTGTAAATAATTATCAGATATGTCAATGGGTATATTTCTATTTTCCGAGTGTGTTCGACAGAGATGGTAAATCGCGTTCTCCACCCGTATTACGTTACACGGATGAAAGAACCGTAAACGATGTATTGTCGCGGGTGTTTTACGTAAGAATTTATCAAAACGATTGAACAAAATAAACGATCCTGATTCGGACAAATCGCGTAACCGTCGTTGAATAATTCGTTTCAATGTTTCGATTTTAACGAAACGGTCAACGTGATCGGAAGAACGTTGTTCTTTAAAGGTAGATAAGGGTATATCGTTCGCGGTTAAAACCTACTTATACATTCACGGGCCATAGCTTGAGAAGTCGAAGGTTCGAGGTAATTTATCGAATGTAAGTAGGTTATATTGTATAATACAAACAAGTGCTCGTGGATCGGAGTTTTCTTACCGTTACGAAATACGATACGTTCTTCCTCTCCAAAGCTTTTCCAGAGACTTCACTTTCCGCCGAACGATGTCCGTATCTAGGTGAAAATACAACGTATTAATTAGCGCGTTACTATGTACGAAAAGGGTTGCGGGGGTGGTTTATTACATTCGCGAAACTGCGCACACCAATATTTGTTACGCGCCGATCCAATTATAAAAACGATCTGGTACCAATTGGATGTGCAATATTCGCACCAAAAGTTTCTATTTCGTGTTTCCGTACTGGACAATTCGTAATCGATACCAATATACCGATATTCGTAACGACGAACGAAACATTTTATCGACGTAAAAATATTTCGAGGACTATAGTCGTACAATTTCGATCAAAATTCATACAAAGAGATAAGCGCAAGTTGATCACGATAATTATCTCTCGTCCACCAGTTAAAAAGAATCAACTTTTCGCACTCGAAGATACTTCTTCGACGAAGAACTTTGCATTCGCAAGTTATTTTAAATATAACTTCTCTATCTCGATATTTCGTGCATTATTAAATTTCGCAAGACGTAACATTTGAACGCGAAGTTTTGCAATTTTTCACCGTGTGACGCAACCCGAGTTGCTGCATTAAATTCAACGACGACCGAGAATCGTCTTCCGAGCGGAAAGGGTTGACACCAACAGGGATACGTTTCGATTTTTATCACTCGACCCGTGTCACGGTTGTAAAATAGAACGAGGTTCCCCTTACCGGGTCGTCACACGGTTGTGGCAAGGATAGTGTCCCGCGCTCAACGAGCTTTGCTATTTAATTCGAGTTTCCTCGTTTCGGTACCATAATGGCGTTACGTCGACTTCGAACCGTGCGTTCGCGATTTAGATATGTCGGTTCGTCCTCGATCTATGATCCACGGTTCGTTGTTCGAAATTCTCTCGCGTAATCGATCGTTCGATCGATCATCGAACCTTCCAGTTCCGAGTCGGAACACGACAGAGTCGAGGAGATGAAACAAGCTTTGCTCCTCAACTCGGTCAGAGTTCGATTTAAGTGGTGGTCGTATTTGATTTTCAGAGTTTCGAAAATCCGTACCTTCTCGTGTACACCTGCTGTGAAAGCGAAGATGCACACGTGCGTTGCACTGGCCGTGGTCGCTTTAGCGAGCACGATGCACCTCGGCGTCGAGGCATGGGGCGGTCTCTTTAATCGTTTCAGCCCGGAAATGCTGTCGAATCTCGGTTACGGTGGCCACGGCGACTACATGAGCAGAATAGGATTGTATCAGGTACGAAACTCCGTTTTCAAACTGTTCGAAGGTTTGCAAGCTTCTTTCGAACACTTCCAGACGCGTTTGCATGTACGATAACTGTTGCAAGTTTGCCGCAGTACGGTCGGCGTTCGATCGATATATTGTTTTCACGTAACGGCAGCCACTTGTACCAAAGTTGTTTCACCGTCCCGAGCTATTCTCGCGAGAATAGCGTCATTAGATTTGTTTCTCTATTAACCGCAAATCGGTTCGAAATTACCGAGTGTGTAATCGAGTAATCTTGTAACGCGTGCGATCGATGTACAAAGTGTGTACGTGTGTACGTATGTGTATGCGTCCTCGTTGAAAACAACCCCTCCTTTGCAACTTCGATGTTTGAAACAGTTGGAAGAAACGTCGTTCGAACATTTCGCGACTATAAACGTGATATTTCGCGACACAATACCGATTGCATGACCCCGCGAATCAGATACCTTGCGAATTCATTTATCAGAAGGTGAGTTGTAATTTAAGGAAAAATCAATTCAGGCGACACCTCGCGTGTGTTGTTTTTAGAAACGATTTCGTTTTAAAAACGAGTAACACGTACTTTGTAATTTTCTTCACGCGACTTTGTACTTTTACGATAATAACCACTTCCTTGACGCGAATTGTTTTCTTTGCACAACGACGGCTGTAAATATACAAAAACAATCCGCGAGATACCTCGTCCGTGGCGCCGTACGAATGATACTCTATCGTGAAATATCTCGTCCGTGGTATTTTACAAACGATATTATGTCGCGAAACGACTCGTCCGTGGTTGCAAAATGGTTAAGGAAGACGTACGATTTCGAAAAAGTCGTAACACCGTGGCGAATAGTCTCTTTGTAAATATGAGCGTAGAACGGATATAGAGTATCTAGTTTTCATTTTTTTTTTTTGCCAATAAAATTGGAAAGAGTATAGAATTTTGAGAACAAAAGTACGAAAGTACTTCAGTTCTATCGGCAATAGTTTTCAAGATGTCACGGTGACCCGTGGAACACCATTGCGTAACGTTTTCTCGTTTCTCGGTGAAGAAGCTGAAATATACGACGAACGACACGAATTTTCTTACACGTCTACGTAGCTTTTCGAACCAGCGAAGTAACTCTGAATAATTAAAATCTGTGCAAATTCGTTCGTGACGCGCAAGCTAAGAAACTTTGTTCAGAAACGCGTATACGTTACGCTTGTAGGGAAAAATTTACGCGAACTACCGTCGCCGGGTCTTTATAGACCCACGCCGTACGATCACGAAACGTTTACAAAGATGCTCATTCGACGCAAGGATCTTGAATATTTGATCTACATGCAATTCTATATACACAATTTCGATAGTCCCTCGATTATAGAAATAGGTATTGACAAATTGTGGGATCTTTTCTTGGAACAATTAGTAGGTATATATAAATATATACGTTAGCACAATACCCATGATTTTTAGGGTAGAATACACGCCTTATTTCGCGTACATTTGAACAAACGAATCTCGTGAATATTCATTCGGTTGAATTTCGATTGAAATAATCGATAGAAGAATAACGATGCAATTCATCGGTATTTTGGAACTCGTTCACCGCAATAGTGACGCAATTTTAAAGGTTTCGACCCCCGAATTACAACCATAAAGCAAGTTTGCAAACAATTCAAATTCGCAAGTTGTGTCTTTTCGAGTCGTATCGTTGCAGTAAATGAGCTTTCCGTTTTACAATTAAACGATCGGATAATCCAGGGATCGTGTAATCGAGGGACTAACTATTTTAATATCTTTGAAAGCAAAATTCTACTATATGACTCGACTAAGTATGGTCGATCGTACCACTTCCAATTCTACCGGACGACCTTCCACTTGTCGACCCGATGCGAAGAACGAGACTCTCGCGCGATAATCGGGGTCTACCGTAACTTCGTCGCGTAATCCGCGACCGTTGCTTTGAAAACGTTCACGAATCACACTGGATGTACCAGCCAGTCAAATTAACTGGTTTCAATTACCTTTACAAAGAAATTTACTTAAAATTCCATGGCACGTTTTCAAAGGACGTCGTAACATTTTCTATTCTGTACATATAATCAATTTCAACGAGTCCCTCTTTTTCCCCGATCATTAATTTTCCCGAGACACGTACGAGGAACACCTTAATATACCGGAATCGAATCGGTAGTTCTGGTATTAACCACGGGGCACAAAAAACAACGAGTAACACGACCTAAATCAATCTAAGCCAGAACCTTGATGAAAAATTACAGAATGACGAAATGAGAAATATTTCGAACCCTGGGTCTGTGAAGACCCATCCGCGCAAATACGACCCAAACTAACCTACGCCAGAATTTTGATAAAAAATTACAGAATAACGAAATAAGAAACGTTTCGAACTCTGGGTCTGAAAAGACCCATCCGCGCAAATACGACCCAAACTAACCTAAGCCAGAACCTTGATCAAAAATTACAAAATAACGAAATGAGAAACGCTTCGATCCCTGGGTCTGAAAAGACCCATCCGCGCAAATACGACCCAAACTAACCTACGCCAGATCCTTGATGAAAAATTACGAGATAACGAAATGAGAAATATTTCGAACCCTGGGTCTGTAAAGACCCATCCGCGCAAATACGAGCGTGAACCGTTAACCTACGACGACCGAAGGTCTGTTTCGTTTCCGACGACTTTGCGCGACGATTCGATCGCGTTCAGCTTCGGTCGTCGGACGTAACGAGAGATTTTTAACGTTTGTTGCGTTTCGATCGAAGCGACCGCTGTCTGCTGGCTACGGGAACTCTTACGGGGATTCCCTGGAGGACGACCCTTACGTGCCGTGCGATCAGAGACCGTGCACGGCCAACGAGCACTGTTGCCCGGGTTCCATTTGCATCAACGTCGACGGTGGTAAGTGTCGTTTCTATTTCTCTGTTCCGCAACGACGACAAAAACGTGACTCCAGCCGATGATAATTCTTAAAACGGATTTCAGTGGAAGGTCATTGCGTGTTCCAACTTGGACAGAAACAGGGCGAACTTTGCAGAAGGGACAACGATTGCGAGACCGGTTTGATGTGCGCCGAGATACCCGGTAGCGAGACTCGGTCCTGTCAACCACCAGTGACATCCAACAAATTATACAGTAAGCGATTACACCCTATCGTGACCCGTGTCGAATCAATCTGTGTAACGTTTCTCCGTGAAAAGAGGAGAGTGTCGTTCGATTGGTGGTCGACAAAGGTCACTCCGGGAACGATTTTACGTCAAAGTGTTAATTATAAACTCTTACGTGACGCCCGTTTATATTTAAAAGTTCTAAATCCGGTACCTAACCGCGTGATTACAGACGAGGAATGCAACATGTCCGGCGAATGCGACATCAGCCGTGGTTTGTGCTGTCAACTTCAAAGGCGTCATCGACAAACACCCAGAAAGGTATCGAAGATTTCTTATTTCTCGTTTCTCGCTACAGACTGTACGAAATCGACCGATCGAAAGTCATCGACGATCCTTTTTCGTCGTCAACGCGAACCTGCGGACTCCCCGTAATCTCGCGTGACGTCAAAGAGTCGTGCATGCCGTGATTTCTAGCGGAAAGGGGGGCGTGGCCTTGAGCGGACAATTGATTTTATTCCAACCACAACTTTCTGTCCTCTTTTCCCTCTAACCCTCTGCCACTTCGTTTCGTCTGTCCGTTATTATTTTCACCCACTGTTTGCATCGAGTATCACCGGATAGGACGAGTTTCTCGTCCGATGAAAATGGTAAACTGATAAATATCGATTCGCGTTAACTGTTTAATGTAACGGTCTTTCTGATTAATGTTAATCCTCGACGTGTTTTAACACTAAAACGACCAACGATGAACGAGTATTTCTATTATATCTTCAAACGTATCTTCGAAAGTAGAAGGGAGAAAGAATTAATTTACCAATATTATTTGATTTCCATTTCGATAATTCCCATCGAATATTGCGAGCGAAAGCGTCGTTAATAATTGAATAACTTCGAAAAGAAATTCAAAAAGGGTCGAATGACCCCTTTGGTAGTTTTAGTGTTAAAATATGCGATACAGACGTCTGTCCATTAGCAAGATTTCGTTCGAACCGAATGCACATCAACGAAACCAATCGGTCGCGTTCTAATCGGTACAGGGTGATTCGGAGATTAATTTTCATACTTCGAGGGGTGAATCTACGTCCTAAGAGTAAAAAATGTCCCATGAACGTATATTCTCTGTATTTTAGTTTCCAAGCTTTGGACGATTAAAGAAAATGTTCAAAGTGTTTGCCTAGTCCTTTGATATTTTTCGTTTCGTTAAAATCTATCGTGTATTCGACAATGTACTGTGTGGAGTTGAGATGATTACCTCTGGAAGAAATTGAAAAATTGTATCGAAGTGAAAAATTTTGTACAACGAGTAAAAATTTCTCGACGAATATTCAGTTGTTCGATCAATTTTGTCGTTTTTTCCATTGTAGAAAAGCACTATGACACTTCAACTTTGAACAACTGTAAATATACGAACGAGTCGATGGATCTACATAAAACTTCACACATGTTCATCAAACGTTTCGAAAAATAAAACGACGAATCTAATAATTCCATTTCTTATCGAACGACAAAACTTATCGAGCAACCTATTACTAAACGATACTACTTTACCACTAAATTCACCGACCAGTCAAAATGACTGGTTGCAACTGTTTTTACAAATTTACTTTAAATTTCATAGCATATTTTCAAAAGACGTTATGATTTTTTCTATCCTACACATACAATCAACTCCTTGTCCTCGATCATCGATTTTCCTGGAATACATACAAAGAACACCTTAATACACTGGAATCTGTCCATAGTTCTAATGTTAATCCAGAAGTCATCTTTCAAGTCAACTGTACACAATCTATACGAAGGAATACAAAATAAATTCGAGACTGATCATGGAATTTGAGCAAAGTACGCAGGATGTACGAGATATTTTACTCGTCTCAGTGCATGAATTCACTTTTTGGAGTACAAAGGTGTACCTTTGAATTACTCTCTTCGTAAAAATTGTTCGTATCTTACGAACGACGAACCTAATAGCTCCGATAATATTGGGTTGTTCGGAAAGTCATTTCTTTTTTTTTTGGTGAAAATGAAACACAATCTTTTTAAAGTGTATAAACATTTTATTAAATTATATATTGGAAAACGAAATTACTTTCCGAACAACCTGATAGTTTCATTGGATGCTTTTCGGGACCAAGTGTCGAGAGAACGTCTCTACAAATCAGTAACTTTCCAGGAGAACTATTTTGCAAGAGATAACGTTAAATGTCCTATTAAACGAAATATAATAAATCGAGCTGGAGAACTGGTCGCTCAAGATGATTGTTCTCGTTCTCGTGCAGGTTTGCTCGTACTTCAAGGATCCCCTGGTGTGCATCGGACCGGTAGCCACGGATCAGATCAAGTCCGTGGTGCAGTACACTTCCGGTGAGAAGCGGATCACCGGACAGGGGAACCGAATCTTCAAACGGGTCCCGTTCGCCTAAACGTTCGATCGTTCCTCGTTAACCGGTGAGAGTGGAAGGAGTCTCTACACGAATCAAATCCACCGTACATAATTATCGCAGAAAAGCCTAGGATGTAAGTCTGTCAATTCGAAATTCTCTCGATTCGTTCGATGTTCCCGATCCGGTCGTTGCGCTGTAAAAGCCAACAGAAGGATCGATACGAACGTAAACGCGCCTTCCAAACGTTTCTATCCTAATACCACGACTGAGAAAAGATACATATCAGAACGGTCCGTCTCGTAGAATCGTAAGATGAAAATACATACATATCAATTGAGATGATTAACGCGGCGCGTTTCCAAAAGTTAAATAATCGATTGTCGACGAACAACGTGTACAGGGTGTTGAAACGGTTACGTTCTTTCGACACCTTTAAAGTTTAGATAGGAATCGAGTAAATGGAGTACGAACGATCACAGCTACGGTGAGTAAAATGCTCCCGTGGAACTGTGCTCCTCGACGACAAACGTATAATAAACGGTACCTAAGAAAGTACGGTTAATAAATTTCAATCTACCGCTAAGTTGATCGGGAGATGGTCGAACGTTGGAACGAGCAAAAATGGAGGATTTCGTTCAATTTTTTTCATTCGTATTGTCGCGCGTACGAGACAACGACCGAGTGAACGATCTGTCAACGATTCGTTCGATTCGCCCTGTGCACGTGCAAAACCGTAACCACTTCACAGCGATCGTTTGAACCGACGATCTCGAGAGATACTCGAATCGAGTTTCCTGAATTTATTCGTAAGGTGTCTCCTCGAATTACTTAAACGCGCACACAGAGGAAAACTGTATAAACTATATACATATATATATATATATATATATATATATATATATATATATATATATATATATATATATATAAATATATTTTCATTCTCCTGATCCTCGAGAAGAGATCAGACCAATCCTTCGTGTATCAGTGGTGAAGGAATACTTTTCACGGGATAGAGCCGAAGATTGCGGCGCGACGTGAAACTATACACACACCACATACATAAACACACACACACACACACACGACATCAACGTTTTTCGGTCTAAGTCGAGAATCGCGCGCAAGCGTTCGTTCGATCTCGTTGTATACTGAATTTGACGCTTGAAAAAAGAAGAAAAAAAGATAGAAAACGAAAGGAATACAATTCGTTGGTGTCTACGAGCGTAATCTACTTAACCCATTGTCAAATCGTTGAGTCGTGTAGCGAAATTCAAGGACAAATATATTTCAATCGATGTGCATCCAGACGAAAAAATACAAACACGTACATAACGAGTCAGCGTTGCTTCGCGTAGCATATATTCCAAATTCTTAGCGATATACGTACGTACGTAGAAGATTTAGTAGAAAAAGACTTAATTAAACATTCATCGTGGATATCGCTCTACTAAGGATTAAATCGCGGGAATCGCTCTATTGATTATTGAAACCTCGGAGGTCGCTTCGTTAAGTGTTATTTAAAAATCGTAGCGTTAAATCTAACGTAATTTTAAAGATACACAAACACGTACACACTCACACACACGCATATATATATATATAAATATACATATATATATATCTGTGAGAATCGTTACTTTAACCGTATCTGTCTGTACTAAAGAAGAGATCAATAATTTTTGGGATTCGCTGATGTTAATTGTAATTGTGGTTTCGAAAGAACACCTTGTATACATAAACGACGAGGGAACGTGTTACATTCACGATCGTAGTCGTCGAGTTAAAGAACGCGAACGGAGCAAATGTTACAATTGTAATAAATCAGAAACCGCGGTGTGTTAATTTAAACACTGTCGCGAAACATTTTCTGATGCGTCAAGTACCTGTTGCGAAATCTGGACAACCCCTCGTTTCTACGCCATTGATGCTAGGCAATCGAGAGTCCAAACACACAAATGGAAAAAAGAAAGAAAAAAACGAAAAAAAAAAAAAGAAAAATGTATTTCTAGTTACACGAGAATATTATACTTCCAACGTTTACCTTTATAGCGTAAGGAAACTCTAAACATATCATGTGAATGCCTAATCCATTAAGAGAGTTTTAAATGTGAATGTTATTGTACGAGATATATCTTATTGAAATTATATTTTTATCTTCGACCGATATGTATACTTAAACGTTATATATTTACATAGTATTCATATATTTTCCGGAGGCGTATATCTATAACGTAATGTAACTACCCTCTGATGCGTCGTGCGTACGTCATGTCGGCAAAGATTAGACAATTAAGTACTTTGTTCGATCGATTCGAGCCTTTGTTCAGGTTTAAAGGTTTACGGCCCGAAGATCGATTAAAATATTGTAACGAGTGATTTTACTGATAATTGTGTAAACGCGAGTTTCAATTCGGGCCCCCTTGTGCGGCCGCATTCGTCTCATCCTGTTTACAATAATTATTTCATCGTTCAATTATCGATAACTGTGACGTCAAGCGAGCGAAGACGAAATTAAGAACTAAGACTAATACATATCAAGTAGATTAGCAAACTCCTTGACGCGATAGGGAATTTTGAAGAATGATTCTATTACGTGTATTATTTCAACGTACGACACATTGGGGGACTATGGCCGCTTTAGGCTCGAGTCAAGAGTACCTCTATCGAATGAATTAATTCCAACATAATTATATGTCTATAACTATGTATATGTACTGTTCGAAATTATAATGCAGAGTTTAATGTGAAATACATTGTGGTGCATACAAAACGATTAAATTGCATTTATCTTTCCATCCTTCCCGCGAACAATTCCGGTCTTTATTGTACTTAGCAATTTCGCGATGATATTCACAATTTGATTTCGATTGAAACGTTACAATACTTTCAATTGTAAATATCGAAATTAATCGCGATGGTTTAAATCGATCTCTCGATAACAATTGCAAAACTTGTTTTTGCAACAACTGTAAATATATTAGATTTCGATCTAAACTCTCTTCGATATAGCAGCAGAGATAAATTCGCTAACGTTACCGACTTCGATGGCTCGGTTGAGCATAATTGCCAGAATTACTTTTAAAGTAGAGGTCGTTGTAAAACCATTGATTTTCGCAAGGTCGGTACTACAGTTCTTGACACATCGCTACGATAGCCTCTCTAGTCGTGGGACAGAAAGTTTCATTGCATACCCGATCTACCTTGTACTTCGTCTGTGACTGTATCTCACTTAGGAGACCGCTTTGCCAATTCGAATATTCTAGACCAGATGGCACTATGCACATCCGTTTAAGGGAACAAGATGGTCGCATAATTGTATCGAAGAACGAATATAATTCTGCAGAGACTGACGCTACCTCACTCGTGTTTCAAGTATAAAGTGTCTGTGTTGAACTGGTAAGCAAAATGACTGCGATACCAGGAGCTGTAACTTTCGACGAATATGGTCGGCCGTTTATTATTCTTCGCGATCAGGACAAACAAAAACGATTGACCGGCACCAATGCAATTAAGGTAAACCAGTTTTGAGTAATTTGTTTTCACCCTATTCCCATTTTTTTTTTTATTCCTGTCATACTTTTTCGTTTTGAAAACCTTAACGGTATTCTTATTGCATACTTATTCCTGGTTCTACATGACGTAGAAGTTTAGGACTTTTATTAACGGATCTGCGGATTGACCACGTGAAGCACAAGTAATGGCGACGTTTTGAGCTTGACAATTAATCGAGAAAATGTTATTTAAGCAACATAATTTAGAATCGAAAATCATACATGTCGTTATTTGAACGTGTTAAGAAAACGGTTTATTCCTTTTGAATCAATACTTGAATAGTACGGGGATATAGTTACATTTTGACGGATGTTCTTCTTTTTGCCATAAAAGGAGATAGTCATCACAGGATACTCCTGTGGAATACTGAAAAGTTATTGATTTTAACTACATTATTACCTTTCGTACGAAAGGGATAAGAAGGAATACACTGTTAGTCTTAGATAAGCTATTTGTTTATTTATTTCAGACGTTTAGACAAGTTAGTTTACAGTTATCTTTGGTTTTCCTTTTATCAGTTTCCTTTTATAAGGTTATCCTTTTATAAGTTATCATTGGTTGCTTATGATACATTTATTTTCTATTTATAGGTTTGCAATCTGTATCAGAATCAAAAGTAACTTGAAAATGTTGATTCAGAAAATAACAAAATAGATAAACAAATAACTTGTCTAAAACCAACATTATGTCCCTTTTATTTATTATACCAACAAGTAATTGTTTAGTAATGAAATATATATGTACAATGTATGTAATAAATAAGTAATTTTTAATTTTCAGTCGCATATTTTAGCAGCCCGCAATGTGGCTAATATTCTTAAAACTTCTTTGGGACCTAAAGGTCTTGATAAGTTAATGGTGAGTTCCGATGGAGATATCACTGTAACAAATGATGGAGCAACTATCTTGAAGAACATGGACGTGGATCATGAAATTGCCAAATTAATGGTTCAATTATCACAATCTCAAGACGATGAAATTGGAGATGGTACTACCGGAGTAGTTGTACTAGCTGGTGCCCTCTTGGAACAAGCAGAACAGCTGATAGATAAAGGGATTCATCCTATTAGAATAGCAGATGGTTTCGAAATGGCAGCAAAATGTGCAACGAAACATCTCAAAAACATAGTAGATGACTTCGAGGGAAGTACAGATAATCTAGAACCGTACATCAAAATCGCTTTGACCAGTCTTGGTTCAAAAATGTAATAAGATGAAATTTTAAACTTGTGTGATCGTTGTAACTACAGCTTGACCATACCTTCTTCATTTTGTTCCAGCATCAACAAATGTCATAGACAAATGGCAGAAATAGCTGTAAATGCTGTGTTCGCAGTTTTGGATCCTGTTGCACGCGATGTGAATTTTGAACTCATAAAAGTGGATGGGAAAGTTGGTGGCAGATTAGAAGATACTGTCTTAGTTCGTGGTGTTGTTATTGATAAAGATTTTAGTCATCCTCAAATGCCTAAGGTAAAAATAGATAACATTTGTTACACGATAAACTTATGAGTTATTTTGCATAAATGTATTAATACACTTAATGGGGAAAAAAGTAATAGAAAGTAAAGGTTTGGATAATTTGTTTAATTTACTCTTTGTTTTGAACTGAATATTATTCCTTTGGTTACTTTGTCAATCAGGAAAGCAAAGTCGACATTAAAGAATTATACTATGATCAAACTTGTGATTTCAATGATCATAAGATTATAAGAGCTGAAGGGATAATAATTGTTTATTTGGTACACGATTTTTATGAATTATGAGATTAATATTGAAGAAGTATTTATTAAATTAGAGATTGGAAGATGTCAAGTTGGCCATTTTGACATGTCCATTTGAACCACCCAAACCGAAAACGAAACATAATTTGGACGTTACTTCGGTCGAAGACTATAGAGCTCTACGTGAATACGAACGAGAGAAATTCACTGAAATGGTGAAAAGGGTTAAAGATGCAGGAACAACACTTGCTATTTGCCAATGGGGATTTGACGACGAAGCCAATCATCTTCTCCTACAAAGTGGATTGCCTGCAGTCAGATGGGTTGGTGGCCCAGAAATTGAAGTAAGTTGTAGTTGTGTTTGCTACAAACATGCTTTTCTTTATTCAATGATGACCAAGTGCAATGGAAGAGGGTAAAAGTCTTGATAACCGACTAACATAATTTTAGACATTTGAACTTTTTATTATTGGGTTGTTCAAAAAGTCATTTCGTTTTTTTTTGGTGAAAATGAAATACAATTTTTTTAGAGTGTATAAACATTTTATTAAATTATATATTCTCCATTTTGGTCCAATACCTTTTGCCATCTTTCGGCCAGGAGATTGATTCCATGCTCATAAAACTTCTGATCTTTGCTGGCAAAAGACTGGTCCAAGTGATATTTGACGTCCTGATTTGAAGTGAAGGTCTTCCCGTCCAAAAAATTTTGCAAAGACTGGAACAAGTAATAGTCCGAAGGTGCCAAATCTGGAGAATATGGTGGGTGTGGTAGTACATCCCATTCAAGCTGTAAAAGCTTTTGGCGAGTTACCAAACTTCTATGAGGTCTTGCATTATCGTGGTGGAACACTATACCTTTTCTATTGATCAATTCTGGCCTTTTCTGTTTGAGTGAATCATTCAATTTGTCCAATTGTTCACAGTATACTTCAGAATTAATTGTGGTATTGTCCGGTAGAAGCTCAAAAAAAACGATCCCTTTGAAATCCCACCAAACAGATAGCATAACCTTTTTTTGATGAATATCGGTCTTCGAAGTGGTTTGAGCTGGTTCATCTTTTTTACTCCATAATCTCTTGCGCTTAACATTTTTGTAAACAATCCATTTCTCATCGCCAGTAATGATTCGCTTTAAAAATGGATCATTTTCTTGACGTTTGAGAAGCAAATCACAGTCGTTAATGCGACGAAGCAAATTTCGTTCTGTAAGAACACGTGGAACCCATATGTGAAGTTTTGAAATTAAGCCAAGACGTTTCACGTGATCATGAACGGTCGAATTCGACAAATTTAACCTCTCAGCAATCTCACGAGTCGTTATTCGGCGGTTTGCATCTATCAATGCCTTTATTTTGTCTTCGTCGGCTTCAACGGGCCTTCCAGAACGTGGTGCATCTTCAACATCGAAATTGCCGGAACGAAATTTTGCAAACCAATTTTGGCATTGTCGTTCGGTCAATACATCTTTTCCATACACATCACATAATTTTCGCCTTGCTCGAACTGCATTTTTACCTTTTCGATAGTAAAAGAGTAAAATATGCCGAAAATGCTGCTTTCGATTTTCCATCTTTGATAGGGCACCAAACAAAAACTATTGCAAAGAATCAAACAAAATTTTTAACAAACAAGCCCTACTATATCAGCTGTCAAAATATATAATGATTGTGCGGCTTAAGTGTGAAGTTGGCTGTGAAAAAATACAAATATGTCCTCTGTTGGGAACAAACGAAATTACTTTCCAAACAATCCAATAGTATTAGTTTTCTACTACAAGAATGAAAAGTAAAGTTCTTTAAATGTGTTAGTTGATAATCTTTCGTTTACAGTTGGCTCTAATGACCAATGATTATGAGATCTGAGTACTGCATTTTATTTTTATAAGTTTGCAAAAAATGTTAAATATAATAAAACATTAGCGAATTTTTTTAGCGTATTGCTATTGCAACGGGTGGTCGTATTGTTCCACGTTTTGAAGAATTAACACCAGAGAAACTTGGTTACGCAGGCGTCGTTAGAGAATTAACATTTGGTACTACTAGAGATCGAATGCTTATCATTGAAGAATGCAAGAATTCCCGAGCAGTCACCATTTTCATTCGCGGTGGAAATAAAATGGTAAGTTAGAATATTTCTCTTCAAAGCAAACCACAAGCAAGGAGAATTTCAGTGGTATTAAAATATATCCAACTGACCAGACACCTTGCAAAAACAATACATTGCAGTATTAATTCTGTTTAATTTCCATGAATTTAATGGAAGACAACTTGTGTAATGTTACAAATCTGTATGTTATAAATTTTGTTTAATTAAAAGAAGCATATAGGTTTTTGAAACTATCTGTATTTCTATTTCAAGATTATTGAAGAAGCAAAACGTGCGATTCACGATGCACTTTGTACTGTTCGTAACGTAATCAAGAATCAAAAGATATTATATGGTGGAGGTGCTGCCGAAATCTCTTGTGCCCTTGCATGTGCAGATCAGGCAGATAAAATTAGCAGTTTGGAGCAGTATGCCTTCCGTGCGTTTGCAGAAGCTTTAGAAGCTGTACCAATGGCACTTGCCGAAAATTCTGGTCTTTCCCCTGTCGACACGTTGGCTGAAATTAAAGCCCGCCAACTAATGGAGAACAATCCTACCCTCGGCATTGATTGCTTGAATGTTGGCACAGCCAGTACGTATTTACTATTATATGTGTTTGTTGTAACGAACAACAATAAATTATTTGTTTATGTTACAGACATGAAGGTGCAAAACGTCATCGAGACTTTGACGAGCAAAACACAACAAATTCTGTTAGCTACGCAATTGGTGAAAATGATACTTAAAATCGATGATATACGTTCACTGAGTGACGCTGGCGATGGAGCCTAAAAACAATTATTGTACGAAGAGAATTAATTACACTTAATTATACACTCCACCTTTATTTACTTCGAGCTTCATTCACATTTCTAATTGATAACTGCGTTAAATTCAATTAATTTTTATGCCGTTTCTGTCATAAATTCGCTATAACAATGCAAATTTATATAATAATAAAATAAGAATAAACTCATTTTACTTTTATCAATGTTCACGAAGTTTGTTCTCAGTCTTTTAATTCATGATAGGTACTTAATAACGCGATAAACCACTTCTCTCGATGTGAGTATTTATATATCGATTGAATTAGGGAGGATTAAGTTTGGTTCTCCGCTTCTTTTAATTTTTCGAAATTCACAAAGTAACATTATTCGTAAACTACTAGCGACAAGGTAGAATTGTATTCAAATAAAAGGAGTATTTTTTATGCTCATATATTACTATGTTTAGTAATAACCAACTTGTTGATCACACACCGGCGGTTGAAATTACGTACTGTTTCGACATTGTCGATAAAACGTACAAATTTATAATTTCATTTATTTTTTAATTTTATATATTGTGAAATTTCAATTTTACAGTAGAATGTGTAGATATATTGACATATGTATTTTATTATTAGATTTTCGAGTTAATGCTTTGTGATCATCCATTAGTTATTTCTGAAATTTTGAAAAATCGACAAAAAGTTGCAAATTATATAATGAAAAACTAAAAATTTGTTAATTTTTCCAATTATATGAATAATTCCAGTTTAGTTTCATGCAATTCAGGTTCACATAATGTGCACAAACGATGTTTTTATCGACCAATGAGAAAGCTCTTTTTAAACGTTTCGCGCACTGATCATAGGATCAAACATTCAATAGATTAAATTAGGGTATTCTAAATAACTAAAATATAAACATATTTAAATTACAAATATACTTATTTACATTTATTTTTTTCCATTTATTATAGTAATCATAAAAACATCTTTCAAAGATACCTAACATTGTATAAAAAAAAATTCCAATAGTTCATGTGCAAGTAGGTTTCGTGTGATATTTACGCCTTTTGTATTTAAACAAATTATACCTCCCAATTTTTAACCCTTTATTAAATAAATAGAAGAATTTTATTACACATGGATACATGTGTCATAAAAGCTGTCATTTACTTAATGTCTGATTAAACACTTTCTTCTCTTTAAAGTGTACTTTATGAAAGTGATAGGCTGTATTCGATTTAATTAATTGTAAAGTATTTTTAAACTTTTATGACTATAAAGAATTTATTCAGACTTTGGTTTCATGTCCTCCTTGTAATGCAGGAACACGAACGAAAATAAAAATACACCACTCATCATTGAAAATGCACTTACATAGTAAGGGAATGCACTTGGTATAAAACGTTCATACTGTGTATGTTGCAAAGGGCGGACCGACACTTGCGTCGTACTATACAAATGAGTCAAACCGATGCGAGTGTAATCCACTTTAAATTGATAAACCCCATAGACATCAGGGATTTTAAATCTTGCTTCGTAACGACCGTTTCCTACCGGTTTCATCGTCATACGGACAAACGGATCGATTCGAACGAATTCCAATTGCAAATCGTTCGTTTCATAAGGAACCCATTTATCACCCGACAGTTTTTGGACCTCAATAGAATAAACAACGTCGTCCATTATGGTATAAGCAGCAGGCGGTTCAGATTCTCCGAATCTATGATGATGGACGGAAGAAACACGAATCACACCATTTTCTTTGAAGACCCATCGGGCGATTGCTGTTGCTACAATCTCATTTCCAGATTTCTCATACTTTTGCCCACCTATATTGTTAATTAAATATATAATTATTGTGATATTACAACAGTTAAAAAGAGAATATATACTTGGAAGAGATTAAACATAATTCTTTTTTCGAAATTATTCTCACTTTGAACTTTCCGAATGGGATTAGTGAAAGCTTCATCACTGAAGAAATACAATGAACCAGAAAACACAACTCTTGCATTATTCCTGGCTTGAAGAGCTGCAATTAATAGTGTATTTTTGCCAACTGCATGTGGATAATCCTTTATAGGATTATGTGGATTGTACGAATATGCTGAACTAGATGCTGTTAATAGACGTAAAATTAAAGGATTGTCTGTATCAGCAGTTAGTCCAATTCCCTGATAAAGTAAGGGTTGTACATTTTTATTTCCAACAATGACAGGAGCATCTATCAAGTTAGACGAATCTGCAACTATTTTGGTATGAAATCCATTATCAGAAACATCGTAGTTTAGATGATCTATGACCGCCGAGCCCTCTTCGTCAATTTCAAAACCACATTCGGATGCTAGTTCGTGCAATGCATCTCCAGACTGATGAGAACCAGCGACTAAAACATTGCCACCACCATCTATGAAATCGGTTATTGCCTTGACATTCAATGCTCCACCAAACTCTTCCACAGATGGAGCAAATATTATCAAATGTTTATATAAATATTCTCCATACTTAGATAGTTGTAAATTAGCATCATCTGCTAATTTATACGTTAATGTATATCCACTATCTGTAATAGAATAAAAAGTATAAACCTTATGTGTAACTTTAAAGAATTGTGCGCATTCTATAACCATACACACAGTAATTATACGCAACTTATAACAATATATTTGTTGGAAAGTTTAGAAGCTTAACCTCTGTTTGTTTCCTACAATGTCTACTAAAATTGTATATGTAATAATCGTCTAATATTATTAAATAAGTATAGTGCCACTATACTTTTTAAGTAAGGGACACATAAAGCGGCTGTCAATGAATAGTAATTGACGGACATTTCACTGAAAATAGCCGAATGTTTACGTACTTTGTAATGTCTTGAAAAATATGGAATGAGTTTCTTTTATTGCTAAATTGTCGAGTAAAACGAGCGTAGGTGCACCAGCATTCGCAATACCGAATATCGCGAATATATAGAGGAACTTGTCTGTAAATCTCATTGTGGCCATACGTAATAATCACTTGCCACGAGACAAACCGGTTCGTTCTACAAGTCTAGTCTAGATTAACGGCTTCGTATACACACGTAATCAAACGGAAACTCCGCCTTGATGTCGGAAGTGTCATGTCTTCCAGTGAACCGCGTAAACGAAACTTTTAAGGTCCCTAGATAATGTCTAGGGATTTTAAATTAGACGTTGATGCTGCCATCTATTGCTATTAAACAGGAAATTTTGTTCATGGGGATACCTAATG
The DNA here is from genome assembly GCF_051014685.1 of Ptiloglossa arizonensis. Lineage (NCBI taxonomy): Eukaryota > Metazoa > Arthropoda > Insecta > Hymenoptera > Colletidae > Ptiloglossa > Ptiloglossa arizonensis. The sequence continues at coordinate 3,736,454 of NC_135052.1, forward strand.
GAAGAAGAAGCTAAATCAACGTTTTCCCAGTACGAAGATATTTAAGTTGTATTATTAGCGCTACTAAATATAAGAATTGATTGTTTCGATGGTAATCAGGATCACAAATGGGAAATATCATTGAGCGTGAGAATTACAGTCGATATCGTGATATATCAGTAATTTTGGGACGATCTTTTTGTTCGAAGATAGCGATTATAGGAACTGTATTCAACTGAGCCATTGAAGTCAGAAAGTTAGTACACGTAGCAATTTCTCCCGTTCGTATCATTTGCGGTTGTATCAAATATATTGGTCACAACAAATATTACAATAAATGATTTATTTACACAGATGAAACTTGGAACATTTTAACAATATGGGCTAAGAATATTTGTAAGAATACAGTTACCTGCAATTGAATTTTCCAAGTGCTATTTATTCTCGAATCCCTTTGGTCGTACTTATGAAAATTTGCACGACTGTTTAACCAGTGGATTGCATACCTATGAACTATTTTAGTTCTTAGCTTTGCCCGATGGATGGCCATAGCATCAATGTGTCTGTAATATAAAATTGACTGAAATTGATATTATAGTTCCTACTCAATTATATTTTACACGTACAATATGCAATATTGGAGCATTTACTTTTGTATTAAGTAAAGGGACACTTAAACTTGAGGTGTCATTAATGAATAAAAAAAGTCAAATTTGATAGTCTTTAAATCGAGGTTTTTCAAATGCATACGTGTCACGTACATAAATGTATGGCCGATGCACATGCACACGCACGAACATGCGCACATTTATGCGTCCTAGACTATATTGTGAACTAACCTAGAATAATCGAAGTCGCTACGTGCTGTATCAACTATGTAGAAAATTGAACACGCGAAATACTTAGAACAAACGTATTATACGAATATAGGTTACGTATTCAATGGAATTCTTACAGTGCTTAAGTACCAACTGTAATAACATTAACAACTCATGGAATTGCAAAATGGTATCGCGTAATCTCGTTGCAAGATCTTCCAACGAAATGAAATGACATTGTCGACGACCGTTCAACGTTTAAAAATATTTAATATTAGAAATATTTAGAGCAGACGAGGGTTGTACGATCGCGACTGACGCGCCATCTTCCGCGATGCGCTGCGTACCTAATTTTTTGATCCGCTAGTATCACGGGATGTTTTCAAACTGAGATTCTTCCCGACCGGAATAAAATAAATAGTATTCAGATCTTGAAGATAAACGAAACACAAGTGCAACAACTTTGCACATTTTTTCCTAGATGTTTCCGAAACCGAATCGTTTCTAGAACCTACAAGAGTCAACGATACTCGAGCGATCCTCGAGGGGATCAATTCGATGCAGCTAGCAATTTGTCAGAACATTAACACGACCGATCGTTAAGAGCATTATTCTATTTATAGTAGTTGAACGGGAGCGTGTACCTTCTTGACACTGACTCTTTTAGAACGAGGACCCTCTAAACTGTGACTGAACGCTTCGAGATAATTCGACGTCTCTCCTCTCAATTGAGTTACGTTAACAGGTTCACGCGCGAGCACTCAGGTTAGAGATTGCGGAGTTCATTCCGCGTTATCCTCAGATCGTTCATGACCTCTGCCGTAATTTTATCGCATAGCGGCCGAGCACGCGTTTATCACGCGCGAGGATACTCGATGCACAATTCCCTTATCGGGTCGATCGTGTACGAGGATTCGCACATCTTACCGTCTACATTGACGAAGAAAAGAGGAATCTTCCGTTCATGGTGACAAATTGCACGCGTTTCCGAGCAATATGATTATTTCCACGGCAAACAGCGCCGTTTGTTTGCCAGGGAATCCAACAAACGTCGAGAAGAATTATACTTACGCGACAGAGAGTAATTAATCTCGACGATGTCACACCGCATTCTGTTTACCTTTTTGTTTACGTTGCACGATACCGTGAAATCGGCCGACTAGAAACATTACGTCACAGATTGCACAAGAAGGGAGAACGGGATCCGAAATGGGAAAATTTGATTAAAAAGTGTTACGAAGCGTTGTAAAACGATTTGGATGATACGGTGTTGGAAATTACACGAAGAAAATCGCAACATTTTGTAACACTTCCGATGGAGAATCTTATCTCTGCTCGACACGTTTGTCGTACCGCACCGTGTTTATTGACATTGATAAAAACGATTCAGTAATATTCAGCTACTCTTTTCTTTTATTTTTTTTTTCTTTTTTTCGTGATTCGAAAATTTTATATTTTTAATATCGATGTTATTTCTTATGTTTCTCGTGTCGTCGATCACCAATGATGGATGCTGATTCGAATGGAAGATTGTCAGTTGCTCGTGTTACGAGTCATGTGACTGAAAAGTCACGTTCACGTTTACGACGATGCTGCTCGTGTCAACAAGTGGAAACTCGGCAGAACAATTATTTGAATGGAAAGTTAGACAATGTCGACCAATTTTCACGCGCCAATAACGATCGTATTATTCACTGGTATTCGTAGAAAAACCGCGCTACGTTCAGTGTTTTCCCATTGGCACATTTGAAATTGTGAGTCACCGTCTTCGTTTATGAAATGGTAAAACAACTGGAAACACGGTATATTTTGACGAAATTTTCCTCGATGCTTCGCTTGTTGAATTTATTACCGAGCTGTTAAGCGAATTGTTGCCAAACGACCATCCTGGAAGACGAACGATCATGTAGCCCAAACGATAGATTAGGAAAACGTATAAACGTGGTTTCAAGTCCAGTTATTCGAATGTGAGCTCGTATTACCTAAATGGAAAATCAATGGCAAAGGGTAAATCGGTGAACTTCTATCATCGAGACGTATCAGTTATCCAAATTGTTTTTTCCTTTGCTAAATTCGATTGAAAAGAGTTGCACTCGGTACGAGATTGTAAAAACAATTTGGAGTAACGGTGGCACGTTTGAGTAAAAATTTATAGCGAAAAATTTGTAATTCGATATTAAACGTTTATATTCAATTTTAGCTCTATTTTTATTAAAGAATATTTCTGGTTTCTTTATTAAAAAAGAAAAAAAAAAACAACTTACGATATTCCCTGCAAAACTGTATAATCTTCTAGGGAATAATTGTTTGTTAAAAAATATGAAAGAAGACATTTTTTACAGCGTGATTTACGTAGACTTCACTTTTTGGTTCCAAGAGCAATTCATAAATTTATTTTTATCTCGATGTTTCGATCAAGATAAAGTTTCTGTTTGCAACAACTTTCTACCTTGTTGAAATTAACAAAAATATGATTAAAATGTTTGTTCGACGATATATGAATAAATTAAATTTATTTTTACATAAATTAAATTTATTTTACACGAGAAAGAAATCCAAAGAGAACACTTTCTAGATACTTTTAATTGTAAATTGTAGTGACACTTCTTTTTTACACTGGTATTCGTTTTTTTTTTTTTATGTCTACGCGTTCAAAGTCGTATCAACTACTTAGAGTAATTAGCACCTTCTTCTGGTTGTTAGAACTTGTTAAGTAGATTTATGTCTTTGAGGAATGCACTGACTTTTATTTTCTTTCGATCTGGTTAATAATTTTTTCGTAGTTGAGTTCGGTCTGAAAATTGTCCTCTGACTTTCATACTTCTAAGATTCAATTAATGTATGTTTAAACTATGTTTCATATGTTTCACAACTAAGTTGTTCTGTTTTTTCTATGATGTGGTTGCACGTTATTTTTGCGTGGCTTGGTATAAATTCTGTTGATGTTGCTTATTTTTTTCTACTAAGGTTATCTCGTATTCTCGAATAGAAATTGTCTACGATTTGATTTACATTTGTTGCATTCGTGAATTTTTAAGTTTTATTGTATTCGTTATTGATAGCTGTTACGATACATTTTGTGGCAGTATTATTAACACTCCAAAAGTGTAATTTATATTATATTATTGAGAAAAATTTGTGTAGTAATTTAGTCACAGTCATTTATGGTTTTTATATAAGATCTTTATTGGGAAGGATTTAATCTTACTTGTTCGATAATGTGGTTTAATTTTCAATCATTATATTTAAACGAGTGATCTACCGTGATTTGTTAAATAAGAAAAATTATTAAAGAGATTCGAACAAATTTTAAAGTATAGTAAGGAAAAAAGTTATAAAACAATCAGCTAGGTAAAACCAACGTGTGTATTACTCAGAATTAATGAAGTGTTGTTGTTTTCATATTTTCTAATGTCTGTGATATTGAGATACGTGTAAGAACATCAATTTCTTTCCAAGAAATTGGATGGCATGTGCAACTGCACATGATTTGGCAACTGCACATGATTTCGGAGGAAAGAGATGTAAGATGTATGGCACGTTAATCCCACTTTGAAAAGTTTAAAAAATTGGAGTAAAAAATAAATTCAACGATCTGATGTAAAATGATAAGGTTTCCCCTTAAAAATGAAAAGCGAGTCTAATTCAGATCTATGGAATAGTGTTCCTCAAATTGTGATTCCTCAAATTGTGTTTTGTGGACGGAAACAATTCTAACGTTTTACATAGTGGAATAAAAGAAATGCATCTCATAATATTTTATTATTTAAAACGCGCGTTAAAAAGTTTTCCAATGTTAATAACAAGAACATAAATAAGGAAGTAAAAAGTAAGAAACTCGAACGCTTGAAACGACCGAAGATGTTTGCACAGTCTTATCAACTTTGTTTTGTACTTATATTGTATTCGTCGCTTTTCCATTTTCTTCTGTGAAACGTAATAAAGTATACCGAATTTTATTTCGTTTTTCGTTTGTAATGCCATAGTTTTACGAGAAAACGAAACAAATTTCTTTTGAATACTATTAAATAAATTCCAAGAAGACCTACACGAGACTGTTAATTTTTGTTCGAATTTACGTTTGGGTGTAAAATAGAACGTAAGAAACGAATAAATGACAAATCTCGAAACCATTCAAACGACGTTAAAATCGTTGAAACGACTACATTAAAAAAAAAAAAAGAGAAATTAAATTTTAAAATGTATTTAAAAATCCATAATTTAATTCAATCGTTTAAGGACCCACCGAAAGTGTTTCTTCGTCGAAAGAGAGTACGAGAAGTCGAAGTTTGAGAAACACTGTTATGGAACATTTATAGCCAACGGATAACTTTTCAACAGGGATAGAATAACGCATTTGGCGGCTCGTACCTAACAAGGTTGTCGCTTAACAAACCACCCGTGTACGTCTCAGGTGTCACATTGTACATTTCGACCACCAATCGTTACTTCGCGAATAGAATAATTATCCAAATTGAGGTTGTGATCTGCATTAATTTAATATTCCGCGTGTGACGGGCCGGTACGCCTGGTTCTATCGTTGTTTAACAGCAGAACGACCTTATATAACAGATTGCATAATAACTACAGTGGAATTTTGTCGTTGTAAAAGTTGCATTATTCGATTGGCATCGAAGGCTGCACTTATAGATACATGATGACCTCGAAGGAATCCAATGGTTCGGCGTCGACGTCGAAACGTCCACGGCTCGCTTTATCGAACTGTGATGCAATTTGACAGGTCAAGATGGTAATGATCTGCCAGTTCGCCGGTTGAACTTAATGACGCCGGCCGTACACATGCCTGGATGCTCGACTGTTTAAATAGGAGAAACAAATGCGGACTTTGCTCCACAAATAGGCCAAGGGAACGAAGGGGTCGATCCAGTCGAGATAGTAATCAGAGTAAATATGAACAGTCACGTAATTGTAGCAAAACAGCATTTTCTGATCTCTGAAAACAATCGTCATCTGTTCGTGATGTTTTTGAGTCGTTTCGCGGAACCATATATAGGGTGGGTCGCGTTAAAAGGAACATTTTTTCAATTCGAGGACACGAGAAAAATGTGTACGTACATAACCTCGAAGGACCAATATAACCGATGAAACTATACACTTTTGTTGTTCGAATATTATAGATACGTATCGAGTCGAGATTAAAAGTTCATTCATCCGTTTATCTTCCTTTTGTTTCTACCGATGCTCCTTTCTTCTTAGTATAATTTGTATCGTTTATTACTTTGAGAATTTATACATTAGATTTTAAGTTTCCCGCTAAAGGACCGCGAATCATGGTCGAGTAAAATGCACGTATACGCGAATAACTTTTGTTTCAATTTACTCCTATAACGAACTAATTGTTTTCGTTATCGACATCAATTTACATGTAACAATAAAGAGTTGTAGTTTTGAACCGTGTTCCGCATATTCTTCATTTCTTCTGTCCATTAAATATTTATAAAGCAGATGGTCTTTCGTGAAATGCAAAGTGTATAATTAGATATCGTGACCCAACAAGTTTTTATGTTCAAAGATTGAACTATATTCAGTTATTTATATATCACGCTGGCGTAATAATTGTTGTATTAGTTGCATATTTGTGATAAAAAAGTAGCACCTCGTAATAGAAGAGAATATTTTATTTTCAATATTTCTTAAGATCGCGTTAAGTATGTATATGTTACGTCAATTTATTCTCTTTTCCAGATTGTATTATCGAAAAGTTGAAACATATTTAATCGTTATCAGTGCTAAAAAAAAGTTTTACCCTTTCGCAAATCGATCAATGTCGTAACAAGGAATAAATAAATTTAACTAATCTCAGAAATATAGAATCGGAGATTTAGAACTGTATTTATTTGTTTTGACATTTCATTAATTTATATTATTTGTATTGTTTCGCTGAAATTACAATCAATGAAAATGCACGAGATCGAAGTAATTCCATTTAACATAATAACGACGACATTGAAAATTCGCTCAAAAATGATCTTGATCCCTAAATTGTGTCCTTGGAACGATATTTTTGTACATCGAAACCTAAGGTAAACATTCAGGTATTCCGTAACTCACCCTGTATGTTGTTCATCTCACGTGTAATTAAACGTTCAAACATGACATTGAATTATTACCCGTGGAAAGACAACAAACACATAGTGATTCGAATCGTATTTCTAACTCGAAAAAAAAATTGTCATTTTTCTAAGATGTTTATTGGTTAAGTAACGATTCGGGTTTGAACGATGTATAAATGACATCAGGAGGATGAAATAAAAGAATATATTAATCGTTTTGTTTAGTATGTAATTGTAGAAGAATCGTCAGTTTTATAAGACATTTTTTTTTACTACTTTATCGGTATTATTAATCTACTGCGGTTTAATTTCAGAAGTATAACATATCTTCAGTTCATCGAGTTTGTGTTTTGTCGTAAAAAAAAGTTTGTAATCAATTGATATTTCTTCGTTAATTTTAAGAGAAATCGAATCACATAGTCTTTCGTGAATTCCAAAGTGTATATTTAGATATACGTGACCCAACAAGTTTTTATGTTCAGAGATTGAACTATATTCGGTTATTTATATATTATGATAGCGTAATAATTCTTTCGTCATTTGTTTCTCAGTTAAAAAAATGTCTTGTCCAACTACATCGTCAATTCCTTCTACAGAAATAAATTTAACTGTTCTGCGGTGTCTCGTGGTACTCGATAGAGAATTTTTCCCTATTACAATTTTCTCTTCGCTATATACTATAGTGCAATATAAGTAACGAAACAAACGAAATTATAAATACAGATGAATCATCTATGCACTATCGTAATTTTAGCTTAGCGTAGGTTTCGAAAACCTAGCTTTAAGCCAGCATTTGGCGAGCAACGAGCGAGGATAATAAAAGAGAAAGTCGTGATCGAAACAGGCCCAACGAAGAAGCAGGTAAGGGCTTTTCCTTTGTCGGAAGGAAAGGGACCAGGGTTGTAAAGAGTTGTGCTATAGTCACCTTATTTACCGTTATCTAGCTATTGTCAAAGTATTAATTATTTATAATTTAATAAACTACACCACATCTGAATCTAAATTTTCAAACCGCTGTGTACAGTTTTCTTGGCCAAAGTTGCCGTCACAAGCCCATTTACGTAACATTATAAAGTTTTTATCGACTTTTGGTTGTAATCGTTCGAAACATCTTTTCCTAGACGTTAAATTCTTTCCGTGGTTAAATCTAACATACTTGGCAATTTTATTTCTTGGTAATATTATTTATAATAATATATGTTAACAGAGTTCTATGGGTTTTTCGATTGTCGTTTCTCCAAGTGTTTATAACCCTAAGAAATATATTCAAAAGTAATAAAGGAAAATATTCTTTCTTCGACTTTTCTCGTGTTAGGAGCACGATCCGGACCATTGTGAAATGTTTAAGTAGTACGGTTAAAAATTACGATCGTGATTCATACCTACTCGACATCGTACCGATGCATCCGATAGGACCGAGGGTACCGCTCTAATAGAAGTTAATCGCTGCCGGCTACAATTGCTATTGCTCTTAGCAATGATATCCCGGCTCGTCTCGCGAAGTATTAGCACAAACGCGTAATACATTTCTTCGCGAAGAAATAATTCAACACGTGGGACGAAAATAAACGCGTCAGTAGAAGCGCTGTAGCGGTCGATTCAAATTTAGAGAAACGGGTAGCTTCGTTAATCCGGATTTTGCCAAAGTATCGTGCAATTGTATCGTACGTTTTCGGAGCAAGAACACCCATTTTCGTATTCTCCGAATGATTGATCTCTTACGGTGAACGTGTCGAAAAAGTACGGAGATGTTTTGATTCTGCCGGCCCGGCGAACCTCGATGTTTTGTCGACAAACGCGAGTTCGTTCGACGTATTTCTAACGTGAGTGCTGAACGGGAGTAGAGGGGCTAGCGGAGCGTTCATTGGCTGGTTCCGGCAGAGGGCGCCTACTAGGTCCGGGTCGATGTTGCTAAAAGCTGCTGCGGATGAGGGAACAGCAGTCGCTGGAATCTCCTCGAGCCGCGTGCAAACGAATCGCTTTCGCGTTTCGGACGAGTCTGTGCAACTCTGTTTTCGTTTCGAATTAGCCAAAACAGTTTCGCGTGTATACTCGCGCGACACGTAACCAGATCGAGTTGAATCGAGAGCGTCAGGAAACGCCAATAGCAGCTGCGGTCGACCCGCTACGATTCGTGTCTTTGTAATTTGGTCGGCACGAGCGAATCGATTCTTGTAAACCGGTTCACCGGTATATACCGATTTCTTCGGGCCGATACATTCGAGGGTTCGGTGAAATCCACGTCGGTAGAGCACGCTGTTCTCGTGGCCGAAGAAGAACGAGAGATAGATATATATATACATACATAAAGAGAGAGAGAGAGAAAGAAAGAGAGACCTAAGGTGTGAAACGTGTACAGCCCACCGTGACACGAAGGAAGAGGAGAGGTAAAGGGAACACCGGCGCGTAAGACGTCGGTGGGGCAGCACCGTGACTATGTAAACTACTAGCAAACAGTTGTGGCAGCGCGTGCGCACGGGCTAGCAACCCGTACCAAATACAAAACGTACGTGATTAGATAGCTGGCGACGACCCCAGCATCGGCAGCGCGATCGAAACGCGAGATAACACGGGTTTGGATTCGAAGGGATCGTCATCGGGGACAGGTGACAAGACCGGGGTACTGATCAAAAAAGACAAAGAAGCTCGCAAACTGGCTCCGGAGGTGAGGATCAAGCAAATTGGAATGAGGGAGGACCTGTTGTCCATAATACGGCACACGAGCAGCGACCATTTTTCGGAAGAACTTTAGCCCGAGTGTCGAGGGCAGACGGAACAAGAGGAGTGTACTAACCTAGTAGGACAAGTTTAACGAGTATTCCGTACTAATAGAGGGCTCTTGCTCGCTGGATCCTCTCGACCGCGGAAACATTGGGGTTCAGGGTCCCCTTTCGTCCTTTACTCCTGTCGTTGAAACTGTTTCACGGTTTCCCATCGATCTGCTGCCTGCCGGTCGGCGTGCTCTTTCCCCTGCAAGGAAAAAATCTCCCGAGGTTAATCCTCGTATTCGTCAGTAATGCCTTGGGTCGCTGCTTGTTTCGACCTACTCCAGGCCCCGATTTTGAGCTACTGTCTCGCCGTGAGGAATCTCGCTCTGCAAGCCGGTATCCTTCACGAAGGCAGTAACGAGCCGACGATAACCCTGGCAGATAACACGTCGTCGGGCGTACGGAAGGGTGTCTCGTCCAGTATCGACACCATGGCTCCGAGTACCGAGGAGCAAAGCCAAGGTAAATAATACACGACGGACGGGTGGGGGGAAAACTGGACGGGAGGAGGGGAGGAATGGATGGATGGGTGGACAAACAGCATCTGTTTTGTATACACGCGCGATCAGGGCCACGGTTCGATAAGTTCGAACCGGTCGTTTGTTGTTGATTCGTTGATTAACGACCGTTGCGAAATTTATCAGCGTTTTGCTCGATCGTTAAAGAAAAAAAAAAAGAAAAGAAAAAACCGTGTCGTCGCGTTACATAATCGGGGCTGTCGTCAAACGCACAGAAAATCGAGGTTCGTTTTTTCTTTTTCTTTTTTTTCCCTAACAAATGCATCCTCTCGAGTCGCTCCGTGATTCGTCGGTTCTCTCCTTTCGGGATTCCCCCGTTTTCGCGGATATTCGTTAGGCACATTCTCGATCGAGGAGGGCCCGATGCGACGGGAACGAGTCGAGTGCACGGGACCTGTGCACAGTACCCGAAACCTCGCTATAAATACGAAACGGATGCAAATAGATACGCGTCGCCCGGTGTGTTTGGCTCCCGTGGAAACTTCGCGGGACCGAATTTCGTAAACAATTCTGGCTCGCGTACGCGGATTTCGCGTTGGAGACGGATCGTTGAATGTTTTGTCGAGAACTGCCACCGGTGATCGAAACTCGAAAACGAACGAATTTCGAATTCGTTTCTTGGCTCGAACGATCGTAACGTTGGGTCGTTCCCGTAACGATCGCCAGTAAACAAAAGACACGCAGTACCTGGGTTCTTCTACAGAAGTTATATTACCGTGCAATTATTAGTCCTCGTTTCTCCAAAGGATTATCTACAGGATTAGTCTCCGCGATACAATTAGGTACCGTGTGAACAGGTAGACGGGAACACGGGCGACGAAAGAATTCGAAATCTACTTTCGTCGTTATTGGATCGAATTAACGGTTAATTCTAATACTTTTCGAGATTCCATTTTATCGCGAGCGCGGACGGACTTTGTCGCTCGGTTAAATGAAATGCACCAATACGCGTGCACGGATCTCCATCGTGTCTATCGAAACGAAAAGAAATCGAACGGAACGTATCGACGATGAGAATGCAAGACTACAGAACGTACGTACACTTGCGACGAGTTTATCTATTAGATAGGTTTATCAGCAGACGGAGAGAGAGTAAGTTAACAAGCTTGGATAATCGGAGCTTGTCAAATATTTAATTGATAAACGGTATCGCGTTCTCTCGGTTTATCGTCGCGACGTTGGATCAATCGCCTCGCGAGACTCTCTCGAAGGGGCGTTTCGTTTTTTTGCAGACGTTCGTTCGCGTTTTATTCAACGGCCACGACACCGGTGTGTCGTTGAAGAACGCGGACCGTCTCGAGTAGCCGGAGAAAAAGGACACGCCATTACGAAACTCGAACGAGGAACGAAGCAACGAATCGCTCGTTCAAAGAATTAGATTCTCCCGTCGAGCGAGAAACTACCGACGAGGGAACAAAATACGTTTCATCGAACGATAAACGAAATCTTTAACCGTTAGGGGATTACGTCACTGTCGAGGTCGGGGTGAAAAATGAAGTTATTGATTCTTTTTCCGCGGGAAAAGTACACGACGCAATTACAACTATTAATCAAACACGTTAGTCCCTCGATCACGCAACACCGCCACCGAACGCTATGTACACGAGTCGTACACGTGATTCAGATTATGGCTTAAACGGGAAGAAAAACGGTTCGCGGTAAAACATTCCGTATTGTTGCTAATACTTTTTCATTTTCGAAAGTCCCTCGTCACGGTTACGTTGCCTTCTAGCCGATCGACGCGAGCGGATCTTCGTTTCGCTCAAGGGAAGACATCGCCCCGATACGTTCAAAAACAATTTTTTTTCCCCAAGTATCACTAAACGAGAAATCTAGTCTTTTTCGGAGAATGTAGATATAACTTTCTGCTTCGTTTTACAATTTTCGCGAAAGCAACAATCGTCAAATTGGCGAAGTTATTCGCTATTCCCAGAATCAGTCAACGGTGAAACATTGTTTGCTGACCGTCATAGGTGACAAGAATTGGAATGTTTGAAATAAAAAAATGTCGATTTGTAAGCTAGAGACTATTGTCTAAAATATAGCTTAGGATTTTTCGAAAATTTTCATAATTGTAGAAACGGTCGATGTTTCAAGCAAAAAGAATCATTTTTATCCAAAAGATTAACATATTAAAAATCGAAAATGCAATTTTTCGAAAATCTCTCCCCATAAGTTCGTAATCGTTAATTGTATACAATTTAGACAACAGATCTTTGTTGAATATCGATTTTCGATATTAATTAACATATTAAAAAAATCGTACGCTACATTGTAGAATACTCTATGGAGAATATAACATTTAACGTGAATCGGTGTAGCCGATTTCGTGTTGACCAGGTTGAAGAATATAGTTTCGAGGAAAACGTAAAACAAGTTTATTTTTCGACATGACACTCCATACCCTTTAAACTTTAAGAAAATGAGACAAAAAAAAAAGAAAATTCAATGTTTTTGATTCGTCAGGGTGATATTCCACCATAATGTAGTTACGGCGCGCACGTTCGCAAGCGAAACCGCGAGGCGAGTTAATAATACACTGTCGGAAGATTGTACGAAAAAAAAACATTGCAGAATCTTGTTCTAATCAAAAGATAAACGTCGCTAAAAATACGTCCTCCAGATAAACAATGTAGGCTGATTATCGAGGCAATGGATTCCATAACGAACTTATCTGACGAAAAAAAATCTATCGCCTACATTGTATACAACGTATTGCGAGCGATTACGAACGTATGGGGAGGGATTTTCGAGAAATTACGTTTTCTAAATCTTCTTTTAATCGATAGATAAGCGCCACTAAAAATACATCCACCGGATAAACAATATAAGCTTGATTATCGCCGCAACGGATTACACATCGAGCTTATCCGACAGTAAAGATCTGTTGTCTAAATAGTATACAATTAACGATTACGAACTTACGGGGAGAGATTTTCGAAAAATTGTATTTTCGATTTTTCGCGCGAACTCGAAACAAAAATCGAACAGCATTCATTCCAATTCGAAGGAAAAATGTGCCGTGGGTGTTGCATTCTTACATAACCGAACAGAAACACAAGGGTCTACGAACCAAGTCGAAAAACAGTTTCAAGGAGAAACGCGATCAAAGCTTCGACTTTGGATATTTATGAAAATGCACGTAATTTTGCAATTCACCTCTAGTCGGCTACTCTTGCGTCGTAGATAGTCATGCAGAATGACAATAAAATTTCTGTACTTTGTCTATTCATTTTTTACGTTCGTGTGCAACGAACGTTGCACCTCCCCGATATGCAGACGGTGAAGAATTTGGTTCTCGCAATGTTTGTGAGTTAAACACACGAAGTTAAATACACGCGCTAATATTTGAAGCAATTTCGACGATTATTGCGCGACTCGAAACCGCCACGAACGTTACATTCCGTGTAAATGAGTTACAACTTTCGTTATTGTTTTATTTGTACGCATCGAGTATATTAATTCCTTTCTCGAAAAATCTTTAAAGACAGGCTTCGAGACAGGCTGAACAAACTCGAGCGCTGCAGCTGCATCTTTTATGTGCGTGTTCGTTTAATTTTTCAAGGTCGTTCGAACGTTGCCAAACACGCCACAAATCGCGTTTCGAGGTTTTCCATCTTTAGAAATTCGACGGGGGGAAAAAAAACCGTTGCCAAAATGACGTTTCTCACTACTCCCTGTAAAGTCACTATTTTGTTAAATAGCAAAATCTCGGTATGAATTTTACTGGACGATTAAAACACCTGTTGGAATGAACCACCGTCCCTGAACGGAGAATCGAAAATCAGAGTTTATCCTCGTTCAACGGTCCGCCATTTAATGTTCAAATTCTCAGGCAATAAAATGTCTCTCCACTTTGACATATGCCTGTAACTCCTCTAAAAGAAATTCGTTTCTTCGTTATTTTTTCGAGTTCCTGTACGAGACCGAGTGAAAAATATCCTTGGAAACTTCTACGGTTAAAAAGAAGAAGAGAAAGAAAAAAAAAGATTCGATTATTTTATCAATTTCTTCGATCAAATTCAATCGAAGACGGTACCTCTCTTACGATTTTTTATTCGAACGTATATTAATGGTATGTATTATATTTATCTAGATGGTGCCAGTCTCCGCGACGGAACAGATCATTAATATTTACCGAAACATATGTTAATGAACGATAGCGGGGAGGACACGTTGCGTGTTACGTGTCCCGTCCGAGTTAAATTTCGAGTGGGAACACGTGTACTGGGCCTCCTTCGATTAACTTAAATTGCGTCAGGCAGAAATGTGTGCTGTAAATCACGAGATTCGTTATCCGATCGATAATCGGTACCGTGTCGTTTACAAATAACGAATTTCTTTGGAAAAACGCGCGATCGACGATTCCGATCGAGAACCGTGCAAGGCGGTTGTATTTACCTCGTTATAAAATGTGAAAGGAACAAACGTAACGGGGAAATAAGGTAAACCGAAAGAATACTTTCAAGGATTTTCCATAGGGATATTATTAGAAGCGCAACGTGAAACGCGAGAATGCAACTAGCAGTAGCAACTGCAGCAGCAGTAGTCGAGGCACACCGTGGGTTGCATACGTAACGAACACGAAAAATACACTCGTGCATGATCCGAAAGGTGTGTCCCTGTCGTTGAATTGCCACCTTCGCGTCGATCCCGTGTAATCGTTGCACGTGCGTTCCTACCAGCGTACACCAATTATTTATACTGTCCTTGCAGACACGCGCTCGTATAAACGCCACGATTGTTGTCAACAAACAGTACGCGTTGTCGGCTGAAACGCTCTCTCGTAACCTGTCCGCGACAACACAGATGCTTCTTATCGGTGACTTATTAAAACCGCTCCAATTTCTTATCGAACTTGTTCGCGTCGAGCGATCGCTTCGGTGGAGACTTTTCGGGTTATCGTGTTAACATACCGCACGAGTCTCTCCACAGGGTCAAGATTCGATTGATTTTTACAAACAAACGTGTACTATATTCGCGACACACGAGGAAATCGATTTCGAGAAATCGGAGACAACCGAACGTCGACGAAGCGTTCTCGCCCAACTGGAGACGCTCCGAAATTTCAACGTTTCGTTTATTTTTCTAAATAGACGTACGCGTGTTCACGTTTCAACGAACGTATTGAAAGTTTCGCGAATTGATATCGAGCTCTTTCGATACACATTGCGCGCGTATTGGAGCACGTACACCGATCGTGTACTCCGTTCGTCTCGATCTCGAGTCGCGGGACTCGTTAAAATTGTATCTGTTTTTAAATTGAACATCGTGTACACGTTCCACGGGCGGTTATCGAAACGTTCACGATCCGAGTTTCGTCTATGCAATTTCGAACGGTCGTGTTTAGGAGTTGCCACGGTCGCGATGGCGGCGGCGAACGGGAATTTTTCAAGGAGACCGATTATCGATTTTCGCCGGCTGACCTTGTTCTCAACCCCTGCGCGCAAAAGGGGTTGGGAGAGATACGCCTCGAGTCGAATCGCAAATTCGCGGTCGAGCACTTGTTGGTAAATACGCTCGAAGGATTTTCCCGCTCGGACGAGTGCGACTGTTTACAATTTTTGAAGCGATCTCGCACGTGGACTTTGTACTCGGAATGTTTTCATACGCGCCGCGTTGCCCCGCGAGTTATCTGCTGTCAAGAAACGTAACGGGAAATCGTTTCACGAATAATATTTCGAGCGGTAAATTCCCGATCGTCGTTCGAACTTTATTTACCGCTGGTGCAAACGTTCCCAAGTGGACGATTCCACGCTCGAAAAATGAATCGTTCAACGACGCGTTGCAGGTCAACGCACGCACTATTACGCTACAATTAACATCGTTTCGCTGAAATCGAGGAGAGGGGAGATTCTTGTTACGCGGCACAATAACGTTACACGATCGATATTGAACGGAGCTACCACGATCGAACATCGGAATCAACGTTACGCGAGACCGTAGAACGGAACGAAAGCTGGATCCCTCTCGATCGTCGCGAAACTTCCGTTTCCGGTCTCTGTTTGCTTCTCGCGGTGTTACGAACGAATCGTACGCGACGAAACGTTTAACCCTTTGCACTCGAGGCTTCTTCGTCACCAGAAACGCCTCGAGAACATTTTCTAAGTCGTAAAATTCATCTGGAACGGAACATTTTTTCTATACTTTGCACAGATGCGTTCACACTTCACGAGAACGTAATATTTAAATTCCAATTTGAATTCCAAACTATGAAGTTTTCCCGGATCGAATATAGTATACTTCGCACAGATGCGTTCATACTTTACGAGAACGTAATATTTAAATTCCAATTTGAATTCCAAACTATGAAGTTTCCCCGGATCGAATATATAATAGTATACTTCGCACAGATGCGTTCGCACTCTACGAGAACGTAATATTTAAATTCCAATTTGAATTCCAAACCACGAACGTTTTCCCGGATATAGTACACTGAATTAGGTGGAAATCAAGGATCTCCTCTCGAGTCCAAAGGGTTAACTTCGAGGCGAATCCGATTCTGGTCCGATGACCACGATCTTTGATCCGATTTGTAATTAATTCTGTCGACAACATTGTTCGCGTACAGGCGCAACGAAACGAAAAGTGAAGAAAAAGGGGGGGAACACCGCGATTAATGCAAACGACGAAATCGACGAGAATAGTACGCGTGAATGGTCTTTGTAAAAGTTTTACAATTGACGAAATGAAAAAAATCCACGAAAGCGTGGTTATCTGTTATCGTTCTAAGTTAACGTCATTGCATCTGCGTAGGTTCGTCAGCAGCTGCGATTACAACGTAAGATAGATCATGCCATCCGGTGGATTTTTCGGAGCAAATTTTTCAATCGTACCGGCTCGTGTGTATTATTATCTTGTAAACACTGTACCGAGTTGAACTAATTACGGTGACCCGGAGGTCGCAGAGATTATTCTTTCGAACGACCGAACAGCGAAAACTTCAATGTTATCTGTACGATTATCTCGAAAAAGAAACTCGCTGTTTATAAATACGGTGCTGGCGTAATAATGGTAATAAATATCTAAAATTGGACGTTCGTTGCGAACGATACGAGTTAAGTTAACTTTCGATCTATGCACGATTCGTACGATCGTTTTCCGTGAAATAAAAATAAAAGTTTTCGTGAATCGAATCTAGATTTGCTACTGGGATGTAATCGTTAGTCTCGCGCGGATAACGTTCAAATTTGAACTTTCATCGAAATTCGATGTTTTAAAGCATCGCGACACATCGATTCGAAAACATTGTTTCGCGAAACGAATTCAATTATGACAAATACCCCGGTTTCCGGCGGGAGATTATTTATAAAATCGTTTTGGCAAGCAACGCGTTCATTCGAGTATCATTCGATCGTTTAAGAATGCTGCAAAGACTCGTACGAATTTGATAAAAAGTTTTCAATTTTTTTTTTCATTCCGTGCCTGACGGACTCCTCGGTTTTGGGTACTTGACTTTTGCACGATTTACAATAATTACGAAAACTGAGTTAGAAACATCTTTCGACGATACGATCGTATCGCGACACAATAATAATAGAGGAAATCCCGATACATGGAGATTTGCTTATCGAACTCGCCATTGTAATTCGTTTAACATCTTATCTCTTAGATACGAAGCGATAAATCGTTCGGATAGTCTCCAATATCGAGAGAGTTGACAAATTTCAACGATAATTGGCTGATTGACAAATTGCGTCGCGGTTAATGCGCGATTTACAAGATAAGGAAAACCGTCGAAGCAACAAATCGCGTTAATGTTGCACTTTGTACTGAAATGCTACTTATTGGATCGCAGGTTGCATACATTTACAAAATGGTAAATACCAATATTCCGTACATGTTATGCATACGTTTCCCTTATCGTTGCACTTTGTATGTGGACAATATAAATGTCACGTAATTTCGACACTAACCTAGTCAAAGCGTTCGCGATAGCGTTTGCCAAAAGAGTGAACATTTCGGACGTGAAATCGATATAGAGATCGTGTTTTCGAAAAGTTGGGTTTCAAATTCACAAACAAACATTCAAAAAGCAATTCTATTACATTCGTCGTTCCTCGAATACTCTGTCCTTAAGAATTTAGATATATTGGATTGTCTGGAAAGTCATTTCGTTTTTCAAAATGGAGGATATATAATTTAATCAAATGGAGAATATATAATTTAATAAAATGGAGAATATATAATTTAATAAAATGGAGAATATATAATTTAATAATATGGAGAATATATAATTTAATAAAATGGAGAATATATAATTTAATAAAATGTTTATACACACTAAAACAATCGTGTTTCGCCAAAAAAAAACGAAATGACTTTCCGAACAACCTAATAAAACGAACCGTTACTTAAAAGAAAAGAAAAAAAATAAATGTAAAAATGTATCGTTCCATCTTCTTGCATTTATAAAGCGGGTAAAGAAACAATTCCAATAATTTTCCATTGTCGTTCAGAGTGACGATTCGTGAGAATCGTGTCAACGATCGTTTTTACTTTATTTCACTAGACTCCAGTTCCAACGAAACGATTCTTCGATATTGAATTATGATAATAATTTATATCCCCACGTCCGCTCAAGTCCGTAACAAAGCATACGTACGAATAAACGTGGGCGGAGTATGACCAGAGGAAACAGAGAAACTGCCTGTTAGGTATGCAAAGAATACAAAGTAAAGGACATGCATACTAACGCGTGCGGAGATAGAACAGACTCGAGCGTAACAATAACAGGGGAACGAAGTCTTTAAAATCGTTATGTATTCGTACACGAGCTCTTGGAACCGTGTTCCTATAATTGACAATGGAGGTCGGAGAAAGGTCAACTCGATTCGAGATGCTGTTTGCGAAAGCGTACATTGTTGGAAAGGTCGCGATACGTTTCGTGTTGCCTTCATGCGTCTCGTACGATCGATCGATTACCGAGAGATCGATCGAGCTCGATCTCGGGACCACGGTCGATTCGAGGCTCGCGAAACGATTTCGTGCGCGACGGAACGTCGCGAATGAGATTCGACAATGACCGGTCTGGGACGTGGCGTGAATTAAATTTCGATTTCCGTTCGTCTGGCAGAAATGTTGGCAAAGGATTAGACACACAGGCCACGTGACGTGCTCGAACGAGGAAATCGATCCACCGAAAGAGTGCTGCAATTCATGCGTTTGGTACAGCGAAAAGAGGCGGTACGGTGCGAAAGTGCAGCCAAAAGGCATCCGCGCGAGCCGAGGGATCTAAATATAAATTTCACCGACGGCCCGTTAGTAATGTGGGACCCACACGACCGTCTCAGTGTTCGTTGGAAATTCGCACGGTCGATCCGCGCGTACATTTCGCGAGCGTAGTCATTTGTCGAGCATTATTGTTGGATCGCCTCGGAAGCGTTTACCCATCATCGGTTGTCACGACATCGTTTCGGAAAGTCTCGAGTCGCGATACTTGGATCGAAACATGTGTGTGATTGGTAAGAAACGATTTGAAAATTCGAACGAAATCTAGATTACGCGCGTAATCTATCGTTTCGATTCATACCGGCGCGAACACCCATCCAAACGGAGACGAACGAACACGAAACCGGGAACAGTCCCCGCGGTTCGTTTAATTTCTCTCCCGTATTGTTTTGCGACGTGATCGGAATCTTTCGTTCCACGTCGAGCAACGTTACACGATTTCACGTTGTCGTTCTATGATCGAACGATACTTGGATCGTATAGTTGCGTCGGCCCGTTGCCAAAACCTCTATATCATCGTTGCTTTAGCGCATCCGCTCGAGCGGATCGTCGTATGTAACAATAAGCGGGCCGCGCGTGGCGGACCACGGTATACGAAATTATTCGTATAAAAGCCGCTTCTCCTATTGGGAGTCAATAGGAGGGAAACAATGACGATCGAGCCACGGACTGCCTACCGTTCGTAAAGAATCCGAAAATGTCCTATGTTACGACTTTCGTGTACTTTAATGCGGAACTTCTGATCGTTAACTTGTATTGTAGTAAGTAACTAGCCACACAGGGATTCGTACATCTATATTTTCTCACACACTCTTAAAATACTCGGAAAATTTTCTTCGCGCGTTGCACGGTACCTTTCGTTCTCTTTTTCTTTCGAAGTTTCTCGACCATCGGGATCGGTGAACGTTTGAATTACGATACTGTCGTCGAGTTGTGCTCGCGTCGATCATTGTCTTTCTCCTATTGACGTTTCGCGCGAATGTTCGAAAATTACCCAACATTTCTTCTCGTGTCCACGTGTGTCTCTTTTCTTTTTTCTTTTATTTTTTGGCCAAGCTCGGTGTCGTTCCCTTCGGAGAAGTCTTTATCGCAAACTCGACGAATGTGGCGCGCGTACGAACGTGAGTCATCTGTTTGCATAAGTCAACCATGGTCTCACGGACCTTTGTTTTCTCGGTTTTTGCAGAACCCGGTAAGGACAAACTCGCGGTAAGGACGCCAGGAATAACGAAATCGCCGCGCAAGTTCGCGGGGGTCGTCATCGCGATGTGCGGCCTACCGGCTCGTGGAAAAACCCAAGTCGCTCAGTGCCTTTCGCGCAGGCTCAACTGGAACGGCGACTCCGCTAAAGGTGAGAAACGTTTCTTTATTTATCGCACGGGGAGAAAAAAAACCTGCTCGTTACATCGCGCGTAGACACTGTCGTTCAAAAGTCACGAGCGGCCCTCGATATTTGTACAAAATTAAACTTCTACTCGTTCCTTTGAAAGTTTGATCATTCCGTATTGGAGAAACATTTCTCAACGAGACACGTTTGTTTCGTATCGAAAGAGAAACGTTTCTTAACGATTTAAGAATCTCATTGTATTGTTCGATGTGAGTGATCATCGAACGATTATGTCCTTTCGAATAATTTTCTTACCGAAGATCTCGATCTTGACAACGATGTTTAATATTCGTGAAGTAAGATGAATGTAATTATTAATCATCAGTTTATATCCATTGTATGGAAAGAAATGTATCGGTCCGTTGCGAGTTGAATTTGTGCAAGTAGGTTCGCGTTCCGATCATTTTCGGAGTCGCGACGATTTCTCTCGGGAGAGAGGAATATTGGGAAATTTTTATTAACCGAGGTAAATTTTCAATTAACCGAGAAATATTACTTTGGATAGGTTCGATTAGGCTTTCATTTGAATATTGAAGTTACTTTACGTTACATATGTATGTTTAATTGAACGTAATGTCTGTATCTATATACGTACGTTAATTCACAGAATTTGATTACTCGTAATTAATAACTACGTGTATCTCGCTTCGTTAATGTTTTATATCGTCGTGGAAAGGGACAAACAAAAGTTGTTCGAATTGATAATAAAATGTTTGGAAGTACATTGCCGTTTAATAAATACAAGATAAAAATTACGTATCGTAAATATTTAGAGAAACACGAGAATCTCTCTCCCGAACTATCGAGCCCGATCATTTTATCGAGTTTGTTTCGTCTGGTAATCAGTTATTTTTGTCGACTTCGGTGCTGTTTTATAGGCGAGTGATAGGAGGTTTCTTTCATTACGCAACAGATTATATCAACAAGTACGCGCTTCTTCGAAGAAGTTCACGGAGAGATATCGTTAAGAGGCGATAAAACGGTTAAATCGGAACGCGATTATAATTTTCGTCACGAATTATACTCGAGCGATGTCCAATTAACCCGCAAGGATAACATTTTCGGTAAATCGTAAAAGAGTTTGTTTACTCGAGAGATCGAAGGATGCTGCAAACTTCTCAACGGTTGTGCACGCGTACCTACTTGCAAAAACTCGCGTGTAATGTTCCTCTCGAGTTTGTACTCGATCGTGATCTTTTACAAATGTGCACGTCCGATTACAATTGATTTCACGATAAGTTATTCCCAAGTGTAGTTTGCTCGTCTGGTCGATGCACATTGATTTCAATTTTCTTTCCCTCGTATTTTTACTTCCAATAGAGCAATAAAATGCATTCAGCCGATGCACGTTGCACATGCGTTACGTAGCCCTGTCACTTATGACTTATGACTTACCTTGAACGATTCACTTCCTTTTCGATGCATTGCTTTACGAACACGCCGTCTGACGGAACACGAGGGAACTCGGGTATCTATTTTCGTATCTGTATCTCTTATGACGAGCAACTTTCTACTCGGGTCAACGTGAATCGGCGATCGTAAAAAAAAAAGAGTGTTTGATAATCGAGTTTACGACCCGCTCGATGGTATCGCGAGAATTGCGAAATTGAATCGCGTAAAAACGACCGTCAATTAGTGTCGAAGAGCAAGTGAACTTAGGACCTAAGAATACCGACGGATCGGTATTTCGGGCTATATAAGACTACTTTTGTAAAAATAACTTTCCCCAGGGAGCCAAAACTTATTTATTCTTTGTCGTGTAGGCGGCACCTAGTACGAAATATAGTAGATTTAAGAGTGGCCGAGGCGGAAATAGCGCAATCGGGAAAACTGGTACTCGACAAACGAGATCCATAAGTTTTTGATTTACGACCAACGATCTGAAACCTCGATTCTCGTTCGCCTAGCCGAAACGGGGCCTTGTCAAATTTTCACACATTTCTCAAACTTCACTCTATCAATCGAAAGAAAGAATATCATTTATTCCGTGCCACGTAGGCGGTAATTGCTTTCCAGCATACAGTGAACTCCCAAAACGGAAAACCGGATAGCTCTAATTGGTAGATTTCCAATCTGAACAACTCTTGAAAGTTTTATCAATGTTATTGGTTTGGATATACGATTATGAATAATAAACGGTAAATTCAAAAGAAAAACTACGAACTATTAGTCACCCGTTATTCCTTGGTAAAAATAATCGAAGAGGAACGTTGATTTTTTGTTCAGTTCAATTAGCATTTTCGACGCTATTGAAATTAATGAAAATTTGTACTTATCTGCTTCTTGTAAGAAATGAGATACGAGAACTCGAATTTAATTATAGGATTAGTCGTTTTAGTATATTTCTGTTTGTGGAGAGTTTTATTTAAACTTAAAGCCAAGAAATGAATACCGATAAGTAAATTACTACAGCTAGTAAGTCTAATCGGTATAGAACGTAATGAATACAAAGGATAAAGAAAGAAATAAAAATAAACGAGAAATTAATCAATTTTGTAAGAGAATCGTATCTATCGTCAACGCAATGGACTAATTATTCGAGCAATATACTAAACGTGGACGAATTAACAGGTGGCCAGCAGCTTTGTTTATAATGAATCAAACACGTGTCACTTTTGTTGGTAATAAGATTATCTCTTTATCAGATAAATATTTTTAATTATATTCTCATAGATTCGACCATATGTCGACACTCTTCAGAAGACTCGGAACGATTATGCAATTTCGTGTCTCAATTAAGCGAGCACGTGTAACGCAGAGATTACGTTCGTTCCACTTTAGAATTAGGAATCCCGTACAAAGATAAGATTCAAATAATCCAGATGAATCGTGCAACCTGTAAAACCGTTACGAAACTCAACGTAGAAAATGGAAAAATGTTACCTAAATAAGTAAGTCAAGAATACAAAAAAATGGTGACACAAGTGAGCCTTTTTAAATCGATTAAGAAATCCGTAACACGAAAGGAGCAATGTTTATAAGAACATCGCGACATATTCGTTGTCCCTGCCAAAGAAACGTGCCGTTCTTAATTACTTTATTTCTTGTTATTGCTTTTGATATGATTTTGTAATTAATGGGGGGGGAAAAAAATAGAGTAAAAACGAGACCCGATTGTATTATTTTGTTGCGTGTTTAATCTTCGTAATTAATTTCAAATCTGATAAGATTATTATACGAATCTAATCTTCGTACGCAATTTCTAATTTTACACTGGAACGTATCTGTAACTACACGTGTTCGATTTAATTGAGTTGCGAAATATTCACATACGAAAATTCTTTCGCACGTTTCTTATCTATATTTCTACGATTTAATAAGTAGTTTAACACGTTGAGGATATAAATCTTTCTAATTCTCTCGTAATTAAAGAGATGCACTTATTACCAATAAAAGTTACACGTATTCGATACCATATACTCGATACTGCTGCTCTTATCGCCATTCTTATAATACTATATCGGTGATGATAGTATACCGAAGGGGAAAGTAAATATTGAGGGAAGAACTGTTTCTCAACTACTGAAAAACGTTTCTTGAACATACAAGTAACGAAACATTTTTCCATAAATTTAACGGTCGAATGTATATTAGAAAAGACCAGTTGGTATATACGGAAAAATAAAGCGATATATGTATATATGTCACGATGATGATGTTAGAAAATACGGAAAAACCCCTAAGTGCTGCTAGCATTCGCAACGATCAACATACACGACGAACACGCATATTCATTTACGAGATGTAAGAACTTATTTAACGACCTTCGTTATAAGTAAATAAACAGTTTTTATCGAGAACATTATGTTCCGTATAATTTTTTTGTGAAATGTTCCTGCTTCTGTTTACAATTCACATAACGTATCGGTATACTCGAAGTTTTCGTACTCGAAACTTTTTTCAGATATTCCAACAAAAGCATCAAAAATTTTGAAACGAAACACGGAAAAGGTTATCCGATTATTGACACAGAGGTTAACACGTTCGTTACCACGCGTCACGATTGGGTACGAGATTGACATCGTGTACATATGTACATATGTGTCGTACCGATAATTATTTATTTTATCTCCGTATAAACAAACAAAATACTATAGACAAGAGTCGCATTAAGCGTGACACAACATTCGGAATATTCAATTGGCAAACTAAATACACATTGTTTATGCATAATTAAAAGCATACACTACGGTGAGTAAAATTATAACTATAACGTGGTCTCTGGCAGATCGTTTTATAACTGACCATTAGTAGCCAACCCGTTGTATAAACAAACGTATAACATAAAATAACCGAATCATTCACGATTGTACAAGTAACGAAACAAACGTTATTTAAATTTAATTTATTTACACGTTTCAACCATAGTGTGTTTCGATCCTCTTCGGTAATGTATGCAGAGTATCCTATGCAAAGTGTTACAAACTGTTTTCTTGAAAACTAACGACAATATCGATTTCTTTCTTTTTTTTTTGAATTAAATGGTTTACGAAGAAGGGGTCGAAGTAAGTATTACTCACTTTGGTAAGAGTTGGCCAAATAACAAAAAATGTGTACTATCTTCTAATCGAAGAATTCTAGGGGGGAAAATATGAAGTATATATCTTCGTTAGTTTGTGGAAAAGCAGTCTGTAACATTTTACACGTGTCACCCTATATAATTACAAAATT
Source organism: Ptiloglossa arizonensis (assembly GCF_051014685.1). NCBI lineage: Eukaryota > Metazoa > Arthropoda > Insecta > Hymenoptera > Colletidae > Ptiloglossa > Ptiloglossa arizonensis. The sequence continues at coordinate 3,761,900 of NC_135052.1, forward strand.
TAACTTTTCCACTGTTAAATCAATCGATGGTAGAGAAACCCTTTGTACCGAACGAGTTTCATTAATTTTTCCATAATTGCGCGTAAAAATACGTAAAAAAAATGGTTAAAAAATTTATATACCCGGTGTTTTCTTTAACTCGAGCATTTCGAGCAATATTGTATGCTGTGTATACTCAAGAGTGTAGTTAAAAGGTTCGGGCATTGAATGTTGTGCCGCTGGCATTTTCAATGTCTTCCCCTTTAATAGCTCCAGAGACAGGTCAACGTGGGGATTTCAATGGATAGGCTGAGCACTCGGTATATTTCTGTGTGTGGTAAATCCCACACGAATCTCGACCTCCCCTAAGGGAATCTCTTCGAGGAGATCGAAACGGTCTTACAAAATTTCCCCACGTCTAAAAGAAAACAAAACGTACAAAATTAGGTCGAATAAATTAAATTTAAAACGATTCCTCTTTCGTCTCGACTGTGATTCGTCACGATAACGAGCAACATTTATTATTGTTGGGTCACGAAGATGGACTTCGATATATTGCTCGATCTAGGAAAGCCAAATTACCAGCCACGTGTTCCCTGTACAACGACAGTGAAAAGATAACTTTATTAATACAACTATATCGCCCGTATCGATTTACCGTTAATCTCATCGAAAATCTAAATTTCGTAAACATTGCGTAAAGTTGTTTCAACTAATGATCCACTAACCCGATTTACACGAAATTATCAGGGTAAAGGTAAATAATTACAAGCTTCACCTTCAGCTAGAATTTACTGGATAATTAATCGTCGCTCGAACGTGACACCATAAGGTGTTTTTACTTTGATATAACTCACTAATCAAATTTACTAATTTAATCATTTTGCACGATATTTAAATCGCTAAAACTATCGACCTGCTCGATAAGTTATCACCGACGCAACGCGTTGCGTCACAGTACACGAAAGTGTCAACGTAGGTGTCAACAAGACGGCTCTGTTCGTTACAAAAAAAAAAAGAAAAGGACAATTACAAAACCTTGCATCGCTAATGCGTACAATGCGTTAAACCGGTCGTTGAATTTTGTTCCAGTGATGAGAGTGAGCGAGTACCGAAGAAAAAGACTGGAACCGTACGGTGAGTCGGTGTCGCACGAGCTGTTTCGCCCGGATCACACAGCAAACGCGGCGTTGAGGTCCCTGGCCCAGGGAGACGCGATGCACGACTGCGCCGCATGGCTTGCAGCCGGGAATTCCGTCGCTGTAAGTATCGCGAGGGAACAACTGGAGGTGTGCCGAAAAATTAACGAACGCGTGAGATCGTATCGCGAGTGGTCGTTCCGTGGATGAGAAACCGAGACAAGAACGCCGCGTTTACGCTTAACGAGAACCAGATACCTCGTTTACTTGGGGTCACGAGGATCTTAGAGAGACACAAATCACTCTCTCTTTCTCGAACTAATGTGTTCGGTAATATATATATAATTTAATTTTTTAAAAATTAAAAATAAAATTTATAAAATAGTGCATATATATATATGTATATATATTATAGATAATATATATTATATATAATATAATATATTAATATCATTCGCGTGAAGATCTACGGTTGAAGGTAGCCCACTATGTCCGATCCCACGAGCCCATGGACGAGAGGATTTATCCCATTTATATATAATATAATATATATATATATATATATAATAATTATATAATATATATATATATATATATATATATATATGGACTATTTTATAAATTTTATTTTTAATTTTTAAAAAATTAAATTATATATATTGTATACATATAATTATATATATGTGTATACGTAGACATATATCGGTTGGCGGCGGAGGAGACACGATTAAACGAGGCTGGTCAAGCCGGTCTCACGAGCCACCTTTCTCCGTGATAGAATCGAATCTCGTCCTACGAGTTTTGCCCGGTCATTTTTTTCCCCCGGTTCACGCGCGTTGTCGCACCTAACGTTCCACCACGTTCCGACAAACCGTAAACGCCCACGGTGCGCCACGAGTTAACCTTAAAATCGTTCCGTTAACCCGAGACGACGAAGTCCTCCTCATCGTCGATCGTGTTCGATACCGCAGCACCCTGCACGCTCGACGAACGATCTCGAGATACGTAGCACGTTCGTGTATCATCGTCCTCGACCCAGGAGAACAATGTCACCTACGAGAAACTCGAGATACGCGCGCGTAAATCGTGAATCGATCGATAAGCGTAATCCACGGACCAACGCGCGAAACGACTGTACCCGTTTATTGACTCGATCGACGATCACGTCGCGATCGAGAAACCCGCGGAACTGTACCGAGCTGAATCGTCGAGTAATTAATCTTAAGAGTTTTCTTGTTTGAAGATACTGGACGCCACGCTGGTGACACGAGCGCAGCGCGGTGAGGTCTTCGATTATTTTTCCGGGCAACTCGGTTATCGTGTCCTCTTCATCGAGTGCGTCTGCGACGATCCGGTTGTGCTGGAGCGAAATTACAAGGAGATATTGCGGTACAGCACCGACTACGTGGGCGTGGACCCGGCACGGGCCGAGGAAGATCTACGGTTGAAGGTAGCCCACTATGTCCGATCCCACGAGCCCATGGACGAGAGGATTTATCCCAGGATACGTATCGACACCGCTACCATGGACATCCAGACCTGTAACGTGTCCGGTCACATCGAGACCAGCGTGCTTGGATATCTCGGCAGTGTCACCGTCAAGCCGCACACTCTCTACTTCTCTCGGGTTGGTAATCGATTCGATAGTACTTATAAAGGTGTATCGTGTGTCTTCGACGATGGATCGAGGACAGGAGTATCGAAAACGAACGAGCCTCTCTCGAACCTGTTCCCAATTTCTAGCCATTTTTTAACTTTGGTAACTTTTTAATCACCAACGGTAACAATTGTAACGGTGTATACCGTTTCTATCGAACGAATCGTCGATACTGTATTCGATAGTCGAGTTTCTACTCTTTGTTAAGCAGCTGCGTCGTACCGGAGCACAAAAGTGGCTATAACTCGAGGACAAGGTCCAACTGGCCACTCGTTTATCCGATCCTTTTTTTCTCGTTTTTTATTTCTTTCGTGTTCCCGATCCACCATCCGAAGTCTCGCGTGGAACGATACATCAGGTATTAACGTGTATTTCGATAGTATTCTCTTCTTTTTGGAACCGTTCTTCCTCTTCTTTTTCTCTTCGAGTGTGTACGATTGAAAATCGAAAATTGGAAAAGCATTGAGCGATCATTGTACAATATTTGTTTCTACACGCTCCGATGACTAAGATCGTTGCTCGGATAAAAGAGATTCAATCTTATGGCATTACATTTGCTAGTTGGTAACGCACGTTGAATCGTGTTCGTTCAATTCTATTTAAACTATTTTATTTCCTATCTGTTCGGAAAGTCGTTTCGTTTTCCAAAATTGAGAATATATAATTTAATCGAATGTTTATACACTCTAAAATAAAATCGTGTATCATTTTCACCAAAAAAAAAAAAAAAAAAAAACGAAATGACTTTCCGAACAACCCAATAATTTTAGTTTTCGAGTTATTCGGAAGAGATTCGTCGACGACTATTAAAGTTATTATCTCAACGGATACATCTTCCCATTTTCAAAGTTTTTTTTTTTAACGATCTCTCCATTTTATTCGAGTTTGTCGCTGGACAGGACTGTAGATATAATCGAGACGTTCCATAAGCTTATCGATACTATCCCTTCTTCCGTAATGATTTCTCGTTTAAATAATAGAAGCTTACGAACGGATAAATGGATTCGAGGATATCGATTCGTTTACCTCGAGCCAATATACTTTTCCGATCTGTTGCTCGAATACTGGACAAACGTTTACGTAACTGAAAACCGCTTGGCAATAGTTTCCATAGTAGCTCGATAATTATTTCCGTAAATCAAACGTCGAGTACAGTTTCATTCGAAACGATCGGAGTCGTTTCGTGCCGGAGATCACAAAGTTGGCGAGTATCGGTGGATTCGGAAACATGGATAGGAATTTCAAGTATTATCCAACAACTTTAACGAGATCCCCGAGGGAGTGGTCTGAGACAGGGGGCGGGGCTGAGATTATTGCCTAGACTTATGGCCTTGTAGTCGAACGTTATTCGATACCCTCTAAAAGAAATAAGATTATGGAAGAACGGATAGAGTAGGATTTTATTTAAATTGTTGAACAATATCCCTCTAGAGCGACGGGACTAATACCGTACCGATACCGATATCAGATAACACAGTATCGTTAAATAATATATTTTTATAACAAGTACTTTGATATCGAATTACTCAAATACTCTCAATAGATATGGTATCGTTTCAACAATCATCCGTCACTTTATCCAACATTTAGATCGTGTTTTCACAATTTCCTGTCAACGTATCGATACAAGCACAGTTTGAACGTGTTCGTTAAACGTTCCTTGATACACGATGTCCACAACTTATCGGTTTCCTATCGAAAATTTATTCGTACGTCAACTTTGACGATTTCAAGTAACGTACAATACCACGTCGATGTAATCGTTTCGTTTTCGTTCACACGTTATTTTGTCCCGATTGTATGCAAGAACTACGATCTCAAATTCCGAATATACGAGTAGGTTACGTTTTATCATTTTCGTCGAGCAAATTTTTAACACAGACGTTACCGTACTCTTCGTATTCTTACGATCGACGCAACTTTCATTTTCGTTCGATTTCAAAATACAACCAGAGATTATTACACACTGTGTAAGTTTCTAAAATATGTTGTACCCGTTCTCTTTACACAGTTCTATTGTTTTTCTCGTTTTATTATGCAAGGTAACTGAACACTGTATATCGAAGAGGACCGAAATACAACTGTTCGATAAACACATTCCTAAACTGTGCTCTGTATAGCTACGATTTCGTTGGACCTGTTACGAGTAAAATTATTGAACAGAGTAGACCTAGAATTAGTATTGCCCACTTTCTCTGGACAAAGTACGAAACTTAATTTAAACAATACACGTTTAACGGTCATAAGAACGAAGAAATTTGATGAAAGCAAAATCTTCAAAATGGTTTACATAAATAAGAAAAATTCCTCGAAACAAACAGTGGCAACTACAACGATATTCTTTCTATTTATTCGAACGAGAAAAACACTATTCGAAATTTTCAATTACAAATACTTTCAGCAGCTTCGCACAAAGATTTTCGTGTTGCACATTTTGCTTGGCAGTTGCACCCTCTCGCAACCTTGGTCTCCTTAGAGCGATTGTTTGCAAGTTGACGTATACTTTTTTTTCCCCCCTCGGCGATACACTTTTCCAACTTTAATTATCCAGACGGCATTGAATCGATCGCGTTTCGTCCTGGCAAGGTACGAAACGTAGGTTACTTAAATTAAATTTCGTGCTTTATCCACCGTTGGTATAACAAGTTCACCGAGTTAATTTTAGATCCACCTTGTCCACCAACCTTGCCTAGAATAGATCGGCGACTCGTCCCGCCGATCGCGTTTCGATGCGAATTACTAACAGACGGTGAAAACAGAATTTTTTCTTCCGGTTTCTAGCACGGAGAAAGCGAGTACAATGTCCTCGGCAAAGTTGGCGGCGACGCGGTACTGAGCGCGCGCGGTGAAAGATACGCGCAGGCACTGGCGACGAAATTCAATGCAATGCGTATACCCGATCTTCGTGTCCTGACGAGTCGTCTTCGAAGGACCATTGCGACTGCGCGTGGCGTAGAGGCACCACAAGAGCACGTGGCCGCGCTCAACGAGCTCTACGCTGGAATCTGCGAGGGCCTATCCTACGAGGAAATGCAGGAGCAGTATCCACAGGTAACCTTGAGATCGGATTTTCTGAGATTTTCTGAGTTTCGACGACCGTGCGAAGAGTTTATGGTTTTCCAAGTACGGCTAATTTCGTTGAGGATTCGAGGGCAAACCGATATCGAAACCCACCCGTTTAAAGGGAAGACACCAACTGTGTCACGTGCCAAAACGTTCAAGTATGGGTAAATTTTGCGAATTTTTTTTCTAAGCAGTTACTACATGAAAAATATAGTCCTTTTCGGAGAGTGTAAATATAACTTTTAGTTTTGTTTTACAATTTTGCGAAAGTAACGATCGTACAAAATGGCGAAGTTAGGCGATATTTTCTGAACCATTCCTCGTGAAACATTGTATATAAGAATGATACGTAAGGATAAGAACTGGGAGGTTTAAAATAAACGAATATTCTCGATTCACAAATTAGAGACTATTGTTTACAATGTAGCGTTTTTTCGATAATTTTGATAATTGTAGAAACGGTGGAGTTTGAAGGAAAATCAATCGTTTTTATCCAAAAAATTAAATAATCAAGGTATTCCATACTTTGTGGAATATTCTATGCAGAATGTGTCTAGAGAATTTAAAGTAAATCGGACGTTTCGGAGATTTCGTGCCGGTCAGGTTGAAGAATACAGTTCCGAGAGAAACGTAAAACAAGTTTGTTTATCGTTGCAACTCCATTGAGAGTTCGAATTTCGAAATACCCTTTTGACGTAACGCTCTACACGCTTCGAACTCCAAGAAAATAAGAAAAAGAAAATTCGATTCCTTTGACTCGTCAGGTTGGCGTCCCCTCCTTAACACCAGAACTACCGACAGATTTCGGAATATTGAGATACACCTCGTGTGTATCTCGAAAGAAAAAAAGGAAGAAAAAACAATTGACGTGGAGAAAGAGTAATTTTTTAAATTGGCCACGCGTGTAGAATAGAAAAAAGTCGTAACGTCTTCGAAAAACATGCCACGGAATTTAAAGCAAATTTCATAACGAAAGGAGTCGGAACCGGTCATTTTAACTGGTTGGTGAATCTGGTGTTAACCACTGAAGTAACTTTCAATCGGTTGTAATAACGTAAAATTTGAGTAAAGTAACTTTACTAAACTCGGTCACTTCCGACCAGGGTGATTTAACACAGCCTCCCCAATATTACCATCAAAAAGGACGAGATTCGAAAACCTCGAACAGAGACGACCGTGGAAACCTTGAATCACGAAAGCTTCCGAGATCTTGCAATCGTTAGGTGAACATGTACCTTTTAATTAAATTCCAAAGACAAGCAATGTATACACTTTTAATTAAACTCCAAAGACCAGCACTTTCACGGGCATTATTATTTCATAAACGCTTTGATAATCTAATCGATATTTCGAACGCTCCTTAGCTTGGATTGTACACTCTGGATAAACGTTAATAATATTTTTCTCTTCGTTTCCAATAGCAATAACTGGAGAAACCTTGAATTACGAAAGCTTCCAACATCTTTTTGCAACAGATAGACGTACACACACTGTAGCGTTTTTTTTTTTTTTTTTTGAAATTAAATTCCAAAGACGAGCAATCTCACGGACGTTGTTATTTCACAATCGTACATTACAATAATCTAATTGATATTTCGCACGCTTGTTCTTTGATTCGATTAAATATTCCACGCGGCTTGACATACATTCTTAATATTCTCCTCTTTGTTCCGATCGCAATTTTCGTCCGCTTAGAATTAACAGAGGTTCGCTAGCTTTTTATGAGCTCGTGTCACGATCCTTTCAATGGGAATATATTTACGTCCTTCTTGTCCAAAAACTTCGTTGCAATTTCGAACATGGATCGTGAACAACGATCGTATCGAAGCCATGTTTTATCGTATTAAATTTGGACATGGGTGTCGTACTGGTCGGAATTAATTTCCCTTGAAAAAACAGTGATACTTAACATTTAAGATTACGAAGGACAAACAAGATTTATTAATTCTTCTGTGAACTTTAGATATACGTTCGTACAACAATGTGTTTCAATGTAATGTTTTTATGTAGAAATTATATTTTACAGTTCTCCATCGTGTGGTATCTTTCAAAACAGTCTCCAACGTAGAGTCCTGTATGTCCTTTTCGACTACACGTATCGCAAAAATAATTAATTTGGTGTCTTCCGTCCTTAATCTTTCCGTTTGAACATACAGAACAATCTTTACTTTTCACATCTTCGTAGTGCGGCAATATATGCAGTTTTCCATTAAAGACAATCATTAAGCCTTTCCTCTTTCTTTATACATTCGGGTTCGTTCAGAGAAAGTGTAAATACGTAGTTGAACAAAGTATAAGATTAGTATGGTTCCTCGCTGTGGTAGCCGAGAGCAGACATACGATCGTAAAGGGTTAATTAGCAAAATAGTGATCCACGAGCTCAAAGTTTCATCGTTCGTGTCAGTAATCGTATCAACTCGTTGGTGTCTCTTCTTAGAACCTGTTATCGAAATAGCTCTCGGTTGATCTCGTACATTCTTTCTAACATTTGACTAGTTTCGTTGTTCCAGTTGGCTGCTTTCTGCAAGACTTCGGAAGTTCGATCCCGTTTGCGTATCTTCCATTGTCGTGGCGACTGGTGTTATTTAATCTTCACTTTGTCCGTATATCGATCTCAAATACTCTTAAATCGGTACCTTACTATCGAGCCGCTTGGACGTTACAAGCGTGTATTGGACAAGTGCCAACGCTATAAGCGGACACGTTGGCAAACGCTGTTCGTTGCTACTATCGTCGAATGGGGTCACTTGCAACACTCCTCCACTTCGAAACTATGCTGCACAAACTCTAAAAGAAGCGAGCAAAAAATGAATAGATCGATAATATAGTTTTCTGTCATTTTCCGTTACGTGGCCTGCGTACTGCGAATGGTTACATTGCTCACGCTCGTAACGGACATTTCAATTCTTCGCTGTTACAGCAACTTCGCGTCCAATTGAGAAAATTACCGATAGAATGTACGCGTACCAAGTATACTCGACTCGTATCAAACACTCGTAAACAATAGCGTATCAAATCGGTAGAATGCGATACGATCGAAGAATGCCTATCGAGACGAAATAATTATTGGACGTTGCTTTAGCGCTGCGAACGGTCTCGAAATGTGAAGCGTCTGAATTAAGGTTAGGTTGGTCGCGAGCAATCGTATACATTCACACGGTTAAACAAATCGTTCGAACTTTCGAAACTTTAAGAGAAGAGTGATCTTTTTACAATTCCATTCTCTACGATCTCGCAGAATACTTGTAACGCGTTTGATAAACAATTATGTAGGGACGAGTTTTGCGCGAGCGAAATGCCGAAGTTTTTTCGATTGAGCGAACGACTGTTTCGGTAAATCGATAGGTCACTGAAACCCGGTGCGAAAGACAAAGGTGTTGTGTTGTATTCTAACCAGCGACCGATACGGACGTGAGTCGACCGGTATCGAGTAAAAGTTTTAAAAGAGTTTTCGAGTAAAAGTTTTAAAAGAGTTTTCGAGAAAACGTGTGTGTGTTCCGCGGTGCGAGCGGGTTTGATTTTTTCTTTTTCTTGTACGCGTCGTGACCTTGCGCAGACCCTATATTTCCATCTGTAATCTACAGGGAATATATTATTATAGTAGAGGAATAGGCATATTTTCAAATAAATATAATTTACTCCTACAATTATAATATACTTTTCAATATTCGTTCCCGAGTCGTCGAGAAAATGTCGAACGTAGCTAGGAAGCCCGTTGGGTGTATACATTGTTCGCATTCTTGTACGATACTTTTACTAAACTCGATCCGGTGTCACCGAGTCGTTGTAAACGCGTTCGAACGCATCGTGGGCGCTTGCACGATATCGTGTACATAGAAAAGAAAATACTATTCAAAAGGTAAAATGTACAGTTGTAAACGATAGTCTCTGTGTCCACAGGAGTTCGCTTGGCGCGACCAGGACAAGCTGCACTACCGTTATCCGTGGGGCGAGAGTTACGTCGACGCCATGCAACGCGTCGAGCCGGTGATAGCCGAGCTGCAGAGGTCCGATAACATCCTGGTGGTCTCTCATCAAGCTATTCTGCGTTGCCTGATCGGCTTCTTCATGGATAAGAAACGGGAGGAGCTACCGTACATGGAGGTACCGCTGCACACGATCATCCGTGCCACCAGCCAGGGCTACAACTACAAATTGGAGTTCTACAAGCTGCCAATCGAGTGCGTGAACACGACTCGCGTGAAACCGAAGAACTGTAGCGCCGACAGGACCGCGGACGATGCACTGCTCACCGTACCCGCGCATTTCGACATACCCGATCCTTGGAGGAATCCTGGCAACGGGCCGACCCTCGTCCAGCAACACTGAGACGACGCACCGCGATCCGTGATTGCCTCCAAAATTCTTTCTCTATTGGGTTGCAATCCACGGGTGTACCGGAAGTAACGTCGAGAATCGCGTCAGGATCGGGTGACAGAGGGACGAGCGTACACACGGAATCGATGTTCCGCGTCGAGGGAATACGTTGAACTTATTTTTAGCTACCGACTCGTCGAGCAACCTTAAGGATAAGAGCGGATCAATAACGAGAAACACGACGAGGATAATATTTGGGCCAACGAAGATTGTATCGGTTTCGTAGCGATACTGTTTGCGATGTATCACGACGTGGATCATATATATATATATATATATATACACATATATATTTTTTTTTTTGTTACTCTTCAGAAAGTAATTGTTTAGAGCACGATAGCAAGAGCGAATTATTCGAAGAAAAATCGAGAATCTCGTTCAGTTTCGATCTGTATTAATCGGTTGTCGAGTTTTTCGTTCCCACGAGGTTCTAACCACCGATTACGCTCTGATTGGCAGCAAACTCCGAATCCTGCTGCTCGAGCCCTCTATATCGATAACTTTGAATGTTTTAGTCGTAATGTTAGATCGGTAGACAGGTGATTCGATGTTGTATTAGGCTACTTATTCATAGGAAAGCACCGTTCGACGAACAAATAGTACATGCTTACTTTGAATGTAACGTATCGTCATTTTAATTGCAAAACACCGGAACAACGAAACAAACAATTTCTTAGTATCTTTGTTAGGTATAGGGACTAGATTTTTTTCGTTCTCCGTTAGGTTCCTAAAGTAACGACCTATTTGTAAGAATTGATCGAACCACGGCCCTTGAACGGCCGACGAGGGTTTCGATCGTCTTTAGAGAGCACTAAGGTAAAATAGTTTAGCGCAGCGATTAAAGGACTGGCCGTTAATTAAATTGACGATATCAGTGTCAACGAGTAAATTAACGATCGATGGAATATTTTAAATTACACAAACGTCGTTAAATATGCGGACGATAAATGTGCATTTTTGCGCACAGAGTCGACGGAGTCTTTGAATGTGTAAATTTCGCGCTGCCCTTCGAGTAACCTTCAGCCTGATTCCGACCAAAAACTATCTCGTCCCACTCGTTGAGTTTCAACGCGAGAAACCATTGGCGAAACGGTCTGGATGGATCGACACGAGATTTCAACGATACAGGCGCCTTCTTCCGTCGATGTCCTGCTGCGTTTCGATTAGATTAGCTATCTCGTAGACTGCATTAATGTGCATAATATTTTATTAGGTGTAACGCGTGCGTCCTCGGGGGCCTATACCGGATGTTGTCCGAGGACCCGCGTATATTCAGTATGTGATCAACGGAAAACAAAAAAAATTGCGAAATATACAAGCGGTAAAGCAGAATCTAATTTGCTAGAAAGAGAGCGATAGAAAGGATAATTTATTTTTTATAGAAGTCGAACGTGTCTCTACCCAGGCATTGTTTATCACTTATTATCGCGAATAATTGACAGACGTCATCTAATGGAAAGTCGTTTTATTGGCGAGCCTTCTAATATTTTTTGTACCACTCGGAAAAAGAACGAAACGGAGGTTTGCAAAGCTTTTAGACGTTTAAGTCGTATCTTAGATACTTCGATAGGCTTTTGTTTTCTTTTTTAATTGTACATTATGAATAAACGTTTTTTACGGAACACCCATGTATGTCTCCCCTAATTGATTCACGCAGATTCTCAAGGTGGGGAAATAAAGTGCAGAATCGTTGAAGCAGCGCGCTAATAATTCATCGTATACGTAATAATGTTTAATTCGGTTTATAGTGTTCGTATAATGCATGTTACATACGCGTATACTTATATCGTAGAAAAATAATTTACGTTTCCATTGTTAATATTTTCGATGACTGGTGTGCATGACTAGAGCGATTCTTAAGGCAGGTACGGCCCTCGGTCGATAAACTCTGACTAGATCAAACTTTGTTAAATAAATATTACGAGTCCCCGTGATAAGCTCACGGGAAGCTAACGTTGGTTACTCTTTACTTAGCGTTGGTTACTTTTTCACTCCGTAGAATTAATTCGTAACTATACCGAACGTTCTCTCGCGAGATTTCATTACTTTGGAAACAAACATCCTGCGATACTTTTATATTCCGGAACTCATACATTTGGCGGTGTACTCTCTTTGTTTATTAGCCAAGTGGAGGTCCAAGCTTCTCAACATTCTGTCTCGAATTTCCTGATCGTACGAGCAGTCCTCCTTTCTCGGCGAATTTTTCAACAAACCGGTTTTACGATGCGCCATTCTCGGCTCGTTTCTCGAATAAGTGCCCAGTCGAAACGTATGATTCGAATGCATCGTTTTCGACAACGCGTTCTTCATCGTTTCGCGTACAGTGCTCTTCATAAACTCCACCGCGGTCTTGCGGCACGTATCGTAACCCAGAAGTTGAATCTTTTTGCCGTGAATCGCCTCGAGTTGCGAGATTCGCGGCTTGGACGCTCTGTCGATGATGGTTCCGACCGAATCCGGCGTACCGGGTAAATTCTCGAACACCTTACGTAGAACCTCCTTGGTTAGATCCTCCTCGCTGCTGGATTCACCTGAAACGAATTTCCCAAGTAACAAACGCTTCGAGATCGCGAAGAGAATATCCATTCATCGTCGATAATTCTTGCACGCGTACAAGTGGATCGGTCCAAGAGACCAAAGCATCCTGCTGAAGTTTCTCGAGAACTGTGAGAATATTAAATTTTGATGTCTCGGAGATCGACAAGGGAAAACTGCGAGTTCTCGAACTGTAAAATTTGTCTCCAACGGAAAGGACGCAAATTTTATTCGCGACAATTTCCAATATCTTTTGTAATTTAAGCGTTACATAGGCGTGACTAACAAGGAACATCACTTAACGAAACTCATGTACGATATAGTAGTTTGAAACAAAATTTGATGCGTATTTTCTCTTATCTGCTATTATCCATATCTAGGAAGTGAAGCCCTCGAAGTTGGGGGCGAGAAAACATTTTTATCTTGATATTTCAAAAATGACGAGAGCCAGGAAAAAATTGCTTAAACAAAAATTCCGTACTTACACTTAAGCGATGTCCCTTGTAAGACGCGTTGCGATAATACAAAGAAAGTTTCTCTCTCAATATCAAAAAGCAACAACGAAATACCTTAGAGAAAAGTCTCCCAGTACCGATCACATAAATCTTTTTTCTCAAAACTCCACTATTACGAGATAATTAATATTTTCCCAGTTTGCACATTGCATCTGTGCCAAACCTTTGCATTGGATGCAATTTCCAATATTCGAGGAAATTTTCATCGTTCGATGAGTTCTGTGTATTATCCACTAAATTTCCTCTTTCGTTTCTTTATCTACGTGTAACTGTGACGGAAACGAAGATTAATTTTGCTCGGTATTGGGCACCGGTCGGTACTGGGGAACATTCTCTTGTATCTCTTAGGGTAGAATCGACGAACATTTGTGCAAAATTTCGTGAAAATTGGCGTCTAGCAATTCGCGGTCCACTCTCGGGAGATATTCAACGGTTATGCAAAGCGCGTTTCATAATTGGTTAAAGCAACGCGCCGAGGAGATCAGACGGAGAGTTAATGGAATAAATTTGTATTACCGAGATCGCTGGTGTGGTCCGTCACGTACGTTCCTTCTTTGATCTCTCGTTGAAGCTCCAGCACTCTGGCCAGCGCCAATTGCAGATACTCCCTCGCGTTCGGCTCCTGTACAAACACCGTGTGCGCTGTTAAACGTACACTCGCCGCGAGAAGTATGTTGACACGGTAGAAAAGTGCGTATTTTCAACGAACAACGATGTAAACACATAGTTCTTATTTTCGGAACCGCGCAATCTTACTCGTTCTCGGTCTTGCAACGTTACCGATTCGGTACAAACCAGTTTGCGGTTAAAGACAAACGTACAAAGTGAATGTAAAGTTGTCGAGTGTTTCGTTTCGTTGTAAAATACTTGAAGAAACGATTGGTCAAGATTTCGTTAATTTATCGTGAAATACTTGAAGAATGAGCTCCAAGTTGCGAGTTCTTTATTTTTGCAGAACGGTTCAAGAAGATGACGACGAAATTGGAAAATAATCGGAAAAATCATGTCGTATTGTGTGTACAATACGTGGGGATGTCGACAAATGGTTTTACCATCTCGGAATAAAAGAAAGTAGAATTTTATGAGCGAGTATTTGGAAAACGGTCGTACACATTAACGAAGTTAATACGAGAAAACGTTTGGCGTATGTTGAAAAAACACGTAAATAAGTTGTGCAAATGTATTATATTTGGCGACGAGTAAAAATTTAACGAGTAAACGCTACGAAACCATTGTGGTTATTTTAACTGCGAAGTGCAGCGATGGGTCAGCATCGGCTCGATGTTTTTTCTTGTGATTCGGTGCGGGAAATTTACACTTCATCGGATACAAACTGATCGGAGAAAGATGTACAAATATTTTACAACGAAACCTGCAAGAATCTGCTGAAAAAATACAGCCTCGAAACTCGTTTATTCTTCAACGTCGTAACAGTCACAGACGTACATATTGAGAAAGAACGTTTCGGTGAAAATGATGCTCGATCGTTACCATAACCGCTTCAAATCTCTATCTCGGAGAGTATTATCGAAAGCTTCGACTCGAATAGAAAACAAAACGCTAGATTTACCAAAAGTGTAAAAAAAAGACTGGAATGCACAGTAGAGAATCAAGAATATCAAAACGTCGTATTAAACGCGTTTGAAAATTCCTGATTACCGCTTCGAAATTGTGTCCAGTTAATTTTCACCGATCGTTCGATAACTCGTTAATCGTCCAGCGTTAATTTACGTAACGCGCACGAATTTCAATTTATGTTCGTCGATACGCGTGAGTCGTTAATCCCGTTTTAGCCACGATCGAAATACTTAGCAACGAAAGATACGTTTCCCAGGCTTGTCAACATACTTCCCACGGCGAGTGTATAATCGGCCTAGCGTTTCCGAGAAACCGTAACGCTTCGTTCGATGATCGGAATCGATCCAATAATAATCGAAATTACCTCCATGGACTTGATCTTTTTCGTGTCACTGTTCCGATCGGCCAAGCAGGGCGCCTGTTACGAGAAACAAAAAGCGAAAAAGAAAAGAAAAAGAAGAAAAATAATAAAACTGCACCGAAATCATCGAAAAAGAACAATTTCTTACCGACGAGTATCTTTTCATCTCGATCGATACTTCACCGAACCTTTCGCCAAAAAGGAGCACAACGATCACTCAACGGAACAGCATCGATCCATACAACGATATTTCACGAGCAACACCAAACGATAGACACTTCCTCCGACAACGGCTCACGAAAGGTACACCGGCCAAAAATAATTCCACTTTTCCTAACCCGGGAGCCCGCGTCTTCTTCGACCTTCCACGTTTACACTTCCGTCTTCCCGAAATTGGAAGCACTCCACGATAGCCGATAGACACTCACGTGTCTTTACGATACCTACTTTCTTTGTTCACGAAAATTCTCTCCCCCGTTTCGTGGACACTGTCAGAGAAAACGACCGTTGACTGGCGTCGATCAGGGTCGACTAGCCAAATCGTGACCGACCCTTGCCACGGGAGACTGCTGCGAGGGTGACGGTTTGCCATGGCTTCGTTCGCTCTCCTCCACCCTCGGGCCCCCTCGAGAACCCATCGAACTGTACCCCTCGTGCCGGCCACCCCTGCATCTGCAGGAGAACATTGTACTCGGAACCCCTGTTTGCTCGGGCGCGTGCCCCATGCCTGATAAAAACGGCTGCCACGCGCCCCTTTAACGAAACTCCTACGGAATACGTTACCAGACTATTCGATGGTAGCCATGGAAGCGTTGTCTGGACGAAAAACCGGTCGATGGACGATCGACGAATCTCACGGGGTTTCACCTGGCTGATCCACCATCACGTGGATCCTCTAATGGATCGACTCGTCAAAGGAGACTCTTTCTACGTCTTACGTCCTCTTTACACAGAGGATCTCAACTGTTTGCCGCGGTAGCGCGCAGACATCTTTCTGCAAAGACTGAAGACGCTATAAATCGCGTTTAGCACCGATCGGTATCAATGGTGCGCTTCTCTACGCATCTAAGGTAATTCTTTCTATAAGAATTTCTAGTAAGTACTAAATCTTTCTAATAAGAAAATTCTTTCTCCCCTTTGAACGACGCTACCTTTTCAGAACACGCGTAATTAGTCCATCTCGTTCGTCGGTGATATCAGTTCACGCTTTGGTGTTTCGCGTTTGATGGCAATTGCCAACATCGTCCACGACCGTACGAATATTCGCTCGAGTAGCAATTAATCGCCGGTTTGGCTCAATGGTGAACTTTTCGGGGAATTTTGAACGATTTGCGGTTACTTCTCAACGTTGTGCTCGTATTGCGGGTTCAACGGTCTAGGAACAGCAGCTACAGTAAAAATCAAATGTGCAATTTTTGATGCAACTGGAACAGAGAAGTTTGAAATTTGTATTTTTAAACGAATTTCTCTTAAAAACGAGCTCTTCGACGCTGTTTCGTTATTCTTGATTTTTGTTTTATTTCGAGGAGGATTTTCTTCGTCCCATATGTACAATCACTTAGAAACTGTCGTATGTCGTTAAGATTTTTGATACCTTAGCAACGTTTAATTATATTTTCGGTAGGTTCGTGTCAGTGTTGATTTTCGTGGCTTATCGATGTCAGAAGAGTTGGAAAACATTGCGAATGCAAAGTTGCAAGAGTTATAGACGAATTTTAAGGTCGTAAGGAGTGCATTCGTTTCAGCTGTTACAATGTCGCGGGGGGATCGAGACTACGTTTAACGCATAATATTATTACGGGCGACGACAGTCGCACCTGCGCCAAATTAACTATTACAACGGTCTACGAAGATATTTGGGAAATTGCGATATTTACGACTCGGTGTATTCAACGTTTCGATTGGATTTCGTTCGCTGTGTACGAAATTTGAATGTAATCGATACGATTGTAACAATCCACTATTGGTCGCGAATAAAGCTGAAAAATGTCAGTCTTCTGAGCGTTTTAAATATTCAAAGCTTTGAATCTCGCGTAATTTATTAAAGATTTTTAACTCGAAGATCAAAGGTTACAATTAACGCACGCTAAACGGCGACAAACTTAAACCGATTATATCGCAACACTTGCAAAGAAACGAGTTTCGAAAGGAGTAATCGTACATTTTTGAATTATGATCGTTCGAAAGTGTCGTCGGCTGCACTCTTGATATCGTCTATAACCGATGAACGAAATGCAATTCTAATTTTGAAAGGCTCGGACAACCTCGAACCACGTGGAAATAAATGACACTTCCCTTCTACAAGTACGAAAGTATTTAAAACGCTCGAGTTAAGCGGAACACTGTGTATCTGTCTTTCACACGGTATAATAAAAACGTTGCTCTTCGAAGGAGAGAAAATAACGAGTTTTGGATTCCACGGTAATTTATATCTCCCCTTGTCCACCTGTTCCATAGGTGCACACTACTTTTGTAAGTAGGTATTACAGAAAATATACGCTCGTTATATTGCACGTTGTTCCTGTTCCGTTTTACAGGAGAATTTATTTCTGTTACGTATTTTTTTGCGCGCATTAATCTGTCCCATACGATGACCCCCGGTGGACAACTCTCCGGGCATGTATCTCGCGGAAAGCTCAACATGTTGCGCAATTTCGAGATAGAATCCAGCGGTACACGTACGTACGTATGTATAAACCCGAAACACGAACTTCACCATTCCCATTTCATAACTCAAACCTTTTTAGCTTATTACCTTTTTACCGCTTTCATTACGCAGTTGTTACGCATTTCCGCTGTATTATATCCATTATACGATTGCATTTTATTTTCTGTACTCAATTCGTTACACAGGGCGTAATATATTCGGATGAACGAACGGTTTTGAACGTTACGCTTTTGTCGCTCGCATTTTCGTTTATTATTAAAAAATCTACATCTTTGTTAAAATTTATTAAACCTACCGCAAACCATTTAGTTATCGTTCCCTCCTTTATGCGTCATTTCATCGATTCAGCGACAACCAAATTCGAAATACAACACAAGCATTAGTCCGGTACAGTGCGTACGATTAACACTAGAACTACCGATAGATTTTTTTTCATATTAAAGTATTTCTTATACGTGTCTCGGGAAAAACGATGATCGAGGATAGAGAGGAACTTATGGGATTGATTATATGTATAGAATAAAATAAGTCGTTTTTTGAAAATATCCTATGGAATTTAAAATAAATTCCTTTTTAAATTCAGTTGAAAGCAGTCGTTTCGACCGGTTGGTAAATCTAGTGTTAATAGGTTAGGGTTGATCACTTGCGCTGCAAATCGATCGACACTGATTCGCGTCCAAACCGTCGAGTGCATTTCCCAAACGAAATCATACAAAAATGTTCGAATAATTCGGTACACGTGGAGCAATTAGACACTTCTTGCATACCCAGATCATTTTTACTCGCTTCCTTACGATTCAAACACTCTTTACACACCACTTTTCGGGTTCTAAACTTAGGTTAGGTCGTTTTCAGTTTTAGCGCAAACAAACGACGACGTGTATAGTATATACGTCTTGTCAGCGCAAGCGCTTAATAGCAACCAACCACGCTTTCACACCTCTTTATACATATACATACCTCTTACATGGCGTAATAAAGATATTATTGTTCGGAGTAGAGAAAGTAATAGCTTTTTCTTCGTGCTGTGATTTATATTTTTACATTACGATGTTTCTCGTGCGCAACATTATTTTTCCAAGTATCGAAGACAGACGCGTTATTATATTCTGTATCTTTTTCGAAAATTGTCCCACAGAAGCTAGAATAAAGTCACGAGTAAAGTCATCGTATAAAGGAAAAGCAGTTATTTCCTCTCCGTCGTATATTCAAAATTCACGATGATTACAAATTTTCAACATCAATGGACATTACTAGTAGTATTATGTTTCTTTACCGCAGTAATTTCGTTCGTTTCTTTTCCGAACACGTGCAGCATGATGCACCAAATATGCATCCGTTTTCATTTGTAACTTTCGAGGGAAATAAAACATTTCACTCGATTTCGTCAAGCTCTGATACGACATCGAAATTAAGTCTTTACCCAACCTGTGATTCGTATCAACTAGAGTTCCACATTTCACGTGTACACGTGAAATTAAGGTCGCGGGCATTTTAACGCGCACTGTTATTTTCACGCGGTAACCATTTGTTATTTGCTCTCGTTCTTCGGATTTTTCAGATAATTTAATTGAGAATTTTTTTTCTCAATAAAATTGAGCATTTTTCTCTCCGTACGATTTAAAATTCTTTTCTTCGTTAAATTTAGAATTTCTTTTCTCCGTGAAATTTAGAATTCTTTTCTTCCTCAAATTTAGAATCTTTTTCTCCATGAAATTTAGAATTCTTCTCTCCATAAAATTTAGAATTTTTCTCTTCATAAAATTTAGAATTTTTTTCTCAATAAATTTGAGAATTTTTCTCAATAAAATTAATTTCTTTTTCAATGTTGTATAGTCTGATTCACGATTCGTTTACCAAGCAATTGATTGCGTATAAAAAATTCGAGAATTTTTCCAGCAAATACGAACGGGAGTTTAAATTCTATCCCGAGTATTTCGGGATTCGTTTCGAGCAATCACATTTGTTTCGACAAATTGAGTTTTTGCAACAGTCGACACGCGTAAATGTAAGAGTGGTAAACAAAGACCAAATGTTTCAGAGACGAAGATAACGGTGCTTGTTGAAATATGCTCGACCAAATGAGAGGCTCTACCTGTGTATATGTGTCGCGTGAAATAAGGGACAGTACCATTCAATCTTCCTCGCCATGATTTTCAGAGCTGCACGTGACACGTGTATTTACACGTGTATAATAATACACGTATAGTATCGTAGTTGCTACTAGTATCGACTGGTCGAGATCCAACAATAATCTACGATTACTGTTGAAGGGACGGATAAAGAAAGATACAGAGATTATTTCGCAGATCTTGTAGGCTAATTCGGAGAGAGATGGACCGGTTGAATATTCCTCGAATTATTTATCGGTAATTGCTGTTTCGTTACAGCGAAAACGATCGAGAGTATTTGTAAATTTTTATATCGTAACTCGATAAAATTTTCCAAGCTTCAATAATACGTTGATATTTATAATTCTAACTTACAAGGTGCATCGTTTATATCGTACGATTTGGGATAAATGTCTACCCGGAGGCGAAAAAAACGAAGATGATTTGTAAACTGGGAAGAAAGATTGTAGAGAAGATTACAACGAGACATGTTCCAAATTTGTAAAACGTGCGATTATCGGTGTAAAAAGTAAAACGCTAAATAAGATCGATGATTATAATAATAGTAAGGGTAGCGTTACAAACAATCGTTCTCTGTTCGATGAAAGTAATTGTTACGGATCGATATATCGATTGAATATAACTTTTATATACATTGTATAAAGAAAGAAGCAAAACTGAACGCCCCTACGGTATTTTAACAAAAATAATTTTTTATTCAATATTTCCATCTAGAATGCAAGAGAAACGAAATACTTACTATCATCTATAATCTTCTGGTTTTTTGAAACAAATTTAACAATTGTGATATCGTTGTTATTTTGCTTCGTACAATTTTTGCTTCGGATATAAATCTAATTAAAAATGTTTGGACGTACTTAAAAATGAACTTGAGAAATAAATATAGTGCTCCCCCAATAACGAAGCAAAGAGTATAGGAATAGTGGTACTTTATTACACTAGAGTATTGTGAAAATGTAGTATTAAATATGCCTAAATGAATTTAAGCAATTATCAAGATTAAAAGTTTACGGATGAAATATTAAGAGTACCGAAATCTGAAATGTTTAATCCAAATTAGTTGCAGTGCAAAACCGACTACACGAAAAACAATTATACGAAGTAAAATAACAATGATATCACAAATGTTAAATTTGTTTTGAAAAGCCAGAAGATTCCAGATGACTGAGCATTTTGTTTCTTTTTTATTCCAGATGCAAATATTGAACAAAAAATTATTTTTGTTAAAACATCGTATGTGTGTTCAGTCTTGCTCCTCACTGTACACTAAACCGATCCATTTCGCCCGCAGTAGCCAAGAAGAGACGGACCACGGTGTAAAATTTTATTTTCTACATTCTGCAGCTATTTATAAAGATATTGTCTTGTGACACTGCCGAAAGAACTGGACCATAATTACTGGAAGGCAACTCTAACGATTCTGTTATTCTAGTCCGTGTCGAGAAACGGAGAATACGAATTATTTGTTTTGTCACTAAACACCAGTGCAAGCGGTTAATCCTTCCAGGTTAATACAAACGTCGGAAGAACACTTGTGGAAACTGTTAAACGAACATTGGAAAAACGTTACTTCGACAGAAAAAATTAACTCGAAGGATACCTAAAATTATACGAAATAATTCCAAAGGGGGATATTTCTACGAAAAGAATTCAATCAAATATAGAAACAAAATTATTTTACATCTTGTCTCGGATGAAAACTATCCAATAGGTTGTTTAATAAGTTTCCTCGTTCGATAAAACATATTGAGCAACCTAGTATTATACTGTTCATTAAGTTTTATCGAACGACAAAAGTGTTTAACAACCTAGTGTACATGCTCGTGAAAATAAAATAAAACCCGTAGAATAATAAAAAAAAAAAAATACACGTTCCCTCCATCGACGAGTAATCGCAAGAATTCAATCAAATATAGAAACAAAATTATTTTACACCTTCTCTCGGATGAAAACTATCTAATAGGTTGTTTAATAAGTTTCCTCGTTCGATAAAACATATTGAGCAACCTAGTATTATACTGTTCATTAAGTTTTATCGAACGACAAAAGTGTTTAACAACCTAGTGTACATGCTCGTAAAAATAAAATAAAACCCGTAGAATAATAATAAAAAAAAAAGAATACACGTTCCCTCCATCGACGAGTAATCGCACAATTCTTCGCAGAGAGATACCTCGTTCGCGATGGTTCCAAACTTTCGACCGACGTGGCGTAGTCGTGTAAAATGTGATTCACCATTCGCGATAAGTTCGATAATTCGACGCCGAGACGTTTTTAAAAACGTGGTCCGCCCCTACCATGATTATTCTATTTCACGCAGCGCGCAGTCCTCGTAGTCGAAGCCGTGATCGTTCAACCGTGTATAACGAAGTTACCCGGTGCGTCGTTGGGACGAAATAAATTTCCCTTTCGATCCACCGGGAGCGGAAGTTCGCCTCCGCTTTAATACATAATTCCGTGCGCGTATCGATTCACTCGAAACGTTTCCGCGCTGCGTGGCCTAATTACAGCTATAATAGGGGTATCGGGAAGACGTCTAGGACGTTATCTGAACGCGAACGTCTATAACGTACGGAAACGCGACGGCCAATGGACGTGCGATAATAAATCCTGTTGCCGGGAAGGGTCGGAGGGGCGTGGAACAGGTTGGAGCACGAGAGTGGACTTTGGGGGGTGGTGGGGGTGGTTTGGGGCTCACGTCAAACAGGAATTTCCGATTACAGGCGAAGGTCGTCGGACAGAACACAATTAATACACAGTACCTTCTATTCACCTCCTGTTTAATTAAATCTCGCGACGCGATTCAATAACGCCCGCAATCCTCTTCTGTGCACGATTCGCCGCGATACGATCTATCGAGCGATTTATTTCGTTCGGGACCGTGTGGCTGCGATTAGACCGATCAACGACTAGAGGGGAAAAGAGCGGAACCGGACACGGGAGGAAGATATCGACGATACAAGGCGAATCGATTCGACGTCGGCCGTCGAGATCCGAGAACGGACGATTACAGTTGGGAAGATCCCGGACAGCCATTGGAGACCGCTACGTATCGAGTACGAGATACGGTGTGGGTATCTGAACGGTACGAGCGTGGGTCACTCGAGACCCAAGTTTTACGGCAACTGAAACTTCTAGGGAAGTCTCGCCGGCAGATCTGTGTCGGTTGAGCCTCCAGCTCGACCGAAAGTAATTTATGACCGTTTGACGTGGAAGTCACTTGTTTGACTGACGTTAACTGTTTTGCTGACGTTAGTAGTCTTTCACACACTCGACAGAACAGTCGAAGTGTTTCAAGAGTTTCTTCGTGCGTTTAGAATAACTGAATATTTGAACAATGAGCATTTTGTGCAGGAATTGTACAGAATATGAACAAATGTTATTTATTTTCTAAATAGGTTAACTCTTCTTTTCTCTTTAACAAAGCTATTTTTTTATAATAATTTAATTCAATATTTTTGTAATAAATCTGTATTTCTTCTCTGTAACAAACCTACTTGTAAAATGTAAGGAAAGAAATTACACTTTGGAATCTGTTTGTCCGTGATTTTGGCGTGGGTCAGAAATGATCCAGCTTCGTCCTTCGAAGGTTAACTCTTCGCGTACGAACTTCGTATCTCGCGTGTATTATGCTCGGACCAACGAGACAGGTGAGTAGATTTAAACAAATCGACGCACGGACGAGACAAGACCAAACTCAGTATTCTCCTATTGCAGGAATTCCATGCGAATTTTGTTTTTTTTTCATCGACTCGTCCCTTTAGATCGAGTATTATCCGTCCACGAGAAGAAGGCATAGCGTGTTTAGCGACAAAGATGAACGACGACCGTAGCAAGACCAAGCAAGAGAGAATACTACGTCATTGGCGTAGCCTTCTAATCGAATGTTAGTTATTAAGGAACAGAGTGATTTCGTTTCTCTTTAAATACTATTGATAAATTGCTCGTAATGGAAAAATGAATACAATTTAATACGCGCAATAATCACTGATATTTTGAAAATTATTTATAGCGAGAAGAACTAATTTGTACTTATTAAAAATAATATAAACCCGCTTATACTCATTTCTACCTAGAAAGAAATCTATATAATTACAATTTACATAAAAACAAGTCATACTAAAATTATAATGAGCACAACCTTTACATTTTCTTACATAAAAAATTGCAAAAATTGTACTTGTTTTAATACTTAAACGTGACTTCTTTTTATGTAAATTGTATTTATATAAAACTTATCTTGATAGAAATAAGTATAAGCGGATTTATATTATTTTTAATAAATACAAATTAGTTCTTGCTATAAATAATTTTCAAAATATTAATGATTATTATGCGTATTATTAAATTCTATTCATTTTTTCATTACGAACAACTTACAAACGTAAGCAAATTGTTCTGTTAGTGAATACTTGATTTATTGAGAGCCTACGCCAATGCACCTTACTACAACAACTTAATCGTAAGCAAATTATAACCGAACAACTTATAATCGTAAGCAAATTGTTCTGTTTGTGAATACTTGATTTATTGAGAGCCTACGCCAATGCACCTTACTACAACAACTTAATCGTAAGCAAATTATAACCGAACAACTTACAACCGTAAGCAAATTATTTTGTTTGTGAATACTTGATTTATTGAGAGCCTACGCCAATGCACCTTACTACAACAACTTAATAGTAAGCAAATTATAACAGAACAACTTATAACCGTAAGTAAATTGTTCTGTTTGTGAATACTTGATTTATTGAGAGCCTACGCCAATGCACCTTACTACAACAACTTAATCGTAAGCAAATTATAACCGAACAACTTACAACCGTAAGCAAATTGTTCTGTTTGTGAATACTTGATTTATTGAGAGCCTACGCCAATGTACCTTACCACGAATTTGTTCTCACTCGGACTTGGGATCACCATAATTGCTCTTTGTCACTGTCTTCGGTCAATGGCGATTCTTGCTTGCAACAGACTACGTTGTGCCTTCTTTTCATGGACAGATAGTATGTATTGAATTTCTTCGTACGCGGCCAGGATTCACGCGTCGTAGAGACTATGGTTTCTTTTACGAGCGATCGGGATCCATATGTCGCGTGGACTTATCTGAATGTTCATAACGGATGCACAAAATTGCATTCTTTCTACGAGACATTGTCTACTGCGAATGAATGTGTGCGAGAATGTACGATCTGTCCGCGAGAAAAAATCCAAATAGATTAAATTTTCAGAAATCTCCACGACCGTTTTGAAAAACACGGTGACACACTCCCGAGAATATTATCCTACATTGTTATCTTAACTGAATAAAAATTCAGAAATATACTCTCGAATGGTTAAGATTTTAATACACGTAAACGGAAATGTTTCGATCCTTTTGGTTCTGTTTTCATCCCCTTTGTGGAGATACGTTCCTTCGTGTCTCGGACGAGAAAGATCGATTTTTCTATTTTCGCGTTTTCTTAAATCGGTTTCGAGAGCACGCTTTTCGAACAGTAAGTTAAAATTCAAATTCAGTTCACCGAGATGTGGGTTTTCGAATAGAATATTGCACATGCACCAAGTCCCCCGTCACATTCCTTTTCTCGAAAATGAATAAATACGTTTGTTTCGTTTTATGAATCGATCCAAGTGCTCTTTGAAATAAATATAGAAGCATTGGTAAGTTAAATGTGCGAACAGGATTGAGAAATTTGAAAGAAAAATACCAGTGATTTCAGATGGAAACGGAAGAGGAAATTCGACGGACGCAGTTATTACAAACTTCGCAAGATATGGGCAGCCATTCGAAGAAATCCTCGTGCAGTTCAAGACACAAAAAGGGAAATATGCAAAAGTTCTACGAATCTGGAATAACCGACCAAACTCACAACTATCAGAAATTCTTACCTGAATACCGACCATGATGCTAACATTTCAAAAATTAAGAAAA
Organism: Ptiloglossa arizonensis; assembly: GCF_051014685.1. Lineage (NCBI taxonomy): Eukaryota > Metazoa > Arthropoda > Insecta > Hymenoptera > Colletidae > Ptiloglossa > Ptiloglossa arizonensis. The sequence goes on from NC_135052.1 coordinate 3,787,836, forward strand.
TAATACCACTTTGATAAAAAATATTCTGTTTCTCAAGCTTTCTTCACATTTTGGATTAAATCGGACAATAATTGAAAATGTTCGACGTTTTGGGCCCGATGGTGGTTCACATTTTAGATAAATAATTTTTCTGCAATATAATTATGGGAAAGACGTTTTTAAAGATCTCGAAAGCGAGAAGAATCTATTGTTTGGGTTTTATTCGAACTTACGATTAATCAGCGATGTCAAGTCCATACAGTAACCTTCTTGCCACTACTGAAAATTCATTTTCGGTCTATTTCTCAACACTCGGTGTTCTTTTTGTCTTTCTTACGAGGAAATCGCTCCGTCTTTCGATTCGAGTGGTATACAGTCGCCGTTCTTCGCGATGTCGAGCATAATCATCCGTAATTGAAAATACAGGTAGCCGAGAAGTTCGCGATTTCAATTATTTTAAAGCCAGGACGCACCATATCTTCCGGCGGCGAATGGTCGGATCGTTGCGTTTAAACTCAATTTGAAACAATCCGCGAGATCTTTGTAACTGAATTTAATTGCTTTTAGAACCGGTGGTACCGGGAGAGGATTATGTTCGAGGATTATTTCGAAGAGTTTCACCGCTTTCTACGATATTTGAAAGCGCGTTCGACTCCGTTTAAATGCACGATTGGGTCCTACATACCTAAAATATTTCCAACGAAATTTACAGGATATATTCTCGAGACTGTGTACTTAAAAAAAAAAAAAGAAAAATACGAAAAAAGTTGATTTTCGTTGTTCGAAATGATCCGAGTGTCTCCGTGGGAACGATGTTCGATTCGTCGTTGAAATATGGCATCCTAGATACCTAAAATATTTCCAACGAAATTTACAGGATATATTCTCGAGACTGTGTACTTAAAAAGAAAAATATGAAAAAAGTTGATTTTTGTTGTTCGAAATGATCCGAGTGTCTCCGTGGGAACGCTGTTCGATTCGTCGTTGAAATATGGCATCCTAGATACCTAAAATATTTCTAATGAAATTTACGGGATATATTCTCGAGACTGTGTACTTAAAAAGAAAAATATGAAAAAAGTTGATTTTTGTTGTTCGAAATGATCAGAGTGTCTCCATGGGTACGATGTTCGATTCGTCGTTGAAAATTAGTCGAATTCCCGTCGACGATTGATTAGACGGAGTGGAAGATCGACGCAGCTATCGGAACAGGTATTTCGGTCGGCTGCTAACCTCGAACGCGTCGTTTCATTGTCCGCGTTACGTGCCCGAATTACTTATTTCGCTGCTCAAGGGGAAAGCGGAAAACGGAAAATTGGCCGGAAGCCGATATCGTTTTCCATTCCGAGCGTTTTCCATTCATTTCGGAGACAGGGCGCCCCGTGGTGGAATTCTTGTTTACGATCCGCCCACGGATCGCGAATTTATCAGCGTCGGGTCGTTTCTTTAAAGCATACTCGCGGAGCGAAATTAGGAAAGCGTCGTTTCCTCGTCTAGCGACGAGATTAGTGAACGCTAACGACGAACGTTCGTGGAAATTCCGATATCGAATCGCCACATCGAAACTGTACCGAGGAACTTCCTTCTCGTCGATCGATCATCGGATCGTTGACTACGTCGTGTGGACTTTTTCGATCGAGAACATTTATTCGAATATTTATTCGAATATTCTACATTGCGATATTTATTCGAATATTTATTCGAATATTCTACATTGCGATATTTATTCGAATATTTATTCGAATATTCTACATTGCGATATTTATTCGAATATTTATTCGAATATTCTACATTGCGATATTTATTCGAATATTTATTCGAATATTCTACATTGCGATATTTATTCGAATATTCTACATTGCGATATTTATTCGAATATTTATTCGAATATTCTACATTGCGATATTCGTTTTTCCAATCAACCCTTTCGCTACGACGAGTGATTGTTATACTCCAGTGTTGCGTAAATTTACTCCGAATTTGCAGTTTTTCAATGTTCGATTGAAATAACTTTTGGGAAAGGCATTACAAATACTTTGCTCCGAAGAAGAGTTCTTCTCTTTGCAAAAATCATCGCGAAATAAACTTTTTCACGCGTGAGATTCGAATCTGAACGTCTGAGGATCATCCACGCGCAATGTGTACACTTTTGGCACCTCGTTCTGCAGGAGAGTTCCAACTGAGACTGTCGTAACGAAAGAGTCAAACTTTCCTCCGACTTCTATGAATTTTTCTAGCAAAAACTCACCAGTCTTCGAGAAACGAAAGAAAATCGGCGACCTCTATGATTGTTTCTAACAAAAACTCACCAATTTTCGAGAAACGAAAGAAAATCGATACGTAACATTTTTCCTAACAAAAACTCACCAATTTTCGAGAAACGAAAGAAAATCGGTGACCTCTATGATTGTTTCTAACAAAACCTCCCCAATCTTCGAGAAACGAAAGAAAAATGGCCACCTCTATGATTGTTTCTAACAAAAACTCACCAATTTTCGAGAAACGAAAGAAAATCGGTAAGGAACATTTTTCCTAACAACAATTCACCAATTTTCGAGAAATGAAAGAAAATCGGTGACCTCTATGATTGTTTCTAATAAAACCTCCCCAATCTTCGAGAAACGAAAGAAAATCGATACGTAACTTTTTTCCTAACAAAAACTCACCAATTTTCGAGAAACGAAAGAAAATCGGCGACCTTTATGATTTTTTCTAGCAAAAACTCACCAATTTTCGAGAAACGAAAGAAAATCGGCCACCTCTATGATTGTTTCTAACAAAACCTCCCCAATCTTCGAGAGACGAAAGAAAATCGGTGACCTCTATGATTTTTTCTAACAAAACCTCCCCAATCTTCGAGAAACGAAAGAAAATTGGTGACCTCTATGAATTTTTCTAGCAAAAACTCACCAATTTTCGAGAAACGAAATAAAATCGGCGACCTTTATGATTTTTTCTAAAAAAAACTCACCAATTTTCGAGAAACGAAAGAAAAGCGGTGACCTCTATGATTGTTTCTAACAAAACCTCCCCAATCTTCGAGAAACGAAAGAAAATCGATACGTAACATTTTTCCTAACGAAAACTCATCAATTTTCGAGAAACGAAAGAAAATCGGTAAGAAATAAAAGCTCGGTGTAATTTAGCTCCGTTCAGAAGCGATTCGCAGAGCTTAGTAAACAACGATAAATATTGTTAAATATAAAATCCACGACGTGGATATTCGTCGATTACGCGACACGGAAATCGTGAGAAGGTGAATCGAATTTGGACACGTCGTTCCGCAGGTATTTTCGCAAATTTACACGTAACCCTGACACGGATCACGGATTCATCGACGTTTCTATGGGACACCTGTGGGACGAAACGAGGAGCATGCTTGTCGTTCTCTCGTCTCTCGTCGAGATTAGTGACGTTAACAACGATCGTTCGCATCGACGTTGGAGATTTCGATGTCGAATAGCTAAACAGAGGAATTTACGTTTCGTCGATCGATTAAATATGAAATCCACGTATCTCGATACGGAAATCGCGAAAAGGTACAGTGAGTCGAATTCGAACTTGGTTCGCGCGTATTTTCGCGAATTTATTCTAAATGGGCTGAGATTAATCCTTTTGTTACGAGCACCGGATTTAGGTGTCAACCAATTATCAATTTCTTTCGAGCTTTCAGTAACTAATGTTTAACCGACGTGCAATGTGCAATTATATCGACCCATATTGAATCAATCCTACTAAAAGTATATTTCGAACGCACGTAATGTACAGAGTGTCCCGATCGTCACCGGTCGATTTGAATTTCGCGCTATTTTTAAACCGTCAAACCGATTAACCCGAAACTCGACATACGTCATCTACATAAATGGGAAATTAATTAGGGGAAAGTACACGGCGAAAGAACGCGTGTAAATTATTCAGTCCTATCACGAAAAATCGCGATCTTTAACGCTGAAAAACCAAGGCGACCATTCGAAAGATATATCTTGTTCCATTATTAACTCTCGAGTTTGTACTTTAAATAAACGAAAAATATCAAAATTCAACCGTTTGAGTTTCATTCAAAAAGTAATCGATCGGATGATTGGGAAACCCTTCATTTCATACGTCGAAACAAGTTTCTTCCGTGTTTTCAACTCGGAAGTGTAGAATTCGCCTCTATTGTACAAAAGTACAATATTACAACAAGAAATCTTCCAAGTACGAATGTAAAAATTGTAAAGTAGGTTTGCGTGTCGATCCTTGTCTTAAAATAGATCATTCTGAATAAAACCACCGAGAATTTTAATTCGATATATCGATCACCCTAAACAGGGTGTAATTTTATTTTGAATAATTGCAATCTCTCCAAATCTGTTGCTATACGACACACGAATAAGTGTACAAGGTGCCACAGAATGACAAGGTGGAGTTAAAAGACGTAATTACGAACACCGTGACGCGATCTGCCATAACGAAAGGGTTGATAAACGCGAACGACGATCGTCTTCGTCGAGGTTGAAAAAATTCGACGTCGAATCGTTGAGCCGAGACTGTACAGACGGATTAAATGGAAACTTCGCGTAATTCACACGCGCGCGATTAAATCTACGTTATCAATATACGAACAATAACCTACCCTCTTTCACGCTTCCAATGGTCCTCGAGTCTCGATCTCGTGTGAACACGGCACCGGTGAACGTTCACCGGTTAGCTCGGTTGGCGTTGATCGTCCTTGAAAAATTACTTACTGAGACTGGATCTCAGGTAGGTCTGGTGGTCTCCTCGCTGCCCAGCTCGAAAACCGCGGTCGAGTTCAATTCCTGCGTGTGTCTTCTGAACGTGGATCCGAAACTGGTCTCGTAATGGCCGCCATGGCCGCCCACGCGTCTTCTCTGTGTCAAACGATTACCGTTTCGTTCCATGCTACCGATGGTGTCCGTTCGGTAAACGCTCAGGTTCCTCCTCGACAAACGACAGCACAGGTACTCGTTGAATCTGCAACGGTACGAACCCGTTCCGTTGTAAAATTATTAAACGATGGTTTGAATCGAGCGCGTGGCGCGGCACGAACCCGGCGGCTGAACCGACAAACTTTTTAATCGAATCGCGAAACGAAAAGGATCTTCGGGACGAAGTTCCCTCGTTATCGGGACCGATGAAGTATGCGGAGCGTCGCGCTCGATCGCCTAATTACCTTTCTCGGTCGCGACGATACGGAACGCGTTGCATACGTAGGGAGGCCTGCCTTCGATGCGAAATTCTTCGACAATTTCGAAATCGGTGTACTCTGGCCGATGTATGACGATCTTGAAACGATCTCGAGCTACCATAGGGAAGGTACACACCGAGCGTGTTTTCTTCGAGGCTCGAATGCGAGATTGGAAAGACATTACGTTACTCGGAAAGTCATTTCGTTTTCTTTTTGCTGAAAATTAAACACGATTTTTTTTAACGCGAATTAAACATTTTATTAAATCACACATTCTTCATTTTGACAAACGAAATTACTTTCCGAACGACCCAATATTTTCAATCTTTACGAAATATTTTCCCTATTGTCGCAAAGAGAAAAGATAATTAGCAGGCTCTCTCTAGAAAATCGACCAAAGGTATCCCGATCGGTTTTCAAATTTATTCGAGATCCAGACTTGGACGATATTCGAGGATTTCACGGTTCGATTTCTTACAGTCGATACTGTTCGACGATTCGGTAAGTATTTTTTTTTTTGTTTAAGTCGGATCGAACGCATCTTACGGTTATCCTGTATCGATAATTTATTAATCGTTCGAATATTATGAATTTTCAATTCGTCGATCGTTCCTCGAACAGTATCGAGCGCGATTCATTTTACTCTGTCACTCGCCTTTTGCGAAAGGTCCCGCTGACGAAGTACAGAGCTATGGGATTGACGCAGCTGTTGACGAAGCTCAAACAGAAGCCGAGGATCCTGAAGGCGTGCCAGAAATCGTCATAGTCTTGCTTGGACGACGGACAAAAGTGGAACCACAGCATGAACGTGTGATACGGCAGGAAACAGATGACGAAGATAATCACGAAGGCGATCACCATTTTCCCGACCTATCGATCATGGTCAACGATACGCTTTAAACACGCTGGAATCGATTAACCGGTTAATTGGAAGCGTTGTTAATACACTCCGAGGTGACGTGTCACCGCTGTATCGGATGTTAACGCGAACGTTGCGCGTTCTGTTGTAAATTCAGTTTATAATTTATGTAAATTTATCATAAAAGGATGAACGTTTATTATCGCGACGGGATATTCGATTACCGCGTGGCCAATAAATATTGTGAATTATACGAAAAGAATAATGTCGAGGAAAAATACAGAGTACAATTTGGTGTACGCTTCACTGAATTCCAACAGACTCGTGTCGGTGGCTCTCGGTTTGGAACTGACCTCCAATGAAATATGCAAATCTTCGTTCAGACGAGAGACAACCCTTCTGAACTGAAGGTACATTTTTACGCGATAGTAAAATACATAACTTTAACCGTCACGAAACTGTACGAGGGTGCAGTACTCGGTATTGCAACGAAAAGTGCATTGCGTCGTGACAATGCAGCGCACAGTGTTTCGAAAACGGAAAAAAGTTCAATTTTTTCAATGTTAAGAAACCAAGTTTTTTAACGCAGATTCACGGTAGGACGGTTGACGTACAGAAACTGATAAAAATTGTTTAAAAAGTGTTTAAAGCTCGTGAAGAATATAATGTCAAATTTGGAGCATAGATTCTGTCTTTATTGAATATTTATTATCTTTATAAATTCAGACTGCTAATTCGTGAAAAATAAATTCGATATCTCCCGAATTCTAAGGGTAAATATGACAATAAATAATAGGTAAGTATGAAAATATAATCAGTTAAAATATGCGTTGAACGAACGGGGTCTACCATTTTCTTTTCAGCAATTTTGATTTCGGATTCGCAATCAGGGACCTCGAAAACATTCGTATAACAATTTTGATGCAAATCGGTGCTTCCATATTGACGTTCTATAATTTTCGTCCTATTTTGGTCGTCAGGACTGTCATGATGTCATCACTGTTATCGATGTCGAAGATTTCGATTATCTGGCAACAATCTCTATCGTTTCGAGAACGATGTAATTTATCGTAAAACGTTCCGTGAGTAACGAACGTTACGTAACACCTAACTGCATAAAAATAATCGAAAAACAACAATTTCGACAGTCACTTGAAAAAACGCAGCTCGACACCGTATCGGTGCTCTTAAAATTGACAACGTTCGTCCGATATCGTCGTCGGGTCTCGAGTATTCGTTTGAACATGTTTCGATAACATTTTTCTAATCGAGTCTGTTAAACGCGCAAAGCAAATTGATACCCTCGGGTAGAAGAAGATACCGTATCGGCAGCCTGCCCCTTGAGACTGTCGTTACCTTGTGTTCTTCGGGAATATTGTTTCGCGGCAATATGTCTATCTGTCGATAGAGCAGTATCGAGAAAATTCCCAGTGAATTCAAGAGGTAGCGAACGTTTCGGGAAAATGGATCGAGCGATTGTGGAAGCGAATGAGAAGCGTCCGCCGGGATAGAGGATCGAGTGCACGTTTCGGTTGTGTGTATCGCTGGCAGTGAAAAATGTCGAAAATACGCGCAGTGTCGAACCATAGGCGACACGTGGCCCGAGTCTGCCCTCGATATACAAAGAATGAAGTCGGATCGTAGATCGATCGGTCGGTGATCGATCTGTAAAAGTCTCGAGACCGAATCGTCGAGAGTTCGTGTTTCGACAACGGACACCTTTGAAGCGATACGGCGAGAGAGTGATAAAACCTCGTTAAAGGTTGATACGTATCAAGCAAGCCACCGGGAACGGTTCTTATCCGATTACGTCGCTCTTTAAATTCGATTTACAAGCAACGAACGCTCGGAGTCGAGTTTCGAAAGATCCCTTCGACCGTAATTTCCACGATCCACCGAAAATCATCCCCACGATGCTAATTAAAGTGATGACATTTCCGTTCGAAGTGGGTCAACGGTATCTCCGCGAACGTCGTGGATTTCTCGCGGAGAGAAATACCTTTTATTCAACGAGTACAGCGACGTTTCTGTCACGAAATCGTAATTAAGTGTTCCGAGATCCCTTATAACACTGAAATTGCAATGGCTTTGTTACCACGGGTGTTATCCTCTCGACGTTATTGCGCCACGTGAAAGTAACTCTTCGAACAATTCGAATGCCCGGTTTTCCTTCGGAATTATCCGATATGGGACGCCATCGAAGCGTAACGACACCGATACGACGAAACTTTCCACGCTCGTTCTTACGTTCACCGTTTCCGTTTCGATTCCGGTTCACGGGAGCTGTTCATCCGTTCCCTAATCCGTTTATTTCGATAACAACGAACCAACTATCCCCCAGACAGTCTCTCGCGAAACGTCGCGAAAGGATTCCCCGCGAACGAACCACCCGGCGATTTCGATAAATGTATACACAATCGATTAGCCTATAAATACAAGGATGACAAATCGTTTCCAGATAACGGTGGAATTACGTCTGGGCGAGATTCAATTTAAACGTTATCTGCGGCTAATCCTCTCGAAGACAAACTGCACGCAAACTATAATGGTCCATTCCCCTGAACGAGTTTCTCTTATCTTCTACTGATTTTTTTATACTCGGTTAAGTACTCGCACTCGGTCCGGACTTTCTTCTCTCTCTTTCCATCTGGAGAAATATCTTACGGCGTAATCTCTCTTCACTAAGCTTCGACTACCTGGATTTTCAATGCAAGAGTCGTGCAAGTTGCATCGTAGAGGAATTCGTCGAGATGAATTTCTTTCGACTGGTTAACGCAGCAACTGTTCGTGTATCGATCATTTTAGGGGAGTCAATCCTTTACTTTTAGACGATTCGTCACGATTAATTTTATATTTGTCGTTATTACCAACACGATTGGTAAAGAGCTACCATTCGAGTAAATATGAATATTTTTAACGTTTTGTATATTTTACTCGTTGTTCTTGTAACAATGTCGAGAAACTTCCAGTAAGATAAATGCATGAAACGCGATAATACGGTGCAACGTGTCTGTGGTCAGGTAATCTTTTACAATCGTGTGCATTGCATAACGAAATATCGTTACGGAGAATTGACGAGATATTCGACGTGTTGATATTAGTCTCGATAAGGTGACAACTGTTGGAGGATAAAAGAATTGAATATTGTCGTTTTATTTGTACTTAGTCGACTGGCACAGGTATGTACGTTGAAAGCACGAAACGTTGTTGAGTTTACGTTAAGTTGAGCGAGAAGTCGGAATGTCTCGTAGAAACTGTCTGACTCGCAATAATAGTTCACCGAACACTGGTATTTTTTCTTCTTGGATTTAAAGAACGATATTACGGTAGGAACCAGTCAAAATCCGTGTAATGTGATAGAAAATAACTAAAGTTAAAAAATCGATTAGTTAGATATTTAATTATAAGATCGAATATTAATAGTCTCGTCGTACAACTTGTACACAGTTATTTTAATTTTTCATTGATTTTCTACTATGTTACACGCATAGGAGGAAAATTGTTTTATTTTATTTTATTTTTTACTCGTCAAAAAAGAATTCATGTTTTGTTTCTGTAAATTAATGCATTAGTGCATTCTGCGATAAATATAAATAAACAGTTTTGTTTATTTATTTACTAATTTAGTTCTTTTAATTACCTAAATACTTATGCTACTTATAACGAGTGACTACTCACATCGGAAAGGCCGAACTTGGAACTTGGATAGCCTGACTATCAACGAAAATTACATTTTTGCATATTCTTGTACATTGCGACTGTAAATTGATCTATTATTAAACGAACTAAAGATACTTTTCACATGCGTATTTCAAAGAATACAGCGATATGTAAAATGTTTGGAAAGTAATTTATAATCACTTATTAATAATCACAAATAACCTATGCGTGATTATTCTTAATAAATTTTAAGAACAATATTTATTAAGAATGTTCACACATATGTTATTTATGATTATTAGTAAGTGATTATAAATTACTTTCTAAATAAATATCTTAATAAATCAATGTGTGTGATTATTCTTAATAAATATTATTCTTAAAATTTATTGAGAATGATTACACATATGTTATTTATGATTATTAGTAAGTGATTATAAATTACTTTCTATATAAATATCTTAATAAAGGTGTGTGAGTATTCTTAATAAATTTTAAGACAAAAAAAATGTATTAAGAATGATTACACATATGTTACTTATGATTATTAGTAAGTGATTATAAATTACTTTCTAAATAAATATCTTAATAAATCAATGTGTGTGATTCTTCTTAATAAATATTATTCTTAAAATTTATTAAGAATAATCACACATAGGTTATTTACGATTATTATTAAGTGATTATAAATTACTTTCTAAATAAATATCTTAATAAATCACATATGTGTATGATTATTCTCAATAAATTTTAAAAACAATATTTATTAAGAATGTTCACACATATATTATTTATGATTATGTAGTATCGGATTTTCGGCGTCCGCTTAGGCTTGCTTCGAGCGTAGGCCTAAACAAGATAACGTGCGCGGTTGGACTCGAGTTGAAGTAAACATTTAGCGCCGATCGGCTCGCTAGCTTTCCTGGAAGGCACGAGTATCCTTTACAAAGGGTCTTGTGCGACGACCGAGCGTGAGAATGCATGGGGATGAAAGGAAATACATGTGGTTCGGAGAAAGTGAAGAGTGTTTAGAAAAGACGGGTGATTGGGATGGCCGAGCGTGGCCGAATGTCTGAAGTGAGAGAGACTGAGGATTGGAATGAAAGAGAATGAATGGGAATGACTATATAGAGCGCGAGAAGAACGTAGGGACACAGTATGACACAGTATGGTACAGTATGACATAGTATGACAAAGTATGACGACGGGAGTATGTCCGAAGAGTGTGTCGCGGACGGTATGACTAAAAAGACGATAAGACGAGACAACTAAAAAACGTATCCAGCGAAACTAACCACTGACACTACATCTAACACTACCATCATTGTAATATATAATATTATTAAATATACTTTAATATACCACATCAGAGCAATAGTTATTTGGGGGCTCGTACGGGGATAAATCATTCAAAAGGATCTCTCCTCCAGAGATCCAAGTGATAAGAGGAGAGAACGAAGCAACAATTATAAATTACTTTCTAAATAAATATCTCAATAAATCACATATGTGTGTGATTATTCTTAATAAATTTTAAGAACAATATTTATTAAGAATGTTCACACATATGTTATTTATGATTATTAGTAAGTGATTATAAATTACTTTCTATATAAATATCTTAATAAATATTAAGAATAATCACACATAGGTTGAATTCTCATGATGGCTAAAATGACCGATTGCTAGCACATTTACCACACGAGCCAAGGAGTCAAGAGTTCGTTTCGCGTCAGAAAGCTCCGGCGTATCGGTGTAATGCAAAGCGATCGGATGCCGCTTTTCATTCGGAGAACAATAGCGGATAACGTGACGGGTTCCCGGAGATGCTTTCGCTTTTGCACGGCAATTTATAATTAGCGCTTTCGTGGAAATTATACCAATTCGCGGTACGAGTTACCGGTGGTCTTGCTTCCACGACTTCTGAAAGTAGTCTCGGTTTAATGTCGTTCCACGAACTATTACCGATCGTCCGTGGATTACGTAATCCACGCCAGCGTTGCGGGTATCACCTGAGCGCAACTTCGGTCTCGCTCTAAACTGTTTGCGGTTATCCGTTTCGTGTGGTCAGCGTACGTACACTCGTTTCCGACACGTGCGGTCAAAACTACCCGGACGAACTGTATCGCGCGCAAATTTTCAAATAAATCGCCAATATGGAACTTGACGCCGTCACAGTGGTTCAGAACGTTGTTTTAAGAGTTCCAATAATTCTTTTTCCATCTTTAAGAAGTTTCGATAGAGTTTTAAGAGTTCCAATAATTCTTCTTCCTTCTCTAAGAAGTTTCGATAGAATCGAAGGTTACCGTTTCTCGGTAACCATTTTATAGTACTTTTGCACACGAGATTTAATTTTAAATGGATTATCGTCGATACTGGTTAATTTTTTTTGTTTTTAGACAGACGAACAGACGACTGTGCATTTATCTTCTTCCGAAATGTCATCGTGCCTAACTTTAAAAATATTAAGATCAATACCGATCGAATTTAAAGGTACACGAATACTAATTGTGTAAATTCGCGAAACCGCGCACCTAGAAGTAGTATTTTAAATATTAGGGAGTAAATTACAAATTAAAATAAAAACGAAGGATACTTGCTTGTTTCGATAGTTGTTGATCTTAAAACATCGTAACCAGGCTTCTTTCAAAATATCAGATGCAAAAAGGAAGAACAGAAAAGTACCTTTGAGAATCTCGTCAGCCATATTAATGGTAAGATAATATGAAAAATATAACTATCAATCAAATACAGATAATTATAAAAAGTATTTAGGAAGCCATTTTCTCGCGAAAGGTTTCTCAAGCCTCTGTTCATTTGTTATACAACCAACTTTACCTCGAACCATTATTATTCATAACAGTACTGTTTTTTAAACCACTAGAAAAATTACTTTCATCCATTTTGAATGATCGAATCGTAATATTGGGCCACATTGCGCCGATTGGAAAATTTTACGGAGCTTCCAAGGTCGAAAGCGTTCCAAAAGTTTGGAAAAAATAGTCGACATTTTGAATCGGGTCTCGAAAGACGTTTCGAAAGATCTCGAGTTTCCTCAATTCAAGACGTTCTTAACGTAACTTCAATCCCGTCGTTAGGTTTGATCGACTGGCTCGTGAATTTTGTAACACTCGTAGATTTTGTTCCAGCTTCGAGATCGTATTAACTTGTAAATTAAACGATTTACTTCCGTGTAGTTCTGGTAGTTCGAACACACCGAAAACGTGCTCGATGGTAACTGATCGAGGAATGTTTCAGCGGAAAAGATTTCTTTTATCTACCTTTTTGCGCGCTTTAATCTGTTCCATACGGTGACCACCGGTAGACAATTCTCCAGGCATGTTTCTCGTGGAGAGTTCAAGGTGTCGCGCCATTCCCAGATAAAATCCAGCTATCACGCACAACGGTATCGCATAGTACGCCAGAAACTTGAAGAGCACCATTCCTCTTTGATAGTTCTCCCCTGCGAACATGGAAGGAGAAACAGAAGCTCCGTATGACGTGTCAGACTTCGTGCACATGACACGCGATTAATGTTCAGACAACGTTTCGTTTACGCCCGATTATTTCGTTGTCCGTTTACACGGATCGTACGTAAACACTTCGATACGTGACAGTCAACTATGTCGACCTAACACTCGAGATGTTCGAACAATCGAGAGTGTACTATGGTTTTGACAGCAATATTTCTCGAGCGGTAACAAATAATATTTGTCGATTCAACGTTTGCTCCATAAAAATGATAATAATACGTTTCCGTTGTATCAGGACCGTGTACGAAAGAAATGCGTGAGGAAGGACAAAATAATAGATAAAGTAAAAGAAGTAAAGGTAAGTTACTAATGTCACGAGGCTGATCTCGAAAGAATAAAATAATAATAAGAAAAACAGAAGAGGAAAGTGACGTGTACACAAAATATTCCCCAGAGATGGGGAGAGAGAGAGAGAAAAGAAAAATAATTCTGGAGCTTTCCAGGAGAAAGTGAGCCCAAAGGAAGTGTACATAATAATTATACGAGCAGGATAGGTATCTAGATAAATTAAAGGAGGATATTCGTACAGAATTTAAAGGTAGGATAGTACAATTGGTAATTTAAAATTAAGATAAATTGTAATTAATGTACAAAGGCTGTTTTAAAACGATCTATTTTGATTTCTTAACGAGCGTATATGTTCCGAATCTTTACTTTGCTGATATCTATTCATCCGTGTTTATATCGAGTTCCCTCCCTTTCGATTAATATTGATATGCAAATACCCGAAGAAGTCGTTCTATAATAAAATACTTGATACATCGTTATAAGATTTTCATAAAATAATTGGTCGGTTTTGCGTATCAAGAAGTAACGAAGCTTGAACCTTCTCTAAACTACCATAATTGTATTCATGGAAAAAACAATCGTAATTGATCCGTATGATAACTTGTAACGGAACTCACGATAAGAGTTACTGGATTGAACGACCTATTTCTTTTCAAATTTCTTGTGAAAAGTTCGAACGTTAATACTCATCGAAATATAGTATAGTATAGTAATACGTTACTCAGTAAATTTTTACGTTCGATAAAATTTATTGAACAGTGCTACATTGAATAAAACTTATTCAACGGTACTACATTGAATAAAACTTATTGAACAGTATTACATTGAATGAAACTTATTGAACAGGACAACATTGAATGAAACTTATTGAACAGTACTACATTGAATGAAAATTATTGAACAGTACTACATTGAATGAAACTTATTGAACAGTACTACATTGAATGAAGCTTATTGAACAGTACTACACTGAATAAAACTTATTGAACAGTACTACACTGAATAAAACTTATTGAACAGTACTAGATTGAATAAAACTTCTTAAACGGTACTACATTGAACAGTACTACACTGAATAAAACTTATTGAACAGTACTACATTGTATAAAACTTATTGAACAGTACTACACTGAATAAAACTTATTGAACAGTACTACACTGAATAAAACTTATTGAACAGTACTACATTGAATGAAACTTATTGAACAGTACTACATTGAATGAAACTTACTGAACAGTACTACACTGAATAAAACTTATTGAACAGTGCTAGATTGAATAAAACTTATTAAAAAGTACTACATTGAACAGTACTACACTGAATAAAACTTATTGAACAGTACTACATTGTATAAAACTTATTGAACAGTACTACATTGAATGAAACTTATTGAACAGTATTACATTGATCAGTACTACACTGAATAAAACTTATTGAACAGTACTAGATTGAATAAAACTTATTAAACAGTACCACATTGAACAGTACTACATTGAATAAAACTTATTGAACAGTACTAGATTGAATGAAACTTATTGAACAGTACTACATTGAATGAAACTTATTGAACAGTACTACATTGAATGAAACTTACTGAACAGTACTACATTGTATAAAACTTATTGAACAGTACCACACTGAATAAAACTTATTGAACAGTACTACATTGAATAAAACTTATTGAACAGTACTGTCCAGTAAGTTTTACCGAACGACAAAACTGATTGAACAACCTATTACATTTCAAATTTCTCGTGAAAAGTTCGAACATTAATACTCACCGAATTCTTCGGGGAAAGGGCTGCAAATCAGGATACTGTGGTTCCCTTGTAACGGCACAGTGGGCACGTAAGAGAAAAGGGCAGCTGGCATCGCAAGAACAATCGCCAGTACCCAAATCAGTGAGGCTGTGAGTATCGTTAACGGTTTCGCGCTCAATCCGGCGACGTGGCGGCGAATGGGATTCACAATAGCGCAATACCTGTGGTATAACAAACAAAAGCGTCTTCTCTTTTTCTACGAAGAAAATTTCAAAGCAAAAACCGACTTTTCTCGCGGGGAGAATTCTTCGCGCAACGAGACGCGCGTTACGCTTCTGAACATCGAAAGAAAATTCCAAGTTCTTCCTTGTTGTTCGCCAACTGAACATTTTCCGGAAAAAGACCGAAAATATACGTTCACGCTCACGACAAAACTTGGAAGAATATTACGTACTGTGAAATACTTTTGTTTCGACATTTATCGTTTCAACGTTTCCAGTTTTCCTGTTTCGTACGTTTTTTTCGAGAATAAATACATTTAATTTTTCCGTATCTTTTTTTATATCGTAAAATGTACGCACGCGTGCATAAATTTATTTCGGCGATTCGATACTGTCAGATAAACATCGAAATGTAATTTCGAAAACATAGCTCGTGTAATTTATATTGCAACATGGTGATTTATTTCAGACAATTATTCCGAAAGTGCGTGTACAGTGTATATCGTACATGTAGTCACTCGTTTTACTATACGGGCATGAAATTACTTCT
This sequence comes from Ptiloglossa arizonensis, assembly GCF_051014685.1. Lineage (NCBI taxonomy): Eukaryota > Metazoa > Arthropoda > Insecta > Hymenoptera > Colletidae > Ptiloglossa > Ptiloglossa arizonensis. The sequence continues at coordinate 3,803,875 of NC_135052.1, forward strand.
AAGTTCATCCATTTACTTCTTCGCGAATTATTAGAATATTCGTACAGATACTTTTGTATTACGTAGATGTGCAAATGATTATTTCTGTAAACGTAATATTTCGTCGTTCGATAAATTTTTAACGGTACGATGTTCAGGTTTTTGATTTTTCTGTAATTCTCAGTTTAAAAGCAATCTCGACGATTGACTATAAAAATGACAAGTTCGGGGTTGAATTCTGTACATGGATTTGTCTTTTCATTTTCTGTCGATAAAGTTTCGTTTTTTCTGCTTTTCGTTAAAAATTTTGTTCCATGCCCTGTAACCCATCGTTACAGGCATATTAGTATCTTCAACTTTTACTCTTTTGAATTGAGACGGGCGAACGTGACCAGAAAGGTTAAGAATTAGAATGAAAGGGAATGAATGTGTGTAAGAATATAAGGTACGAAAGAAACGTGTTCGAGAGCAGTAGTAGTTGTAAAGACGAGTGCAGATAAGATGGAACATTTGTAAAGAAGACGCAGTAGGTGTAAATATGCGTGCAAAGATGGTACCGAAAGCACTAAGAAGATTGGTTGAGTTTTATACGAAAATTCTCCGTCCATATAATTAATTTTCTAACAAGTAAATCTATTTTTAGCACATAAAGAAGAACCGATTTCAATACCACGTCCTACAATAACAAACTATCCCACACATATTTTCTTGAAAACATTAAAAAGAACTTACATAACGTCTCCCAAAAGAAAATTTAGCATTGAGGACATTGAGAGTTGTGATTAATTTTCTAACAAATAAATATATTTTTAGTACATAAAGAAGAACCGATTTCAATACCACGTCCTACAATAACAAACTATCCCACACATATTTTCTTGGAAACATTAAAAAGAACTTACATAACGTCTCCAAAAAAGAAAATTCAGCATTGAGGACATTGAGAGTTGTGATTATTTTTGTAACAAATAAATCTATTTTTAGCACGTAAAGAAGAACCGATTTCAATACCACGTCCTACAATAACAAACTATCCCACACATATTTTCTTGGAAACATTAAAAAGAACTTACATAACGTCTCCAAAAAAGAAAATTCAGCATTGAGGACATTGAGAGTTGTGATTATTTTTGTAACAAATAAATCTATTTTTAGCACGTAAAGAAGAACCGATTTCAATACCACGTCCTACAATAACAAACTATCCCACACATATTTTCCTGGAAACATTAAAAAGTACTTTTTAATCTTTTTAATCTTCTTAAAACATTAAAAAGTACTTTTTAATCTTTTTAATCTTCTTAAAACATTAAAAAGTACTTTTTAATCTTTTTAATCTTCTTAAAACATTAAAAAGTACTTTTTAATCTTTTTAATCTTCTTAAAACATTAAAAAGGACATAACGTCTCCAAAAAAGAAAATTTAGCATTCACGAGGACATTGACAGTTGTGATTAATTTTCTAACAAATAAATCTATTTTTAGCACATAAAGAAGGACCGATTTCAATACCACGTCCTACAATAACGAACTATCCAACACATATTTTCTTGGAAACATTAAAAAGAACTTACATAACGTCTCCAAAAAGAAATTTTAGCATTGAGGACATTGAGAGTTGTGACCGACCTATCCGTTGATCACGATACACGTTATCCAAACTTAAATCGTAAAAGGGGTTAACGATGATGCCTCGCGATCGATCTCCTCGAAGATCGATCGGCCGTAAATTTTATTCGGATTACCGATCGTACGAGCGTAGAAGAACGAGCCGATCGATCTATTAATGGTACCGAACTTCGTCAAAGTTACATCGGCTACCCTTTACCAACGAAACAACAATTTACTCGGTCGTAACTGGATTTGACAACTTACCTCTCGGCCGATAACGCGGTCAGAGTGAAAACTGAGACGCCGATCGAAATATCCTTGGCGCACTCCGATAATTTGCAAACTGCCAGGCCCCACGGCCATGACTCGATCGTGTAGAGGATCGACGTGAACGGCACACACGTCACGATCACCTGAAATACGGGAAAACTCCGGGAATTATTCGCGACGTCTCAGCTACGCGATGTTTTGCATTTACATTGCGCCTTGACTTTTTTCAGTTTTATTGCGACGACCCCTTCGGAGGACTGCTCGAGTATTGCACCACTTGATGGAAAGAGCGTCGTAAATTTGATCACGTTTAACTAATTCACGTAATCGAACTTTCGACCCGACGAGGGAAAAAATTTTACCTAAACGCAGCCCCGCGCGGGGGGTTAACGAGCGTACAATATTCGAGCGCGTCGAACAACGCGTGGCAAAATTGATAATGGAACATTTATCGGTGTTCCATTTTTTATCGGAGTAATTGATACCGAAAGGTACGCGTTAATAATAGAAATGATTCGTGCGGAAATGTTCGCGATAGAGTATGAATTTTTTTTAAACGCAGTTTCACGGTAGGATATTTGACGTGGAAAATTCAATGAAAATTTTTGAAAAATATCTTACAGTTCGTGAGAAATATAATGTCGTAGTTGGTGTATTAAATAGATGTTACTTTTAGCGGAAGACGTAATGTTAAGATTACAATTAAGTGATAATAACATTTAATGAAAAATGTGTTAATTTAATTATACACAGTGAAATGAAATACGTGATACTGCGTTGAATCAACAATTTTGTTATTGTTTTCGGTGAAACATAAATTTCACAAAAGCGAATTTTTATTTTACTTTAATTAAATATAACTTTAGCGTCAACAAGCTGTGTTGTCTGACTTGACACCGATTGTTCGATAAACCTTAATGAACACAACTAAATAAGTTTCAGCTGCGTAAACTTGCGAGTTCTGTAATACGATCAATTTTTCTGGAAAGTGTCAAAATCTACGTTTCAATAGTACGCGGTTAAATGTTTAAACAAATCAATCTTTTCTTCTCGAAAATAATTAGTTTTGGTGTTTTGTTAGTCTATCGTAAACTTCTGAAAATTTTCAATTGATCAATTCAAACTCTTATTTAGTTTTGAGTCTGTCGTTTTGTCTTCATTGAATATTTATTATCTTCATAAATAAATTCGATGAATAAATAATTAGTTTTGGTGTTTTGTTAGTCTATCGTAAACTTTTAAAAATTTTCAATTGATCAATTCAAACTCTTATTTAGTTTTGAGTCTGTCGTTTTGTCTTCATTGAATATTTATTATCTTCATAAATAAATTCGATGAATAAATAATTAGTTTTGGTGTTTTGTTAGTCTATCGTAAATTTCTAAAAATTTTCAATCGATCAATTCAAACTCTTATTTAGTTTTGAGTCTGTCGTTTTGTCTTCATTGAATATTTATTATCTTCATAAATTCAGACTACCAATTCGTAATAAATAAATTCGACATCTTCTGAATATGAATATCGTCCAATCGTTATAAAGATGCGTTCGAAAGGAAATATTTTTTCAATTAACGTTCTTTGAACTCGATACTTGTTCGTTCCTAAAAAAAGAACACTTTCTTCGTATGTTTCCTCAATCGAATGGAAAGCATGATCGAAAGTCCGAGTCGAGTGCACTTCGTATCTTTAAATAATTAAACTCGAGCGTCGATAAACTTAATCGAAGCCAAATTTCATAGAGAATAATTCCACGTTAAATAATTCTAATTAAAAAGAATACCCTCATTTTTATCTGCGTTTATCGCTCTATTAATGTCAAACCTAAGATAAATATTATCTGCTGCGCTTTAATTCGCTTTTAATCCTATCGTTCCGATTTAATTATTCTTTATACGGAACTGGTATCTCCCTAATTGCACAAATAACGCGTACGATCCGATAGAAACTCAATCTCTCTTAATTTCAACAAATATTATACCACGTCGGTGGTAAATCGTGTCATTTATTTTTCGCGATGATTGTCGGATGCGTCACCCGTAACAACGATACACCATAAATTTGAAAAAAGTGAGAATAAACCAATAGGGGCCAGTGCGTATTCCATTAATTTCCTTATATTTTTCAATCGAATGTAAATTGCGCATCGATCGGACTAATGCCGCGAACCGAGCCCGTTATCGAATCGAATACACCGTGTGTATACATTAATAATCGAATTCGGTACTGTTTTCCGCAACAACGTTGAAACTTTATCGAGATTTGCGTCAGGTATTCCAAATATGTACACGCTTCGCGTAAAAACTGCCAGAATGCTGGCCCCATTTGCGACAGATTTATCCACGTCATCCAACATTTTGCGTAAACTCTGTCCAGCCATACATAGTCTAAAAATGACACGTGTTCACTTGGAAAAGGAAGGTGTTACGAGGAAAATACGCGGAAAATTAGAAAAAAGTACGAGTAAACTTTGATACATCACCTTGAATGGCGATTTATCGATAAAACAATCGTTCCAAGTGGTTTTACAAGGAAAGTTCTTTGTAGCTTGTTATCGAGAAAATTCTTGAAAAATTATTGCTGCCTAGATAGGAGAATCGTCAACACGCCCATTAATATTATATTAGAAAGCAATGCTTCAACGTTTCGTAAAAAAATAATATCGTCTATAGGTTCGAATTTTAAACTACCTAAGTTCATTGTGAAATATATCGCAAAGATCGAGTATATCCAGTTACGGTTCCTCGTTTGGCTCAGAATTTAGTGTTTGTTATTGGAAACCGTTCAATGAACCGAAGAAATCATTCGTTTGTTCGTTTTCCCATTGTGGAATTTAACGAGTAACTCCACGAGTTGCTGACAACGAGTTACAAAGTACTTGTTTTTTATTTGGAACGATTATTTTACCGATAAATCGACGATAGTATTTCAAAGTTTATACGTACTTTTTAGAACTTTTCTACTACCTTATGGGCAAATAACGATGCATTTCGTACTCTGTGAAATAGAAACATACTTTTTTTACAAACATACTAATTTTTCGTTGGCAGTGAGATCCGAAATCGACCAATCTCCACTAACTTCATTTTCCAATGGAGAAATTCGTATCGAAGAAACGTTTCTATCGAGAAATTTTCAAACTTTTATTTCCCTGTAATCGCAAAATTGCAAAACGTCCCGTTCAACACGCCGATTGTCACGTCAGTTTTTTATAAACGACCAACAAGAAACATTCACGAAGCGACCAAACGGTGATTTTACAGAAACTTTGCAATATTTGCGAAGAAACTCGACTTTTAAAGTACAAAACTA